>NW_021938853.1:337088-466815 GCF_001715985.3 Manacus vitellinus
GGCCCTGGCAAGGTGCTTTCTACGGAACACCACCTGTCCTGACTGCAGGTGACTTTTTTTTGTCCCATATTTCCTGGGAGTCCTGGTCTGGAGCACCCCAGTCTCTTTGCTGCTTCCCCCTGAAACAGTAGTTATAACCTGGGGACAGAGTAACTCTCTTAGGATCAAATTCCTGAATAACTTTCCTCCTGTTTGGGAGTACTTCTGAGAAGAAAAATCTGAAATCACCACAGGTTTGCCAGCAAAATGCAAATATAGACTTCTTGTGTTTAAACTAATCCACTCTCCCCAGAGAGAGGACTATGAGGTGTGCAGAGGGGATAGAGCTTCAGAGGGAGGGATTGGAGTAATTTATGCCAGCAGAGACTCTACTGAAATACCCGGCCCATACCCACCAGACATTTCAGAATTGGTTAAAAGCGTTAATAATGGCTTGAACTGTTAGTAATCATCCTGTTTGGGGTGGGAACACTGTAGGATTGTGGTGTCGTACTGTGATGACTCTTGTTTTGATTCCTGGTTCCTGATTCAAACCCTATTTTCAGCAGGGTGATGGCATCAGATGCAGAGAGGAAACCAGCTGTGAGTTCAGATGCCCCGAGTTCACCTCCTTCGGTTGGGACAGCGCCTGTGCTCTTCCTAGAGGGACGGATCTATTCCTCACCTTGGCTTGCTGCTTTTCAGTTTGCTTTGAGGAACTGAGGGACCAGAGCTGTTCTGTGCTGGAGGCAATATTACATGAAGAGACTCTTTTATGTTCTCCAAAGAAAATTCTTCCTTTTCAGACTTAAAGGCAAGTGCATTTTCCAACACAGAAATGGATGTGGATTCACTGATTTTGCAGCTTACTTCTGTTTCTCAGCTTTGTTCTTTCACTCTCAGATCTCTCTCTTTCCTTTTCTCTGTCTGATCTTTCATATTTTTATCTGAGGCCTGTCCAGAAAAACAAGCTTATTCTGTGGCCTGAATTTCCTCTTTTAGATGCCAGACTGACATTCTCCAGAGCTGAGGGAATGGATGTCTTAGAGTCAGCTCAAGCTGATCGAAGGTAAGTATAGGAAAGCCTTATTTTCTATTAATTAATTTCTAATTTTTTAATATAATAAACCTTCAGGAGAATTGTTATCCCAAGAGGAAATTATTCACTTCCGTAGGGATCCTGAGCTGATCCAGGAGAGTTGTGTCTTCTCACACTTCTGTTCTGTTCCGTCCTCCTGCAGGTTTAGGTGAATGGCTTCAGGTCTCCAGGGCAGAGGAGGAAGCTGGGCCCACTGGTGCCTGAAGGATGTCTGTTATTTAAAATTCCTGATGCTCCTCAGCTTACACAGAGCCCTGCCTAGAAGAAAAACTGAAGTTCTTCTGTGAGAGAACCAGTGAGCAAGGAAAAAGAAGCACTTTTTTCCTTTGTCAGCCTTTTCATGCCACCTGTATGACCATGAGCAAGTCACCCCTTGGCTGTGTTTGTGAAAGGTACAAGGACCCACATTATTTTATAAGAATCCTCTTTAAAGATAAATTGTGAATTTGCTTCCTCTGAACTTATCAGATACAGCCAAGCAGCAGGCAGATTTAAACTAAGCCTAATGTTTAATTCCCCTGACAAACAGGCATTAAGAGATGTGTACAAAATTTAGGAGCTGAATTTCCTATCTTTGATTTCTGGGTTTACTTTTAGTCTGACTTAATGACTTGCCAGCTCAGGGACCCAGGAAAAAACAGTAACGCCACTCTGAATACTCAGGAAAGAATCTGCTTCATTTTTGAACGGGAAAAGCATAGCAAATGCCTATTAACTAATGAAATGTTTGCATTTAGATCGATCGACTTGAACTGTAACAATTTCTGGTTTCAGCAGATGGGGGCAGTGTTGCTTCACTGAACTTTATTGGCAAAAGAAATACTATGCGAAAGCATTTAGAAAAAGTCAGAGCAACTGCCAGCAAGGAGGCAGTGCCTTTACTGATGATAAATGCTCTCTGTGCATTGTGAACTCTGACGAGTGAAAACAGTGGTAATTTCTCTTGCTTTAGCAGCGTGGTGCTTGATGAGGGAAAGGGTTCTAACAACTGTTCCAAATTTATTTCCTCTTACACTGCAACAATGCAAAATTTCAATTGAAATATATTACTCTGTGTGGAAAGCACTTTTCTGAGCCCAGGTCTGTTCTGTTGCCCCTTAGTAGAAAGTATCTCAGCTCTGTCCTTAGAGGTACTCCTCGTAAAAGAATTCCTTTCATGTAGCAAACAGTGCTAAGGTACTCAAGCTATTTGAGGTTCTTGGCAGAGGCAAGATTTTAAAAAAGAAAAAAAGGGTTGTATTTAATACTTTGAATCGTTTGGTAGGAGAATGACGATTTTGCTTTAGTTGTATTCAGCACTGAAATCTGTTTCTTGGAAGGGGAGAAAATGATGTGATTGCCATGGCGATAAATTTAATGGAGTTCATGGCAAAAATGATGCTGGATTCAGCACCTGACCTTAATCACAATGCTGGAGGAGAAGAAAAACTGTACCTCAGAAATATTTTGATAGCTGTTAATCATCAGACACAGGACTGACAGTGTCAGCTCTTACTGGAAACCTGGAGTCTGCAGACAGGTGTAGTGACCAATGTTTTGTATGGGAAATGGATGTAATCCAAAGAAGTGCCTTGGCTTGTTAACAGGCTGGTGTGTTCTTCCACGGCCTTAACTAGTCCTGCTGGCTATGGAGAGGAGGAGGTACAGCCCCAGGAGAGCTCCCAGAGCCCTCACCCGTCTCTGGAAGGGCCGTGGAGGGGATGGAAATGAATTGCTCTTTGTGGTGCCTTGGAATGAGGGTTTTTACAGTGAAACCTTAGGAGTGTAAGACCACAGAAATCTGATTTGAGTCAGGCTAAAGGGTGAGTTCTGGATAATAGCAATCCGTGAGCCTGACCAGGATGTGAGGCTAATGAAAACTCAGCCCCTGGGAGGGAAGTGGAGGGGACAAAGCTCAGCATAAGCAAGGATTGAGGATCATCTACCATGAAAAATAAAGCGAGGGGCCTCTTTCCTGCATTCCTCTTCATGGCTATTGGGAATGAGAGCTGGGACGTGTGGGGCAAATAGAAGGCTCTGGGAACCTGTAGCATCTTAAAGGGAGTGGGAACGGGGCAGCATGAACAAATGCAAAGATTTCTGGGGTTAAAATCCCAGCTTCAAAGCTTTTCTCCCCGCAGTTCTTTCAGGTTTTGTAACACAAGATCTCCACAGCCCTAAGGAGAAATAATGCACATCCCAGGCACTGTAAGATCAAAAGTGCAGGTGCCTTAGAGGCAGAGGCACTACTACGTGTTTCCTCAGCTATGCCAGCAGGAAAGGGAGTGAGCTCTGTGCTCCTCTCTCTATTGTCCTGTTCCAGGTCCAATTAAAGTCAGGAAAGGTTTTGAACACCTTCAGGTGTGACACAATGAGTCAAATCCCTAAGCCTATCTGCATGTATGCAAGAACAGATGCACACACATGGATATGTTCTACAGGAGTCAACTGCCTACATTAATAAAAGTATCCCGAGTTCTTAGTGTTATTTCTTTTTCCATGTATTAGGAAAGCACTGACCTTTCCTAGCAATGTAAATGAGGAAAAGAAATATGTCCATGGAAGTTGTTGGGCTCCATGTGGAGGAAAAGTGCTTTATGAGAGCAGAATTATTAGCAGTGCTCCACTGAGCTGGTTTGGAACAGGTCCATTGTGTTTTCAGCAACTGGCAGTTTGGATTGTTACAATTCCTTGGCAAGTACAATAGAAAGATGGTGGTTTCCGGGGGCATAATAAAAGGGTGAGCCCCAGCTTTGCACACTGCATTTTATAATTGCATGCTTGGTGTGCACAATTGGGCAGTGCTGCCTTACTTGCCTTAATCCACCTCTCTCTCTCTCTCCCCCTCTCACTTCCTCACCCTCCCTCAGAGCAGCAGTAGCTGCTGCAGCTCTGGTAGCTCATCAGGGAGAGCACCGAAAATGAAAAGAGTTCGGTTTTCATCTTAATGTTTTTCCCAAAGGATTCATTCCACCTGCTTCTCCAGCTTTCCTGATAGCCTTTCCCCCCCCTTTTTAATCCAATAAGTATGGAATTATTTCACATTTTAAACCCCGCTAAAGGGTTTTAGGAACGGGCTTTTCTCTCTCCTCCTCCCCCAGCCTGGCTTTTTTTTTTTTTTCTTTTTGACAAGTCAGAAAATTGTGAAGTAAGCGAACAGAGTAACTGAGAGCTCGAGAGGGAGAAGACGCTTCCATTCTTTTAGTGCAGTGGGCTGAGGCAAAAAGGCCATTGTAATGGTAAATCGCAGGCAGAAAGGAAGAAAAGACTGATAATCAATCACAAATGAAGCATTCGTTTGGATTTTGGCAATTTGCTGCCCAGGGGCTTTTAAACCTATAAACTTTTTTTTGGTCTTTTTTTTTTCTTTCTTTTTTTTTTTTTTTTTTTTTTGCTCACATCCTTAAAAGCACAAGTTTGATCTACTGAAGACAAGAAGAGAAATCTTTACAAGGCTGTCATGCCCAGAGCACCTGGCAAAGGGGAAAGCACGGTGCCGAAGCGGCAGTAAAACGTCGCGATCCTGAGGGAGAAGCAGCGTGCTGCAATGTGCATGGCAATGTTTTTAGCCCATCACCTTGGACTCTAGCTCTGAAGAAAAACTTTCCATCTCAGGCTGCTCTCGTTTCATGCATTCAGGGATGACTCGTGGCGGGGCTTCTGGGGAGCTTAATTTGCAGCTCGGTCGTTCTGTGCTTGCCTGAGTGGGTTTTTGCGTTTGCCTGAGTATGTGATGAGGACAGATGAGGATGTTAGACAATATTAACACCAGCATCTCACCTTCAGAGTGCAGCATTACCCACAAGGGAAGATACATCTACCTGGAGGCGCTGCTGCACGGAGGCGCTCCATGGGGATTCACGCTGAAAGGAGGGCTGGAGCACGGCGAGCCATTAATCATCTCAAAGGTACCCTTCTGATTTTCCATGTGGGGAATTTTCCAGCTTAGGAGCGGTGCCCGACTTACAGGGCAAGAGCTGTAAAAGTTAACACTGAAACGTTATATTTCGTGCTGTATTTGGCTTGGTTTTTACAAGTGTTGAGCACCTATTCAAGCCAGCAGGTTTGCTCAGGAGCTGCACGTTTGAGAAACACGGGAGAGCTCTCAGTGTTGTTTAACTCCCCAGTCGCAGGTTTTGTCCCACGGGAAGTATCTCGGCTTGCAGAAATTGCCTGTATTTGTTTCACTGCTATGAATGGGAGGGAGTAGGGGACTCTTATGAGGTGATCTTGTGTCACGAAGTCACGGTCAGTAATCCATCCCCACCGCTCCTGAAGTGAGAAGGAAGTGAGTGTTTTACATCACATGTTGGCTAATTAAAAGTGTACCTGGGAAAGAGCATTGTAAATACTTGCACCTATCGGGTAAGTGTATGTATTGTGCTCTGTTAATGGTTTGCTCACACCACATAACTCTCTACTTACTAAATTTCTATTAAGTATGGTACACCTCCAAGATTTTTATTATTTAATGATTGAGTATTGCCAACAGGCAACTGGTAGCATAGCTTACAAGGATATTCTGAGGGGGAAAAAATGGGAGAAGGAATTCCTCAATGTCATCAGAAGTGGTCTGATTTAGTGCCCAGGTACCTCAAGATGCAGATGCCGAAGACAATGGATTTTCAAAAGCCTCAAATCGAATCTAGGAACATCTAAAATCTGTTTGACCTGTGGTCCTTAAACTGTTCTGAAAATAGGATTTAGGTAACTCTGAAATTTTGCCTCCAGTGGGTCATAAACATATTTGTCTTGTGGTGTCTGTGTGGTGCTTTCTAGTTTCAAATCCAATTGCAACTCCCTGTGCAAACACAGTCCCATGAAGAACTGTCAGTCACTGAAATAAATTAGTTGTGATTAGTGCATTTACATGTCAAAAGTAAAAACAGGGCACTTCCATAAAAGTCCTTTCATCATAAGGGGATATTAGAAATTTCACATAATATCTTTCTTGCAGGGCCTTCTTGGAGAGAGTTTGGTATAGCCACAGGCAGCAAAATGGTGTTATAATTTTCATTTTATAAACATGAGGGACTAAACCAGGCTGTTCACTGTTACTGGTAGTGTCCTGCAGTTGTGAGGAAAGACTTTCTTTTTGTTTAGACATTCCTCTGTGATGTAAAAAGCACCACCATCCCTCCCCCTTTTTTTTTTAATTGGGGGCAGGGAGTCGGAGAGGACGAGAGATGGCTCTGGCTGCTGAACATTAATTAATCTATGGGATTTGGTTTCCACAACAACCAGGCCCCTTAATGTCAAACATGCCTGGAGTGTGCACAGTGCCACTGGGAGCTGTATGACTTGTGCCTGCCTTCCCTGAAACAACACTATAAAAATGGGCTGAGGGTTTTTTTGGTTGGGTTTTCCTATTTTTTTTTTCCTTGTAGCCCCTGCTTGGTTTGTGCTATCAGTGTCAACATTTCAGTGTTTCATTCATGCATGGGTGATGCAGAGCTGGAGAATGGCTGCATGTGAAAGCTGTGCTCTCTGGAATTCAGGCAGCTCCAGTTTCCTGGTTTCCAGTTTCAGCTGAGAAATTCCTATTGTGCTTGAATTCACTACGAGCTCTTCAGAGTTAATTGCATATTAGTCATTTAGCTAATTCAGTATTCTTCACCTGATTGTACTGGGAAGTAATGAGGAACTGTGGGGAAAAGATAGACTGAATTATGTTACAGGTTAAATTCTGTACAAGACCACTTAGAGAATCATAGAATGTTTTGGGTTGAAAGGAACCACTAAAGATCACACTGCTCATGCAGGCACACACTGGGGATGATCCACTAACAGTTCTATATAACATTACATGTAAATATCAGAAAACGTGGATGTCAGTTTTTAATTTCTGATTATTCACATTTAAGAAGCTTTATTTCTGTTTCAGTTCCCCGTTCTGTTTGCAAATACATTATGTTTATGTCCACTTAACTGTCTGTTAGCATTGACAGAGTGGTGTTAAATGGCCTCAGTGTAAAGAAAATTGCACATTTCAGCAAATAACTAAACCGGTGCCCATGAAAGCTTGCAACACGACTTAAAACAAAGTAACACTGATGTATTGTTATGGAATAGCAGACAGATAACAGATCTCTTTGAATGCAATAGTTCTTTCTAGCCATCTGGAACTGCTGCTCATTTGGGATCCACGAGTATTGTGTCTCATCTTCAGACCAAAGGCTGTGATAGAAGTTCAAAATGAAGGAGTGAATTTACAAAAGGCCCACATGCCAAAAACTAGTTCTCGCAGCCCTGTACAGTTTTTTGGAAAGGCACATTTTTCCATCAATAACATGCCAAGAATTTACCCAAAAGCAAGAGAAGCAGCATTTGGGAGTGTAAGTGCAAAAGCCAGACCTGTACTCTCAGCTGGTTCAGAGATCCAACTACCAAAGCTTTAACTTTTTAGTGTATATTTTTTTTAGCACTGCCTTCAAAATAAGAACAAGTTATTTACTGCCTTTCAGTCCAATTCCCTTTGCTATACAGACGTATTGCTGTGCCCTGTGCGACAGGACAGGCTCATTTTTTTTTTTGTGGGGGGGATGTGGTTGAGTGCACAGAGGGGCAAACTCCCAGTTCAACACACTAGTCAAGCTTTGCTGGCTCAGCCATGGTGCTCAGCACATCATGCAGCCCAGCCTAACTCAACTTGTCAGGAATGTTGGTTGTGCAGCTGATGTGAATTCCAGTGTTTAAAACACACGACCTTTTTATGCTCATGCTCTTCTTTTTTTCCATCCCCGTGGAAAGACAAACCTGTATTGAAACAGTTCCATGGCAGGTAAGTCCTTAACGCAGGTCTCTTCATAATTTATTTTGCTGGAGGTGAGAGCAGACCATAAATTTATAACATCCAACCCATAGTTTCCCTTCTCCATGTGGGAAGGTGCTTTGACACTCCCTCTTGTCAAATTTTTTCTATCTTGTTTCTGGACTGACTGTAACAACTCATCATGTGAAGCTGTAGAATTATAATATGTTATGGTTCTGGCTGTACAGGACATTTAAAAGAACATACTGATTTTCAATTTAAAGAAATTTGGAAATGCTGACAATGTGTCAGCAAAATAGGAGCTCAGGGGGTTGACTGTCCTGGAGCTGGATTGAGCCATCTTGGGAACATTATGGGAACATAAGGAAGTTTCCTTTCCTTTCAAAGTTTCCTTTGTCTCCTGGAGCTGCCTTTGGGCCACAGTGCTTTAGGATCCTGTTTGGTGTTCCTGGTCTGCCACCTAAGCACAGGTTCGTCAGGGAGCCTCAGAAATAAGCTTGGTGGAATCCTCCCAACATTCGGTTCTAAGGCCACAGCATCCACATCTCTGGCCCTAAAGGCATAACCAGGGCAGAGATTGCTCTGCAAGAATGCATGAGCATAACAATGGCTTTGAAAGGGAAACCTTTACCAGCCCACTCCAAGGATATGGGAAGATAAAGAGAGAAAAGGGGTGGTACCAGAAGGGAAGGAATGGAAGAGATTTGCTCACAGTGGAAATCTCATTAAACAGTTTCTTCACCTGGAACTGGAACTTCCATGAGAAATGCAAAAGTGATTGCAGGTGATACCGAGTGTTTAATTAGAATCCAATTTGCTGGGGCCTCAAAACCATGATAATATCCAGAAGCAAGCCTAGATCTCTGTTTCAAAAATTACTTTTTTGGCTTACTCTGGGCTGTAAGATCAGTATTGCAAAAACGAAAGCCCTGACCGTTCTAGGCAGTAAAGACAAAAATGTAACAGAAGTGTTCGTGCCCTCTCAGTTTTCTCTAACATTTTTTAACTTCAGGCAATTCATGCTAATCGATCTCAACTATTTTCGAGCCAGGTGAGGTATTTCTGTAGTCTGTTAATCCTTGCTACATGCCAACCTTTGGAATAGTTCGAGCTGTTGTAGAGGCCTCTGAAATGCCCTTTTATTTTGAGCTCCATGTTGACAATGCTAACAAAGGAGCTGTTTCTCTTGTCTAGGAATTAAAGCATCCGAAGCGTTCTCTCTCTGGGACAGTGGCTGTGTGGGAACACTTCGCACATGCTGTGCTGGAGTTCATGGGTTCCCTTCGCTCAAAAGGGCAGGGCATTTACAGGGACCTCATGCCAAACTCTGAGGTTTACCTCTCAGCAGGGATGTAGGAAGCAATAAAAGTTTAATAATAATGGGAACAGTTTGGGACAGAGCCTGAGAAAGAATCTGGAATTCTCATGAGGTGTTTAAACCTTGTCAGGAGCCTGATCCAACCTCTGCTGCAATGAACAGCAGTCGGTGCTTGCAGGAGCTGGATCCTTCCACGAGCCTCCCATGCCTGTGCTACTGCTCTTTTTGGTTATGATGTCTTGTTCACCTCACTTGAGGGAGCTCACAGAGCACTTACTGACACACAATGAGAATTGTTCCTCCATTCTGGACAACACAAAACCCAAAAGGCCCTTCTGTACCCAGGTGATCCACAGATGCTTGGCCATGTCCCTGACCAAAACACTGGGAATCAGTGTTCTCCCAGTATCAGGAGCCCATTGGTTTCCCCACTTGAATGCCCTGAGTCCCCATAAACAAAATTAAATTATCTCATACGCTAACGGGCAAAGTTTCTTTGCACCTGTTCCCTGTATGCCTTGGTGTGACAAATGGCAGTTTAGGAACTGTTACCCTTTTTGTAGGGCTGCAGGCACAAAAACCACGGCCAGTGCTCACGTCAGAGAGGCTTCTCTGGAGCTGGCAGAGTAATGAGAGACTTATTGGCTTGGACATGAGGACATGAAACTGAGCCAGAAGCTGGTGACCATGAAACTGGTGACTTCTCCTCTTATTTTTTATTTTTTTTTTTTCTTTGAACAGTTCCACCCTTGTTCTTGTCAGTATGGACTTTATTTTTCTCCCCACTGCTGAAGAATAGCTTGGGGCCTCTGTGTTGTTAATGCTTAAAAGAACCACCCCTTTTCCCTCTTTATCTTCCCATATCCTTGGAGTGGGCTGGTGAAAGTTTCCCTTTCAAAGCCATTGTTATGCTCACGCCTTCTTGCAGAGCAATCTCTGCCCTGGTTATGCATTTAGGGCCAGAGATGTGGATGCTGTGGCCTTAGAAATGTCGAGGTTTTGTGGAAGAACAGAATAAGAATAGTCTATAAGAATAGCCTGAGTGCTGATCTCTTACTATTTAACTACATAAGCTTGGAGGCAGATGCCTGATCCCAGACAACGTGGGAATCTGGATGGTGCAGACAGGGAACTGGCACTGTAATTGCTTCAGAAAGCAGAGGCAGTTCCTCACCACTCTTCCTGGTTTCTCAGGGCTCAGCTTAGGGCCTCTCCAAAGACTGCTGATCCCAGCACAAGGGACAGGATCGCCTACCTTCTCTTAAAGCCAGGGAGTTGCTGGATGAAAAGGCTTCTATTGTCAGCCCCTCCATTAGGCTGCCGAGCGTTCCCCGGCACAAAAAGACTTCTGTTCCCTTCCACAGCACTGAATTAGCAACCGCGGACAAACCGCCTGCCTGACGTGAGCAGGGCCGTGCTGGGCACTGCTGCTGCCCCAGCAGGGTCAGGGGCAGCTCTCAGACAGCTGAAGGGGCAGTGCTGGCTGGGCTGGGCTGGGCTGGGCTGGATCACGATGAGCCCGGCTACAGGGAATATCTTGCTTGTCCTTCCTAACGCAGATCAGCAGGGGTGAGTCCCAAGGTGCACAGGCAACTCTGTGATGCCGCTTTTACGAAAGTGCATGTGGAAGGAAAGGGTGAAAAAAATCATCCCTCTGTGCTGAGAAGGGGTGGGGACAGGGGCCAGTCTCCAGCTGACCAGTCACGCAGCAGTGTCCTCCTTACCAGACATCAACCCCAGCTGCGAAGTTTGGTCCCAAATCCACCTGAAAGGTCAGGTCTTCACCACTGCATTGCAGCCACAGGAGTTACAATGTCATGTCCTTCAAAGTCATAAAAAGGTGTAAGAGAAGAAATATCTGGACAGAGAGGAATCCTGTGTGATTAAACACAATGTGTAATCCTTAGGGTCAGGAAATGGAGCCTTCATAAATCCTGCTCTGGCTTTAGCTTACATGAAAGATTAGACAGAAAAATGCCTTGTACCCTTGTTTGCTTGACTGTAGCAGGTATAACCAGAGTTCAGGTTTACACTGATCCTAAAATGAGACTCGGGGAACTTACTCTTTAAATCAGTGTTTGTGCAGAATAGATGGTTGCTTGTGAAATTCCACCTTTCCCATGCTTCTTGGAAGCCCAAGGCAGAAGAAAACCCATCATCAGTAATAGGGCTGGAGCCGAGGTGATCCCATCTCAAATTTCATTGGTGTTTGCCTTCAGGATCTGGTGATGGAGCTCAAAATTGTGGAGCATGAATCCAGTATGGATCTATTATGCAGGAACTATTTGACCAGTGACAGGACTTCCCCAGTGTCAGGGCAGGGTTCCGTTGGACATTAGGAAAAGGCTCTTCCCCCAGAGGGTGGTCGGGCACTGAACAGGCTCCCCAGGGCAGTGATCATGGCCCCAAACCTGTCAGAATTCAAATAGTGTTTGGACAACACTCTCAGGGACATGATGGGATTGTTGTGTTGTCCTGTGCAGAGCCAGGAATCGGACTCGACGACCCCTGTGGATCCCCCCAACTCAGAATATTCTGTGAACTACTCAGACTTGGGAGGGATCTTTGAAAGTGAAAATGAGAGGAACTGTAATTTGCTTTCCAACAAATATTAGTAGTCAAAGAAACAAAGTCCAGAGGCATTTGAAAACAGACAGGTAAAGCACAAAATCTCTGTCACTCGTTTGTGTGCTTCCAAAGCCTTGAGTGGATCCCCATCCGGTGGCAGCAGAGAGCATCCAAGGACAGTTTGTCAGTAAACGCTGAAAGATGTTGGCACCCATCAGTCCCAACGGAGTACACCTGAGGGGTGGAGAAAACCTCTTCCCAAGTGTTGTTTGTTTTAAGTAAGAGAAGGTTTGTGTCAGCTCATTCTCAGGGCTGAACTGGAAATAGACTTCTGGTCTTCCTGTTTTCAGCCAGACACTGCCTAAATCTTAAAAAAAACTCCAACAAATTATTGATTCCAGGTTTCCTGGTCAACTGAAATTAGGAAAAGGACAACAGGAACAGAACAAGAGCAGCTTATCCAGGACACAGCTTGTTAACATCCTATCTGGTATTCAAGCATAATATTAATTTTTCACACTTGCATTAAAAAATCCCACCAGAAAAAAATCAAACCCCAGTGAAGAATGATTCCTGCTGATAAGAAAATCACTGTGCTTAAATTCATTAATAGAAATAGGCTGTGGGATACATTTCAAAGCACGGGGTGAGAAATAAGCTCCCAAATCCCATTAAGAAATAACAGGATTTATGTGCATTCCTCCCATATATTAACTTTCCCCTCTGGAAACGTCTTGTGCTGAGCTGGTGCCATTTTTCAGGCAGGTGCAGTGTTTTGCAGTTCCCACAGACCTCTCCAGATAATCTGCCAGCCTGAAAGCCATTCCCTATTCTCCCTCAAGAATGGGGATTTTCCGATGCGGGGCTGAATGAGGAGTCTGGCTGACAAATGCCCCAGCTCGGTGTTGTACCGGGCTTCTGTCACACATTCTGCAGTGATGCTGTAAGCACCCATGTCCTGCCCATATCCGCCCTTCCGATGTTTTCAGCCCCAGCCAGCAGAGATCCAAGAGATACCGGCTTTAACAGCCACTGTCAGGAGCGGGGCCTTGCCTGGACACGGCTTGACGTGCAGAGGTACAATTTGGGAGCTGAAGTTTTCTGGGAATTGCTTTGTAGCATCAGCAGGGTCAGAAAATTTCCCAACACCTATAGAGAGCTACTGAGAGACACTTTCCTGAGAAAGTGTCCACTCTAGCCATAGGGAAGTATTTTCCTGGTTTTCCGTCAGCTTGCAAGCAGTATTTATTTTTTCTATCATGGCAGTGCCAGCAGGACACAGTTAAAAGCTGCAACCCTTTCATGCTGTTTATGAGTGTAATAAAAAAAATGTGCTCCCAGGTGGCTGGAATTTATAGTTGTGATGCAGTCACGAGATGTGAGTATAAAACCCCAAATGTGGGAATGGGTGCAGAGTGAAGCAAGAATGAGTCTGCAACTGCACCGGGGAATTTACTACCTCATACAACAATGATGTTGCTTGGGGTTTATGCATTTTTTCACATTGGCTTTTAAGCTGTTTACAATGGGACATAATCGCTGGAATAATCGTGCCCTTGAAAACTTGCAGTAGTGCTGGATCCATTATTTCTAATTTTTTTATTTTTCTGTAAAAATATGTATTCTTTAAAGGAATGCTTCATTTACAAAAGTGGATTGGTCCCCAATGTCAGACCTCATGTTTTCATACATGATTGATGATCAGCCTTGCCAACGGACTGAGAGAGACCCACATTTCTCAAATGCAGTCTCATAGAAACTGGGAAATGAGCTGATGGAATTCAGACCAAAGATCTGGCTGTTTTCCAGGAGCAAATACATGGCAGGACACATTTCCAGTTTCAAGAGAGAGGCATGACATGGAGAAAGAAATGTGAAACATTTGGACAGAGAGGGGTGGGGTCCGGGGGGGAATCTTCATTTACTCAATGGTCCCACACTTCCCTCCCTCCTGCCCTGCTCCGTTTCTTGTTGGCTTAAAAGCAGTTGCCAGTGTTTGTTGAATAGTGTCAGCACAGAAGGGATGCAGCCGCTGACCTGACTATAAGGCAACAGCAAAAGGTTAGTAGAATTAGTCTTGTACTGCAGACTTGTATTAATAGTTGTATTGTGGGGTTGTTGGCACAAACTCTGCAATTAAATAAGTTGTTGGCACTCTTCCCTAGGTTAAATTGCTACGGCTGCTCCCCCTGCTTGCAAGTCAATGAATACAACACTTTTGGGGAGGCAAGTTCAAACATTTTTGTTCTTTGGGGATTCTGCACATTTCTGATCTCAAGCTAAGAGGTTTCTGCTGGCTGTCCAAGCAGACCTCTGTTGTTGTTCTGTCTCTGCAAACAGCCTGTGCAAACTACTGCTGGAATAACCAAGCAGGGAAGGAGGTGGGTGAGAGGGAGAGACACCACAAAAGACTGATGGAGAAACAAATGCCCTTGGAAAGGGTCTTTGCTTTCTCTCCTGCCCAGACCCATGGATGTTTCTTAGCACTGGGCTATTGTTGGAGAGGATTAGTTTTCCATCACAGCTTCATCAGGGGCAACTTACCCTTTTTGTCAGCCCAAAAACACAGCCACAAACACAGGAGGGAGGGACTCCCTGCCTATCCTTGCCCATAAGTGCAAAGCAGCCCCTTTTTCCAGCCTGAGGCCTCTCCCCACTCTTGCTCTAGTCAATGGCATTTGTGTTTGGCCCAGGGGCCCGCACAGAGGCTGTGCTGTTCTATGGGGGGCACCCTCAGCAACACACCTTCCCAGGTGGAAAACTTGGGATTTCCAATTGGTTAGCAGTTCCTTCTACTTTGGGAAAAGGAGTACTGGCACTTCTTCCCGAGTCTGTCTCTGATGTAAGAACATGAGAGCTACCAGCAGCACCTGTGTCTTCACCTGGAAAACCTCAGACATGAGAACTGCCAGTGCTTCAGTCCCTCTTTCCCCATGGTCAGTGTTGAAGGGCAGCAAGGCTGTGGGGAGACTGTGCTCTATATGGTCTGGGCTGAGAAACCTGTACATAGAACATCCAAGTTTTCGAAGAGACTGGTGCTATACAGAAAAATATGTAGGGAGGACTTTCATCTGTGCTTCCCTGGAGGCTGGCTGTTACTTAGTCAGGCACTGGATGTTAGTAAAGAACTGTGTTGAGGTTTCCCTGCCTACCAGGGACATGGGCTTTTTATGGCTTGTATCAGTGTTTGATGGAGATTGATGGAGAGCGAGCCACGGGCACACCAATGAAAGCTGGAGAAAGGAGTGAGCAGAAACAAAAGTAAGCACGCTTGAGTGACTCTCTGCAACTCCTTGTGTGTGTCTCATCAGCTGCTAAAACAAAAGGTTCCTGTGCTGCTTGGAGCTGAAGAGAACCAGGCTGAGCATCTATTGTTCTGTATGTTGTATTCTTCTCGGGCTGGGATCTTGTCAGCTCTCGTTAGCTTAACAGGTTGGACTGTGTCACCCCTTGGACGGGAGACGTTGAAAGGCAATGAGAAATGACACCAAGTGGTTCAGTCCATGGGCCTGCTCCCGCTGAGTCAGTGCTGAATCACTGACCCATCAGGGTCTGGGGGGGAGGGTGTGATAGCGCTGCTCTGGGACACGTTCTGGCTTTGGGGATGAGATATTATAGAAGCTCAGTCAGTGGCATAAGGAAAAAAATGTCATGGCACAAGCCAAATTCTGTTTGGGATAAATTGCATACCATCTTAATTTTTCCTGAGTCACCTTGGGTTTAAGCCCTCTCTGTAATTCACAAGAGGTTGTAGTCTGCCCTTGTATTTTTGGTGACCAGTTGTAGGCCAAGCAGAATCCTCAGTCAAATGTCTTTTGTTTATTGCTGAGTCTTCAGCACTCCACAGTGAGTCTGCCTCTGTTTCAGCCAGTTGAAAATGGTGGTAGTATCCTGTCATTTCCAATAAAAACATCATCTTCCATGATGCCTGTGACCATGGCATTGCCCAGTGACCGAAAGGGGACAAATGTCTCCAGTGGCAATGGGATCTGAGGGCTGGTGTTGTGAGGCTCCCCTGCTGCTGTGGGATGTCTCTACCCAGAAACCTTGCAGGGCAGGTTTACTGTGCCAGAGCAGGGCTTTAAAGTACTTCCTAACAAAGTAGTTCAAGGTATGAATGAGTACACCTTCTAAAAGGTGGGAAGGAATGCCAAAGAAAGACACCTTTCTGCATGTGAGAGACTGTGCCTTTCCGAGCTCTGTAGCTATCCCTGGAAATTCCCTAGCCAAAAAAAAAAAAAAAAGAGGATGGACAAAAAGAGAGTGTGGTTGTCTCATAGCTGCTCAACAGGCAACCCTGAGATCCTTCTGGCAAGAGCAACTGAGGCTGAATTTGTCATTGTTTGGCTTGTGTCACCCAGCTGGTCGGGTCAGAGAGCTCCTCTGACCTGAGCCCACGAGTGATGGACAGGTCTGTAACGGGCATTATCACAACATAATCACATGGAGTGAAAGGAAAACCCTGTGTGCCTTTCTTAACTTTTTCCCTCCCTGTTCTCCAAATCTTTAGGATAATACATCTTTTCTTATTTTACTCTGAATCTGTTAATGCTTCTGTTGTGTAATAAGGTTTTCACAGCAAAATATGGCCTGGAGAGTAGTAAATGGAACTCTTCCAAGGATCCCCAAAGATCTGCAAGGATTCTGTTCCACTGCTAAAAGAAGCATTAATCATGGTCAGAAATATTTCCTGCTGGGTTGTAGTGTGCTCCGTGGTTTCCTCTGTCCCTCGGGCACTAGTGGAAATTCCAGCTGATAAGGAGGTGAGGGGTTTTTTTCATGGTTTAAGTTAGCTAAATCGGTTTTGGAATAGAACAGAGGGTCTGTAAGTTCTTAGTGGTATTACTGCTCTTGCCAAAACCAACAGCAGCCAGGAAGAAAAACACTGGAAACCCAAAGACCCGGGTCAGGAGGAGAACAGGGGAAGAATTTTGTTGGCCTGGGGACTTGGAAATTCCTTTTGTCTTTCTGTATATCTGGATATATATGTGTTATTTCTATGTTATACAAATATATGGATATATATGTGTTGCTGGCTTGGGGGAGTAGAGGAGGAGATGGGCATTTGGAGCAGGCAGGGTCAGGAGTTTGGCTGTTCATTTGGATTTTCAGGTTTTATTTACTCACAGCATATTGACCATGGCATGAATACTAATTTTAATACATGGAAAGTTTAAAGAATGTAAAGCTATGTAACATTTTTGGTTAGGTGGCCTGTATAAAGAGATCAGTTCCTGTGAACCCTGAACAAAAACTGTGGCAAGACAAACAGAATAGAAAGAAAATGAGTGGCTTGTGTTGAACTGACAAGTTTTGTTTGAGCCTGTAAAATCCATGCAGGTGAACTTTGAAATGAAAATAATCACCTAAACCCAAACTGATGTATTCTGATTTTAAAATGTCCAAGTTAAAAGTTTCAGTCTTTTAAATGATTCCTTCTTTGCTGCCTTTTAGGGATCAGCACCCTTTACTGCACCTAACCTGCATGTGGAAGCAGCCTTGTTCCTGCCACTCAGAATCACACCAGAGTGAAATAATGACACCCTGCTCTTGTCTTTCAAACTAAAGCTCTGCTTGCCTGTGGAGCAATTTAGCCTTCATCCCACCTATGAATGACATTCCTTATTATCTTTGGGGCTTATTTTGGCCTTTTGTCTTCTAGTGACATAGAGCTGAACCTTGGCAGAATCCCCCTTTAAGACCTTTGCTTAATAGTACAAGGGATGTATTAAGCTCCTAGGAAAATTAAGGTAGTGAGGCAGACTTTACACGAAGGAATGGATGTGATGATATCACTGGATATTATTCCTGTGCATTTCGTATTTCTAATCTAGAAAAATATTTTGCTTTCTTTATTATCATTGGTAACTGGCGCTGAGTGAAACATGGATTTTCAGGTCACTGACTGTTAAAAAAAATATTTGGGATGTTAAAAAAAATATTTGCACTTGATTCAGATGGTGTCTTTTAATAACATTTTTAGTTTTGACAATTCCTAGAGATAACTTCAACTACTAAAAATCAAATCAGATAATGAAATTTTGAATTCAAACTGAAAATGGTAACTTTTTGTTTTAAAAATAGTGACCTTTGGGGTGTTTTCTTTGCAATGAATATCTTATCAGAATCAGTGGGTATTGGGAAATGTGTCCACTACTAACATGACACCAATTGGACTTAATCTCCCAAGTCACACAGGCATTAGAAAAGTTCATGAGCAGTCTTTAAAGCCAAGTAGATGAGAACTGGATTTGCAGGAACACTCAGTGTCCAGGAAAGTTCCCGTGGTCCTTATTTGAATACTCATTTAAAAAATCTGGCTTTTCTCCCTCAAGTTCCTTGTTGGCAACTGCTCTTATTTATTCATGCCCAGAATCTCTCACCCATGGTGTCTTTCCACCCAGAGAGGATACTGTGGCCCTTTGCTTGTGAATCCTGCAGTGGAGAGAGACAGGGAAAGAGGTCCTATGATGACCATCACCCCCTGGTCTGGCAGGAGGACCAGAGTTCCCTCTGCCTGAGCTAAAAAGCTCCACTCCAAGCAGAAGCTTGTGAGGAACTGAAGGCCAGGAAGAAGGCACTGTGTGCTCAGCATTAGTGCTTAACCTTCCCCCAGAGCCCTGGCTGCCAAAACCTTGTTATTTCAACTCTTCTAAATAACTTGTGAGATTTGTCTCTAAATCTAGGGGTAGCACTAATCCAGGGAAAGAGGGTTTGGTAGTGTAAGGCCTTGTCAGTGGAGCAGCTTGTGAGAGTGAAGCAGCTTTTCTTAAAGCTGGTGTATGCACACTGATCCAGTTGTGTGTGCAGTGTGAGCCCTTGGCTTTGGGCATCCCTGGGAGTGTCCAAGGCCAGGTTGGACGGGGCCTTGAGCAACCTGGTCCTGCAGAAAATGTCCCTGCCCATGGCAGGGGGTTGGAACTCCATGATCTTTCTGGTCCTTTCCAACCCAAACCACTCTGTGATTCTACGATAGGTTAACCCACGTGGGCCCCATTTGTGTTGGTGCCACAGGGTTGGTTACAGTGACACAGGCATCCAAACAGGCCTGTAGCTCACCCATGGCTGAGACCCAAGGCTGGACAACTGACACTTTCTCATGTGTTTTGCCATTTTTTGCCCAGTTTTGCACTCCCTGAACCTCAGCCACTTAGTTCAGTCTCTGGCTGTGCCGTGCACTTTGTGTTTGGCATCTGACTAGACCTTGCTGGATTTTATCATCCTGGTGGAGCACGGCATGGAGGTGGGAGCCACCTGTGTGCTGGTGCCCAGCATAACCCTCGAGCAGCCCACAGCAGTGTCAGCTGGAAGGTCACAGGACCTGGTGTTTCTGCCCAACCTTGTTCTCCGCTCAGTGTTGCGAGGGCTGTAATTCCCAGCACGTGAGTTCTCGCCCTCAAGAGCTGCCTCTGTCCCAGGGCTTGCCTTGGCCGAGTTGTGGTGCTGAACCACCTCAGCCAGCTCCAGGGTTAACTGAGGACAGCGGGGTGCTGGCTCGCTCCACGCCGGCCTCATGCATCTCCTCCCCATGGAACATTGGGAACGGCGGGCACGCTGCTTGGGATGTGTGCGTGTGTGTGCTAATGAGGCCCAGAGGTGCTGCCAGCCAGCTCCCTCCAAGTGCAGTTTGCACATGAGTGCACCAAGAATGCACCAGCTATTCAATGGTAATAAGTTTTTATAAGCACACGTTTCTGACCATGTCAAATTTTGTACCCATTCAGCTGCTAAAATCCATGGAATTTGACACTGGGGAAACAATCACATTTGAGAAGAGCTTGTACAAAGGGGAACTCACATTGCTTCCCAGCTAGAGCCTGAGCAGTTGACTGGCTTTTCTAGCACAATATCACACATTTATTCCTTAAGTAAGATTAAAACTTTGGGAGAAGAGAGATTAGTCAGCAAGATTAGAATAGAAGCGATTCTTAGAGAGTTATATTAACCATAAACGACCATTGCTCACAACTGCAAAATTTGAAGGACATTTTTCTTCCACAGTTTTGGATGGCAGAGGTCTACAAACACACAAATGGGGCCCAGTGTGTTCTCAGCTGGGAAATCCCATTATTTTCTGTAATATTACTTATGTGAGTAAACTAAAACATGCTTAAGGGTATGATTTAAGACAACCAAACAGAAAAGGATCATGTTCCCAGAGATCTTGGTGTGCCAATACCTAGATAACAGCAGAAGATGCTGATGTGCCCAAGGTGCTCTCACACTGAAATGAGGGGAATGCGATATCTTCTCCATTGGGAAAAAAATCATAGGATCTAAATCATGGAAAATCACTGGTGAGAGAGACTCAGTGAGCATCAAGGAGTGACCATCACCACTGCACTGGCAGCAAGGTGTCATCCTTCTTAAGGACAAAGAAAGCTCTTCGATTGGCTCTCTTTTGCCTTCCTGCTTGAAGCACTGAAGTACAGGAGATGAAATCTCACTTCCCACACTGCTGGTCTGATATCAGTTTACCACAATAACTGCCCTCTGGAAAAACAAACATTAGCTCAGCAGAAGGCAAACTACACAACACAAAGAGATGAAATATTGAGGAAATGGTGAGCAGTCACTTGAGCTGGTACAGGAGCACTTAACTTTCTCACCCCAAGGGCTCGAGTGAGGTGAGTGGAGTTACTGGGACTCATTAACCATGGATCCATTGTTCACTGGAAGCTTGTGCTGTGGGGTGATCGATACTCCAAAACCTGCGTGGGAACAGACGGGACATTAGGAACAAATAACAAAAGTGAAACCAGCTTACAGGCCTGATCCTTTCTGCTGTGGCTTGGGGCACTTCAATTCCTGAGCAGTGAGGAAAGCTGTGTGGTTCCAGAGAAGAGGCCCTGCAGGAGGACCAAGGAGCTGCTGCTTACAATCAGTTTTCACTTCTGGTCCCCCCTTGTGCCCTCTTTACCTCACTTTTGTTTCGAGGCCAGAAGAGCCTCAGCTGAGGCTGTTGAGGGTGAAATAAAATTTTCAACTCTGCCATGACAAACTTTCTGCCTTTAACAATGGCTTTGTACAGCACCTCCAGCAGCAAAGGGTGTTTTTTCAGTAACCTGTGATTTATAGAGAGTGTGATGCAAAACACTGCTGAACCGTCCCCAGCAATTACAGCACCTGTGAAACCTGCTGTGGGACAGAGCACAGCTTTTAGGCTGAGGATTTGGATCAACATCATGTATATTACCAGCTCAGTTTGGTTCTGGCTATTTAAGTGTGATGGATGAGCATTATTATCTGCCTGGAGAAACGGAGAGACGACGGCAGAGTCATCCAAGGACAGCCCTGGGGAGTTGGCCAACATCCCAAATCTGCGCTATGGCATCAAAGGACAGCATTTTTCATCTGAGCTGCTTCTCTCCCAGCAGCAGGGGAAATAATCTCTCTCCTGCCTGATACATCTTTGCTTCACACCTCCCCTGTCTTTCCTGGGCCACAGCTGCATTTGGAATTAGCTGTTGATGAGAGAAAGAGAAGTGGGAGCTGTGCCTGAGCTGTGGAGAGGGGATCTTTCATAGGACAGAGTGGCCAGACCTTAGGAAATAAAATATGATGGCCTTTTTCTTTGAGTTCTGAAGAGAAATGTGTATGATGCTGAATAGCATGTGACCTTTTCCTTAAATCTTGGTTCAATTTTGTCTCCTCCATCATTCCCAAGAAAGTTCCCTGATTCATCAAATCCATCAAATATAATGCATGGAGCAATCATTTCTAGAGGCCAGTGCTTTAGCTGATGTAAATCAACACACTTATCCTACTGGAATGACATCAGGATTTCAGCAGAGAAACCAGCCTGTGTTTTCCTTTCACTGGAGTGAATAATGTGTCCCTAAGGTACAAAACTAATGACTGGAGGGATATTGCTCTGTCACAAGGGAAGGACTCGGGAGCTCTGTGTACTCCATGGCTTTAGTTCCCTGCACCCAGTGAACCATCTGCACACACTGAATGCTGTGGCCAGCTCCTAAACCTCCTGCTGAGGTAATGGAGCTGGACAATGCCAGATCACTAGATTTTATAACACAGTGATTTTATTTTCTCTAATTCCTCAGTGAAAGAAGCTTCTCTGACACTGTGAGGTACAAGCAGGCACCTAAACATATTGTGAGCATTTAGGCAAAAGCCCTTGTTTTAAGCAATAGTTTTGAAACCAAAGCATAGGGTTGCCGTTTTGCCAGAGTCTTAATTTTTCTATGGAGCCAGGGAAAAGCCATATTTGAAGTGGCACTAAACCTGCAGGTTCTCTGGCTGCATTTCAGTCTGCCTTACAGTCAAAGTGGCATTCGTCTCCCAGCTCCAGAAATGTTACTGTGATGATGATGTGTGAAATGGAAACAAGACAATTAGCGTTTCAGACACGCCAAGCTGGCACTGGAACCAACTTACTGCAGCTCAAAGGGGACCAATGTGACGTGGAGCCCATTCAGTGTAAACAGCAGCCTCAAAAGAGCAGCACGCCTTTATTTTCTGATCACGGTGGGTTAAGGACTGCTTGTTAGTCCCAAGGTGTTCTCTCCTTCCCCACGTCCATTCCTCTGGAAAAGAAACGGGGTTTGCCCCTATTACCCAAATTAAGAGTTTTGACCATGAAGTGATGAAGCATATGCTATGAGCTATTACAGCTCCGTTGGCAAGCGGCAGGGCAAAATTGTTCAGGGGCTGTGAGCACAGGAATGGATGATAAGAGCCTTTTCATTTATTAATCACTTTAATTCACATCTAAAACTCAACCAGCTGAAAAATAACCAGCTCTGGAGAATGGGCACGTAGAGCACAACGCGGTCAGCTCATAGCTCGGTCGTGACATCCGTGTTTTACTACTTGTACTTTGGGAGGCTGTGCCAGGGTTAATGACTCTGGACAATGCTGAGAAAGTGTTCATTATATGGGGAAGTTTATTAGATTAACTGACTAGGAGACATTTTGTGGAGAACTTCAGGGAGATGCTGCCAATCATGTTTTAAACAATATTAAGTGTTTTCAGTTTAACTACAAAAAATACATCACTAGTGGTTGGATGCTGAAGGTAAAAGATTAAAATTTTAAACTGATGTGGGGATTTTAATTTTAATTCCCCTCGCCCCCCCAAATCTTCAGATTGATTTATGCAGGAACTAATTACTCATGAACCTGTGTTATCATGGTGAATGTTCACACATTTAACATGTTTTTAGTTCTATTCTTGAAGTCTTCAAGGCTTAAATCCCCAGCAGCCCATGGAGATGGTAATAACTATCTTGGATAGACTGGATAGCTGATGCTGGGAAGCTTTTAAACTCCCACAGCCTAGGAGGAGGAGTATGTTCATGAGGGGAGAGGAGTGCATTTGCAATCCCATCCAAGAAAGCAGTTGACAGACACTGCTCAGCCACATACAGCTGTCCTTGTACCAGGGTTACCCTTGCTGCTACTTGGAGTGGAGGGAGAAGGAGAGGATTTAAAACATTTTTGTTCATTAAAGTATGACAAAAGACCTTATTCTGCCCAGGCATACAGCCCACAAAGCTGTTTAGGGACTGAAAGAATCAATTGAGGCGATCCAGCGGTAGCAGGACAAAAAGCCTGGGCCGGTGTAATTAGCTAAGTACTGCATGCTGCTCCCTCAGCCCCCGCTCACTTAATCAGCCGGGACACTGAGTGACGAGCCGGGTTTCACAGGGATGGCTGGCTGGGAAACATCTCCCCCTCTGAGATCATACACTGCCCACAGCCAGTGGGCTCCTCTGAAAGCCACGTCTACCTGGTGGGGTTCAGGTATTTTATCAATAATTGAAACCAACTTCCCCGCAGATGGACATCCAAAAGGAAGGCAGTTCTCGTGACAAGCGGTGACAATTCTAGTGGCAAGGAGAGAGGAGGGATTCCATCCCTCTCTGCGCTTTGCATGCTGTTTAACCCTCTGGAGACGTACCCAAGCACACAGTTGCAGCTGTAATTTTCACAGGGATCTCTAGGATCCAACAGGAATGGTAAGAGGCCACCACCATCACTGTGCCATTTTCATACTCCATATATTGGCTCTCCATGTGTTGAAGGCATTAATCCTTAACTGAGTAAAAGCCAAACTGCAGGAGAGAATTAAACTGCTAAGGCTTTGTTCAAATCTGGGGGTCTGTCCTGTCAGCAAAAGGGAGATTCAACAAAAAGAGGGTCAGCTGGCTCTGCTCCTAATTCAGCTTGAGAAGCAGATGCTGGAATTTTACTGTAACTGGTGCTCTGTGCCCCTTTTCAAAGAGCCAGCACTGTATATTTTTAATTATTGTGTTGGCAATGGTGAGAGCAAACAGCAGCAGTTCAATATTAGCGTTCCCAAAAGTCTCTGCTGGGACAGCAGGAAACTCAGACTTGCAGCCTTAAGGTTTGTTGTCCCATCTCCCTGTGGTTTTGCTCTTCTCCTGCCAGGCCCTTTGAATGTGAGTGGAAGTGTTTAAAGCTCATCCAAGCTTTTCATATGTTCAGCACAGTTTGCTTTGATACAGCCTAGACAGTGCCTGGTTTTAACCAAATTGGATAAAGACACTCCCTTTGAGTATCTTTAAAAATTTGGAAGCCTGGAGGAAGAGTCACCACTGGCCAACTGTAGCCATAGCAGAGGAAAACCCCATTCCAAGCCCTCTTACAGTGGGACTTTTTCTCTGAAAAATCCCTTCTGCAAAGGCTTCATTCAAATCCTATGAAATGAAAAAGGCATATACTGAATTTAGCAATGCGTGCTCAAGTCCCTGGAAAGGATATTAATTAAACTAATTCCAAACAGCCCAAGCAGTGTCTTCCACAGTATTTCTGCCTTGAGGTTTCCAGTGTACTTTTTGTTCTTTCCTCTTGGAACTTTTACGCAAGTTTTCTGCAGCTTATTTGACTCAAAGCTGTTGTTGCAAATTCGTTTGCCAGAAAGGACATTGTCATCATTCACAGGACCTATTTTTAAATTCTGCAAAGATTCCTTAAGTGAGAATGTTATCCCAGAGAACTGTACATCCCAGGGATGCTGCGGAGCGACTTGGAGCTGAAACAATTGATCACATTCATGGAAGTAGCAGGGAAACTGTAGGAAACACAATGAAGTTACCTTCACTGGAATTTGGCCAGCGTCCCAGCTGCCACTAATGCCTCTGCTCTTACAGGGCTGCCCTGGGATTTTCATTAATGCATAATTCTGCTTATAAAAACATGTGCCTGCTGCCTTATTCCCTGGAGCCATGGCGATTAAAGAAATGCTGTTTAGCCACTCTGTAACGACTGGCTTTAGCAGGCACATTCCTTTCCTTTCTGGTTATTCCTGCTCCCCTCCTTCCTCCTCCCCAAGACATAAAAGTAAAGTTTCCAGTGCATTGTGTAAGCAGCGTGAAGCAGGAATATGATTTTTCAGTGCTTAAGACCGAAGCTAAGAAAAGAGAAAAGGTTGTGCAATATTTGGATATAAAGTGCTCCTTGTACCAGGATTCATCCATCCCCTCTTCTCTCTAATGGTGATACCTCCAGGACCTGGCACTACATGCAGGAAGAGAGCAGACCAGCGAGTCAAATGGGCTTCTCATGATGCAGGAGTCAGGGCACATTCTGTGTGCTGCTCTGGGTTAGATATAAAACTGGAGCAAGGAAAACGTGCCTTTGTAATCCAATTCTTTCCTGAAATCAAGGGCCTTTCGCTGCTGAGAGCCAAACACATCACTTCACATCGCCCTGGTTAGTGGGAATCTCATTGTTGTTTGTCCTGTCACTTTATTTTCAATGACTTTTTGGAAACAGAAGAACAGGGAAAAAAAAAAAAGAGGAGAGAACTGTGAGAAACCAGGAAATGGGACCAAGTCAGGAGGAAGGGAGTGCAGGGGTTCAGTTTGTGTTTGAGATGCTTATGGGGGCTTCTCCCTGGCACATATGGCAGAACAAGAATTTTAAACCCTTTCTCTAGAAGGGCATTTACATGTCATCCTCGAGATGCAGGGAAATGTGTAAATGCAAAGCTTCCACAAAGCAGCCAAAGCATGCAGGAAGGAGGAAGGTGGTGGGTAGTGTGCCTGGTGTTTTCACAGGCCTGTGTGCCTCATCCATCTCCACGGCACCTGACAGAGCTGGAAACTTGGCCCTGCCTCAACCTGAACTGCAGCTAAATTCATTCATGTGTCTACTGCAGCTAGAAATAGTTTTGCCAAAAAGTGTTTGGCTTGATAAATGAATCAGCTTGGAAATACAAAGGTATAAATCCCCTTCCCTGAAAGAAGATCTGGATGAGATAGTTCCAAACAAGATGTGGGTACTTCAGAGGATCTGGGCAAGGAGAGGGATAAGTGCTGTGTGTGACTGTGAGAGTGGCCTTAGGGAGCATCTCTCACTGTCACCCACATCTGAGGGGATTTTTTTAAAGGCAGAGGAGGACAAATGTCTTTCCTCTCACACCCTGGCAGTTTTTGCACCATTCATGTCCCCCATCTGCGGTATAAAATTATCAAGAAAGTTCCTGGATTGCTGTGAAATGCTGACACGTGGGCAGGGGATTTCGGGGGCTGCAGCATTCCCTGGTGAGTCTGCCTGGGTTTTCAATATTTAAACTGAGAAATAAGGCAAATGTCACTCTTCAACAGTTTGTTCTTTTCCACACGATAAAATTCATTCAAGCATCTGCCTTTGAACCTTTCATATATACCGTGTGAATTAAACTCAGCCATGGCTCTATTTTTACAACAGCAGTAATAATTGAAAAATTATTTCCAATGAAAAATTCCGTGGAAAAAGCAGTTGTCCCCTGAATGTCGAGCTGCCGCGAGGTGGCAGCAGGGGACAAAGATAGGGACTGCGGGGACAAACCGACCGGAGCTGGGTATCTCCCTCGCAGAGTTCATTGCTCCATCTCCCTGCTGCTCCCAGCAAAACCAGGAAGCCCTTCAAGGCATCCACACAGCCGGAGCAAGAACAGGCTCTTCAGTTCCCATGCTCTTTTCCGTTTGGGGAGCCTGGTACACAGAAATGTCCATTTTTAAAAATAGCTGCTGCACTTAGGTCTGTGGAGCTGAGCACCCCTGAGGATCTCAGAGGAGGAGTCTTTCTTGGAGACAAAAGGAAGAAGGGAGAAGTGGGCAGGGAGGAAGGGTGACAAACTGATCTGTAGGCAAGGAAAAGGAATCTCCAGGGCTGTGAGCCTGGCATCCTTCATGGGCACTAAATTCACTTGAGAAGACTTTTTAATAACTACAGAGGGCTGGGGGAATAAAGAAAAGGTTTGCCAAGTGTGATGTGATGACAATGGCTTGCACCGTGAAATTCCTCTTTTGTCCCGGCACCGTCACTCTGAGCCATGACCTGGTCCGAGGGGAGTTCTGGCTGTGGAACTGGGCAGTGTGTGTGACCTGGCAGAGAGTCAAGAAGCACCGAGCCACCGTGCTGGGATGAACCGGCCCGGCCCCTTCTGCAGAGTCCGTTAGCACTTCCTTCTCATCCCCGAGGGATGCCAGCGGTATTCCCATGCCCTGAAGGACACGGCTCTTGATGTTGAGCTGAGCTTTAATTGCTCTTGGCTGCTCTAAGCTTCGATCTTCAAAGAGTCCCTAAAAATTGTGATGTCTGATTCTCATTAAAATGAAAGGGAAGTGAATACCTAAATCCCTTCAGCAGCTATTGAATCCCTGGCAAGAGCTTCGGTCAGGTCATCAAGCATGGCTCTGCTGCATCATCTGGTTTTCTTCCTTTCACATATAGTCTGTCTAGTGGTCATTAGTTTATATTAGTGGGCTCATGGAGGAAGGAGGAGCATGAGGAAAAAGTGAATATAGGGCAAAAGGAAGAAAGGGAAATGATAGCACCATGAGGGACAGGACGACCGCAACAGAGAAGAACAAAAACTGCGGAGACAAGTGGGAAACCAGAAATGATGACAGAAGGACATCCAAGAGCAGCTCCTGTTGGTTGTAGGAAAGGGAGCATTACCCTGAGAGAAAATGCCTCAGTGCTGGAGACGTGGATCAAGTATTAGAGGGGGGGAGTCTCGTTTGGCATCAGTGCAGCGTGACCTCAGCCAGAGCAGGGAGTGTGGCTCCAGCGCTGCTGTGTGGCTCCTTCTGTGACCCTGGAAAAGCTACATAAACATGGCTTCTGTTTTTATTCCTCTCTAATTTAGGAACAATACTTCCTGCTGTCTTCCCATGGTGTTGAAAGGTCAAATTAGCTAATGGAAGGAAAGTTCTTGAGGATCATTACTACTGTTGTCTTTACCATCATTATTGCTATTTATAACAGGTATAATGGAAGTGTTAATACTGGGGAAGGGAAATAAGGGAGAGAGAAGTGGTAAACATCAAAAGCAGTAACTGGCCCTGCTGGGGCCAAGGATCTGTCATCAGGAAAGATAAGCACTACCTGTTCCAGTAGCCAGAAAATCCCATAGCTTTAGGTTTACCTAATTTATGGAATTACCTGATTGCAGGGCAGATTTTCTTGACATTTTTACGAGTTCATGTGAGCAATATGCCAAGACAGGAAGTTCACTGCCTAATCATGTGGTGAAAAAAACCCTCAACAACTGTACTTTGAGAGTTGCTGGTTGTCTTCTTTCTCCTCCAGGCTGATCACAGGTGCCTCATCCATATTTTCTAATGTGGGAATATTTTCCGGTTACCCCAAAAAGAAACAACCCAAAGAAAGTCTCCTGGCAATTGGTCACCCTGTCAAGCTACAACCTCTGGGGGTCACGGAAATACAGGTCACAACAGCCACTATAAAAATGTAATACAAAAGTCTGGGAAAGCCTGTAAAGCGTCCCATAAAGAAGGGCACAAGGCAGTGCTGTGCAAAAAGGATTGAAAGGCAAGTTCCAAATGTTGTCATTTTCTCCTTGTTTTTAGAACAGATCTGAGGGAGATTAAAGAAATAATTGAATGTTGGTCTGTGACATGGCACAGTTTGAGGGATACACTGCAGCCACCAAGAAGGGCTGCTTGGAAGTGGTGTGTGGGCTCTGTACAGGTGCCTGTGGAAAGGATTAGGGAGCAGCTGATGTCACAGACTGAATTTCCTAAGGTTTGTAGGTAACGGGCTCACTGTCTAAATGTCATAGGAACTGGGTGTTTAATTATTGAAACCTTGTGAGAAATGTGAGAAAGGATTGTGAGTTTGGGGGCAGGATGGCAAAGCAGGGTGAAAAAAAGAAGTCCTTGGGTGTGTTTGGGGCAGAGCAGAAGACTCTTCGACAAGCACCTATTTTTAACTGTCACACTGCAAAGCAAATATTAACTCTCAGCCATGTGCAGCCTCTGGCTTTGTGTGCTCTGGAGGGGGATGAGTATATCAGCTACAAGGGGTGGACAGGCAGTGAGTTCTTGTAGCCCTTGAGCTGATACCGCCCGATAATCACCACAGACCAAACAGGATCAAGTTAACATGCCCCAGGCCCCAGTGTTTGTATCACCTGGTGCTGTACCCTCTGTGGCATGCTTGGAATGGCTTGTTTGCAAGAACCAAACAAAGAATTAAGGGCGTGCAGGCAGGAGCTACAGGGAGCCAACCTGGCCTCCTGCAGCAAAGAGATGAGCAGGAGGAAGCAGTGCCTCTGGTTTTACCATGCAAAAGGGGGAGCATTGCTCTGCACCTGCCCCCTGTTTGCAGCTGACCCAGGTACCAAAAGAGAGGCCTGATACGGCTCTAGGCGTTACCCAGAGCAAACACAGATTAGTTCCCTCTCTTGTATATACGGGGAGGGGTGGAGAAAATTTATTGTTAGTTTTGCCCCTTGTTGCAGGAAAGGTCCTGGAGGCTTCTTGAAGGCCTGAGTCAAAGCTGCACCATAGGCCCATCTTTCTCTGCCCTTTCCTCTTTTAAATGTAAAAATCTCTGTGAGAGCCGAGCAGTTTCGTGCTTAAGAAGGTGGAAAATTATCTTAAGAGCTAAGCCTTCTTTCCTCCACTGGCTTAGGAATTTGGAGTCACCAAGAGGAGTCAGAGGCAAACTCATCCAGGCATGTCTCCTTATCTCTTGGAGCTGAAGCCAGCAATCTGTTTTCCATTCACTTCTTGCCACTTTTTGCTGAGGGGCTGACTGCTGAGATTAACCTTGCTCCTGGGACAGGAAACAATCACGCAGGAAATGGAAAGGTGTGGAAGTGTTGGGGCCTGCAGGGTAGTCCCAGGAATGACCTTGAATCCTCTCCACTCCTCAGTAACTTGCATCCACCCTGCACGGATCCCACTGGCATTCCTGCAGCTGGATTGCCTTGGTGCCCACAGTCACTTTGCTTTGGTGTCTGCCCTCAGTAAATTACACTGCAACGGATCTTGGTGCTGCAGAGAACCTCTGTCTGCACTGGTGCAGGAGCACTCCAGTAAACTGCCTGCACTCTTGGTTTCCACATCATCTGTGTTTCAGGCTGACTTGGGAGAAAATATACTGGTTTGCCTCTGTTAAATAACAGATTTATTTTAAATATTGAAAATATTTCAGAGCACTGCTAACCCTTCAAAACTGTGAGGTTTAACTTGTTCTTCCGCTGAATAACATTCAGCCTCTCGAGGTGAATTCATTCAATGTGAACCTTGTACGATTACCTGGAATAAATTAATCTCTCCACTACCATGCCTTGTACTTGGGAGCAGAAATGTTGCTGCAGAACAATGCAGAGCACTGCGAGAAAAACATGCCTTCCTTGCTTCCCTGCAGCATAAAACCATAACTAACTTGGACACTCTTTCCTTGGCTTGGAGTAAATGTCAAGAGCTGAATTCCCTGAAGATACTTGTCTGCACCAGGGATGGGGAAACCCAGCAGAGACACAGCTCCAGGGGGAGACCTTTGGCTTAACTACTTTTTGATTGAATTGTCTTCACTGCTCTGCCACACTGATGCTGAGGCTGGGGACAGTGGGGAAGAATTCCTGTCTGCTGCATTCACTGCCCCCAGATTGTGACATGGCATTAAGGCTGAAGGAGGGGAGCAGCATTTTCTCTGCAGTCATCTGCATTAAGACCAGCCACTGAATCCAGCCCCCAGAGGTTCAAAGCCAGACTGATTTTTAGGTATCCCTCCACTCTGGGCTTGCCAGAGTCACCTCACATCTCACCTTGGCAGAGCAGTTGGCTTCATCCAGCCAAAAGGAAAAAAACCTCAGGCCCTGGCTGGCTCCCACTCCTCCTGCTCCTGTTAGATGAGTGACAATGCTACACCCACAGGGTTTGCTGCCTGCATTTCACCTTGTTTTCCTCAGCTTAAATAAACCATAAGAGGTCTTACTGGCTTCTGATTGACCTCTTGCACCAGGTCCTGTAGCTCATGGCCATTACATTTTTGTTGAGGGTGATTTTGGCAATGCTGGGGCTTCTTGAACCACTCCAGCACAACTTGCTTTGTGCAGCCTCGTCCAGTGAAGCAGGTGTTCATTTAAATAGCTTACCTGTGTGTTGAAGTTTGTTTGCTTTGTTGATAATTGTTACACTGGGTAGAGATAGAGCTTTGTATTCATAGTGCAGCTTGTTTTGTTTAAATCACACAATCCTTCCCATGAAATATCACCACTCCTTAAACACAAATATTTTCAGAGGCATTCAGAGAGGGAGAATGAATGTGGAGCATCTAAGCCTTGCTTTGGGAGACAAGGCCTTGCTTCTGGACTTCTGATGGAAACTTGGGAGTCCTTTTGCCTCTTTTGTCTCTCTGAGCTATAGGGCCAGGTGACAGGCCTGTTGTGAATGTTTTCCTCCAGGAACTTTAAGGAATTTGCAGCCAGGTAACCCCAGCTGAACGGATGACAGATGAGGTGGCTGACAGGTTAGTAATAGATGAGAGAACTGTGTCAACAACAGAACACAAATCCATATCTCCATTTCTATTCTCTCCAACTCCATAAGTAATACAGTTGTAATGCTACCATCAAAAGCTTCTAATGGCAACAAGTGTGTCTGGATGTAGCTGTTGCTCATGGACAGTTTAAGTACACGGGAGCAAAGCAATTCCCTCTCAGCCTCTGGAATTCCTTGCAGATGACTCTGCACTTGTGTTAGCAAACTTTCCTTAAAGGCATCCTTTACTCTGGTACTGTGGCTGCGTGGCCTTGCAAGCTGCAGTTGAAGAGCCCTTGGCATAGGGATTAGCTGGAATCCATCAGGCTTTGGAGACAGATTTCTTTCAGAGCTGTTCATAATGTCAGCAGCCTTATGTCAAGTATTGTGAGGTTTGGTCTTTCCTTAAAGTCTTTGATTTCACACTATTTATAAAGGTGAATATGGAAGAGTCCAAATGTCCATTTTCACTGAAAAAAGAGGAGAAAAAGAAAGGTCAGGCCTTTGCAAGTGGTTGCAAACAGAACCTTAAAACAGTGCTCCCATGGAGTGAAAAATCTCCAATATATAAACGCAATTGGAATTATTAGAGGATAAAGCACAGATCACAATTCAGTTGATTTTTTCCACGTCAGGGTTCATCAAGGCACAAGTTAATACAAATGCTTCTGATGGGTATCTCAGCCTTTGAAGTAGCTGGCATTTGTTACAGGAGATATTCTTCCAAGGTGGCCTTTTCTCCATGATACGTGCTGTAACATAAAACAAAAACAAACAAAAAATCCCTTCTGTTGCCTATATCAGGAGCTAATCTAACCCCTGGTACCCCCATTATTGTATGTCATTGAAATGACACCCATCTATTTTCCTTTACAGCAGCAATAAACTGCAGCAATACTGCATTTTTCGTTTGTTATTTATTTATACTGGCAGCAAGGGCTAATGTTTCATCTCTCACCCTTCCTGGTAATTGTGATACAAGGTTCTTTATAGGAAGGCTCATTCCTGTGGTTTTATCCATTCTTAAGAAGAAAAGAAAAAACTCATTCATCAGTGGAAGAGTTCCTGGTAGGATGAATGATGATGATTTTTACCTGCCTTTGTAGGGGGTTTGGAGAATTTATTGGCTGGTGTTTGGGGAAGTCAGATTTTACGTTTCAGAAGGTACACGGGCTGGAATTCTATTGTTCAGGGGAACAGACAGGCTTTGCCCGTGAGAAGTCACTATTCAACACTGAAACTAATGTGCTGGTAAAAACCTGGGCACCGTGTCTGCATGTGCTGAGTTACACGTCTGGGGCATGGCTCACTTACACATTGCTTGGCATGACTTGAAATAAAAGCAACTTCCAGAAGTATGTGTGCAATTTGACTGCTCCCAAAATGGTACCCCTGCAAATAGCAGCCCTTCCTGCCCTCCAATCCAGAGACATTTCTTTGTCTCAGCAGAGACAAAGACAGAGACGCTTCTTTGTTGTACTTGTGATGTGCCAGGGGATGTTACGCCCAAGTGTGGGTCCCCAGACAACTCCTAACGCAGGTCACAGCCTCTGTGGAGCAGGGACTGCCAGGGGCTCTGAGTATCAGACTCTGGGGCGGCAAGTCTTGCAATCAAAGTAATTATCAGTTGAACTTGGAACTGCTGGCGCTCCCGAGCCTGCCGAAACTCAGGATTTGCAATGCATGAGCCCATATATAACCCAGCCCTCTGCTACACTAGTACACCTTTGCAGAGAGAGTGCATTAGTGCACAAGGCTGGAATGCACCAATCCTAGGCCAGATTTTCTCATCCTCTGCCTTGTCACTGACTTTGTTGCAGCCTTAGTGTATTTCTGCCAACACACAGATGGGGAATCACTATGCCATTTACAGGACAGGCCATTCAAAGCAGAGGGGAGAGTGCCCTAGGATTCTCCTTCTAGCCTTGCCACTACATAGCCTTGAGCAGGCCGCTTACTTTCACATAAAATTCAAATAATTGTCTACTTTCTCTATATTCCCAGCTGGAAAACCCTTCAGAGGCACTGCACATCGTTAACTAACCACACCTGGGTGCACCTGCTTTGCTGCTGAAGCTGTTGTTCATCAGGCAGGTGGATCATGAAGAGGAGCTTGAACAAAAAAACACATCCAGGCTCCTCTAATCCCACCCTTGCCCTTATGCTGGTGCCTGGGTGCTCTTATCAGGAGCCAGTCCATGGCTGTTTTACTGGCATTTACTGCTTCCAAATACCAAAGGCTTTTCAGGCTTATTCAAAACAATGATTCTTGGCAGAACTCATTTGGCAAGCACACACCTTTGAGCTGGCTGGCAAAGGGAGACCAGGTTTCTTAACCTGAGAGCGGAGTTTGGGGCTGGTAGGCCTAATTCCTCGAGCAGAAAGGCAGGCTCAGCTCTGCAGGTGCAATGTCTCACCCTCACCTTGTCCTCTCCTGTGCAGATCGAAGAGGGAGGCAAGGCAGACTCCCTGCCTTCCAAGCTGCAGGCTGGTGACGAAGTGGTGAACATCAATGAGGTGGAACTGAGCAGCTCCAGGAGAGAGGCCATCTCCCTGGTGAAAGGGTCCTACAAGAAGCTGAAGCTTGTCGTCCGCAGGTAGGCAAGATCCACACTGCTTCACACTCCTCACATCCATTCCCCTCACGTCTCCAGCTGAAAGCCTATGGCTTGGCCTAATCTTAGCACAAGCTTTGTTTTGAGCACACAGCCATGAGCCCAAGGGCAAATGTTTGTTCTTTTCAGCCAACATTTCTAGCACTCCTTTGTCACTGATATGTCCCAGCATGTGAAATACTTACCCAGTTCTCTTGCACTGCTCCCCTGCCACATGACACTCCAGGATTCCTGTTCAGTGATGTACAAGCACTCCCATCTTTCTTCCAAGTGCTCGGGGCTCTCTGTGAAAGGGTGGCAGTTCTGTACATAGCTCTTGCCTCATTTGCTGCGTGTTGTCACTGTTGCTGTGACAGCAGAAAGATTTCCAGTGGCCTCAGCAAGATTTGGAGCTGTTTGGTGTTCTGCAGGTGAGTGATGGAGGGTTTTGAATCAGAGATGTTTGGGTCTGGTATTTGTGTTGTTTGTTTTTTTAAAACCTTAGTAGAGATGCTTCCTGTATGTTTTTCACTGTGGCAAGTCCAAACAGATTTTTCCGTGCCAGTTAGGTGATAGCTGGTATCACTTCATGGAGTGCTCTGTTCTGAATTTCAACACTTAGCCAAAAAGGAAGAAAATCTGGTTAGGAGCCTTCCATGGTTTCATTTCATCACCACTAGAAGGATCAAGTATGTTAACCCTAAGAGATGTTACATTCACACACTATCCCCTTGCCAAGGCACTTCAAACCTTTTGTGCACGTTTAAAGCTCAGTGATAATCCAGAAATTTAGGACTGGAAAATCCCAACAGGAGCTAAGAGCCCAGCCTTCCGTTCAGCTAATTTGACCCAGTCCCAGCTGACCCTGCAGTGCTGGCATGAAGGCAGCAAAAAAAACCCAAAAATGTGAGGTCCTGACATCTCTGCAGCAAAATAAAGTATTTTTGAGTGCTTGTGTTGCTGACTTTTGTAAATTGACCACAATGATTCCATGAAGTGGATTAGGGTTGCTTGCTGCAAGTACCAGCAGTCTGAAAACTCCCTGACCAGTCATTTGTAACCAGGAACTCTTCCTTAGGGATGACACAAACTCCCACTGCTCAGGTGGCTTGACTTTTATTTTAGGACAAAGGTAAGCTTTTAGTGGCAGCCGAGTGAGCCTGTATTAGTGTTACCAAACAAAACTGATGTTACAATACTTTGCATGACTGTAGACTGGCTGATGCAATGATGTGGTATTTCCCTTGGAATGTGGCCTGCAAAGCTCAGCACTGATGTCTCATCATCAGTCTTCATCAGCTGAAGTTTGATTGATCAGTGTAATGGAGGAAAAGAGTGGGAATAGTTTCAATGAAGGGAATGTGAAGGCAAAATCAGAGAAAATTCAGTATGAGAGGAAAGGCTAAAATGAACATATAAAAAAAATTACCTGTCTCACGAGGATATTTAATATTAATAAATATGAATGGTCTTAAATAAATAACCAGCACGAAAGTAGTTAGCACCTGAGGACCATAGTCTGACTTTCACTCCTGTGCAAACCTCCTGCTGTCCTCAGGGAGTGACTTGCAGGAGGAGATACATGTGAAGCTGTGAATTTATGCATGTTTTGCTTCCTTGCTCATGGAATTACAGTAAGGCAGATGCAGAAAATGACCAAATAAGCCCTAGTGTTAAGTAAATACTGTGCCTATTCCATAAGAGGATCCTTATTTGGAAGATAACTTTCCATGGGTGCTCTCTAGCTGCATTTTGTTTGTTTCTTCCCCAGCTCTGGAGCCCAATGACAGTTTTCAAATGTTCATTTTTCTCTGCTTCTTCAACAGGGCTGCTCCTATCTCACTTATTTCCAGGTCTGTTCCTAAAGCCAGTTCCTGTCTTTCTGTCATTCCCTCCTGCCTCCCTGAGCTTGTTTTGCCCATTCGTTTCCAGGACAATAGCCTCAGAGTTGTGTGTGTTTGTTCATTCCTGTACACCTCAGGCCTGCAGCTGGTTTGCTGTGAGGGAGCCTGGTACTCACACTCCATTGTGCTGAAGCCAGAACAAGCTGGAGTAAGATCTGCTCTGCATCCCAGGGAATGACTCGGTGTGTCTGTATCGCTGCTGGTGACAAATGTCTCTCTCCGTGGGTATGAGCAGAACCAGTTCCATCAAGCCTGAGGAATCCACAGGCTGATGCTGGGAAGATCTTTTTGCTCAGGATTTGCCCATTTGGGAACAGTAGGTGTGAATCACTGGGGGAAACTGGAGAGACAAGTCTGTTGGATTCTGTAGCAGGAGGCTGCCCTACTGTCCTCAGCAATCTGTCCAAGAGAGTTTTGATACACAGTTGATCTTTAACCAGCTGGAGGAAAAGCTGTTTGAAAGCTAAAGCTACAAAAGCAATAAGACTTACCTGTTTCATTGTGAAAGACGGGTTATTTTTTCCAGCTTGTTTTTTTTTTCCTGTTGCTTCCTCTCCAACTTCAGTATCTAAGCAGAGTTGGGTACAATCAAAAAAAAAGACCCTTTTCAGTGGTATCAGTCTGATCTAATTGTGTTGTGCATGCTTGGATCAGCTGAAGATAAGGCTCAGAGCGTGGGCATTGCCACCACAGTGGCCTCCAGCAGTTACCAAAAATAACCTTTTGCACAGGTCAGTAAGCAGGAATGGCTGTGGGAGCGTCACACTGTTTACATGGTTGGGCATTCAACGTGTCTGTAACAGCAGCAATTAGATCAGCCAGGCGTGGTGGTGTCACACCAAAGGGACCCACAGCCACGGGGACAACTCCACACACCCCTTCTGGCACAAACACTGCCTGAGCCAAGCCTCCAGAATCCATTCCTCAGACTTGCTGTGTCATCTGCCATTGCCTGGTGCAGGGAGGGCAGAGGTGAACACACCGAGTCATTCTTGTTGAGGGGACAGTGCACTCTAAAGGGTTCCAGCCTCAGTCTCGGTTAATTAATGCAAAGCTCTATTAAAATTTCCTAGTGGAACAGCAAGTACCAATGTTCTGCAGAGAATTACCAGTGTTTTAAGCCCTCACTCCGCCCACGCTGGCATGCAGGAGCCCTGCAGAGCTTTTTCAGGCTATTGTTTTTAGGGCTCAGGCCAGCACAGATTGGGATGTAAGGGGCTCTGATGGTGACACTTGTGTGTGCAGAGCCAGTGAGTTGCATGAAGTCTGAATCCCAAATAGGCTGTGGTTTACAGCACAACTACTTACTCCAAGATGCACCCACATGTGTGTTCCTACCATAAATCCAACCACTCTGACATGAGTGACCACCACGTATTATCTATGTGGTATCTACAATATTCCATCAGAGATCAGTATTCAAGGCAGTCGATTTTCTGTTTGCAGTGCTAGTGGCTTATGTCTGCCTCAGGCTTAGCAGCACCTGCAGTTCTTTTCTGTCTCAAAGAACCTTAGACTAAAAATACAAGTCAAATAAAGGAGGAGTGGGGATAGAAAATATTATCCTCCTTTTCCTGTTGTGCTAAAAACTGTACAAAAAGAAAGGATTAAGCTTATCCTTGGCTATAACTGTAATCTGCGTGTTCGTTTTCATGCTTCCCTACAGATTCCCTGCATCACTGGGGGTACTTGGCTTATTCTCTTGGCACATCCCTGTCCCTGGGCCCCCTTGCCTGAGTGATGAAAACTGCTGGGGCTGGGAACACGTTTGTTCTGCTCTTATCCTCTTCTTGACACATCTGCTTCCAGGTGGTGTCAGGGGGAAGATGCTGGGCTACATGGCCCTCCCATGGCCGGTATTATGCTTTCAGACAGGTCTGGTTCCAATCAACTCATTTAAAGACCTCTAGGGCAAGATCAGGAATTAAACCCAGACATCCTGAATACTCATACCCGTGCCATAGCTACAAAGTTGTACTTTTGGCAGGAATTTACTATAACTAAGGCTTTAAAAAAAATAAAGGAAAAAAAGTCTTCCTCTCCACCTGATAAATGCCCCTAAGGAGGTGTCGAAGTGTGGGAGGAAGATGTCAGGACAACTGACATCTGAGGCTCAGAGCTGATTCAAGCCCATGGAAATCAGTGGAAAGATTCCCACAGACTCCAAAAGGCTTTGGCTCAGACCCTCACTGAGCAGCGATTTCCCTCATTGACCAGGAGAAAATGGGCTATTCCTGGAGAGAGGGGAAGCTGCTGGCATCTGTACAAAAAGACAAGTGCCAACACAATTCTTCAAAGAACTCTGTCAACTAATCCTTTCCTCTTATGACACTAATGTAATTTTGTGCCGTATTTGACGGTGTGCCAAAAAATTGCATCGAATAAATCCAAGTTTTGTGAATGAAATTAATTGGAATTGGCGTTGGCTCACGCCCCCAGCTCCGCAGCAGCGCAGGAGCACGTTCCCAAAGGGCTGCTCTGCGCTGCAGTCAGTTTTTGTTCAGAGATGATGACTGGGGGAACGGGACACAGGAAGGTTTGGTGCACATGGAATTCTTAAGGCTGACAGCTTAGAGGCCTAAGCTGGCATGAGAGGGCTGGCAGGGTGGTCTTGTGACGGGCACTTGTTGTATGTGTGTTGTGAAGTCCCCCGCAGTTTTCCAGTGTGCCCTTGGTTATATCTCCTTGTGCCTCAGCTATTTTAAAGTGCATCTTTTTAACTCTTTAAACAAATGAGCCTTTGGTTGGAGTTTACAGCTACTCATGTGATGCCAGAGGGTGTGACCAGCCAAAGCCCATCAAGGTCCTGACCCCCTGAGAGGAGACAGGAGTTCTGAGGTCTGTGCACCTTGTACCCGGTTAAGGAAAGGCTTTAAAATTTCCTTATGTGTTGAATCAAGCTGGTATTTTTCATAGAGGAGTTTTCCATGCATTCATCAAAATGCTTGCAGTTCCTACCTCATTAGGAGGGGCCATGGGACACACAGCTGAGAGATGAACAAAACTTAATTTTAAAATCACTGGCAAGTCCTTACTGCCTAGGATTAAATTGTCTACAGCTCAGGACTTCCAGGCTTTTTGGGAAATTTCCCACAGGGAGTAGTAAATGTGAGGAAGATCTAGATATGATTTTTTTTTGGGGGGGAAAGATTTAGGCCACTGATGGGGACAGTAGGAAAACGCCTTGGAAAGATGCCAGCGACCATGATGTGTTATCCTCTATAGGATGTTACAGGCTGACCCCTCACCTGAAGCTGCATTAGGAACCCAGGGAACTCCAGCCACTGCTGCTCCATATTAGCTGCTCCTTTCCCCCAGTGCCTGTGCATTAGTTTGCCTCCTTCAGGCAATAATCAACCTGGGGTTGGATTTGTCAGTAAGTGACACTGGAAAAGCTGGGAAATCTCTGCCAGCACTGTACAAAGTGCTTTTTAGGGTGTGATGCTCCTTCTTTTGGAATTTCCTGAGGATTAGGTTGGAGCTGGATCAGATCACAACAGGATGAAAACTCAGACAAACAAGCATGTGTTCTCCAAGCACTCTATGCCTTGTTCACTACCTGGGGTGGTGTCTGGGCTGACCTCTAGTCCATAGGGCAAATCGCTGGGCTGGAGTGAGGTTCTGGTTACCTGTCCAGGTGCAGAGGAGTGCAGGGTGACACCTTCACGGGGCAGCTGCAGGGGCAAACTGAGAACTGCTGCATTCCATAATCTCTGCTGCAAGGAGCTGCAGTTGTGTGGCTTTAACTGCAGGAGCTGGCTGTAAATATTGATGTATCGGGGGGTTGTTTGTTATGTGGCACTGCTGTGGGCTGATGTACACACATCCACAGCCGGGTTAAATATTTAGTTGCTCAGCTACTAATGTAAATTCACTTCTCAAAATCTTTTCCTTGCCTTTCCTGCTTGATCCAAGGTTTCCTCTGAAAGGGGCGTGGGGTCAGGAGAGGTTAATGAACACTAATGTAATCCTACTGATATAAATTGTGTTTGCCTGGATTTACTTCAGCAAAACAGATGTCAGGGTGTAGTGATCACTGTAACTCCCTTATGTTCTTTTATGAATGGACTTGTACAGGTCACCCAAATCCCTTGGTATTGTTTCTCCCTTATGGCTGGATAAGTGGAATATCTCAGTCAAAAGAACAATGAAGAGCAGACACTGCACAGACAGTATCAAATGGTCTTTTATATGCACAACTCTTCCTGTGTGTAGCACCAGGCAGCCTCACTCGCTCCCCCAAACACAGGTGGACAGAGCATTCTTGTGTGCACCTGGCCAAAACATTGGCTACACCAACAGCTCTAGAATAGACAACTTTTTTTTCCCCAATCCCCCTTTCTTCACCTTCCTGCCTGTTTGACTGTGGCATCAGAAGGGAGGCAGGACTGATCTTCAGTGCATGGATGGGAAACACACCTGCATATGGACACTCAGGCTGGTGCTTTGGTGCAGGAGCAGAGGCAGTGGGATCCCCAGAGCTGGTGGGTGGCAGAAGGGAACCATTTTGTGGGCAACTTTTCAGCCAAATTGCTGAGCCCTGACTAAGGGGCCAGTGAGCAACAGGGACCAATGTCCCTGCTACACCACTCCTCCACCGTGTTTTTTTTCCCCCACCCTTACTCCCAATTACATTTTTCAGATGCAATTTGAAGGGAGAATTTCGAAAGAAACCATAGAGAATTCCTGGCTGGCTGGGAACACTTCTTTCTTCAGTATAGTTTCATTCCTCCTCTCTTGCCGCCAAGCCCAGAGTTAATTGTAAGAGGGGCCAAGCCCCAGTCTGCGGGGAGTCGGGACAGAGCTGACTGGCACTTTCACTCAGCAAATTCCCCCTTTCCTCACGGTCTCTGCTCCTGTCTGTCAGGCCTGCTGACGACTGCTGGGTAGGAGGGCAGTAATCTGATCTGCCTCTGTGAGCAAAGCTCCTGCTCTTTAGTGCGGGATTAGTGCTGAGGTGCCTCTCAGCGCGGCACCTGTACGTCCAGCTCGTTATCTTAATCGCTGTGCGCCTCTTTCTCCGCCTTCCGAGCCGCTAGTGCCATTCCCCGCTCCGAGTTCTGTGCTCCCCACATGCCAGGCTGCCTCCGGCACAGGGATGGGAATACCTGAGCCTTGGTCCGGTGTCTCCAAAGGTAAGCGGCCTCTCCCCAGACACAGCGGAGCGAGCCAGGCGCAGCTCCGTGCCGGTGGCGGCGGCAGGACCTCACCACAGGGCTTTGGGAGAGGGAGGACAGGAGTCTTAAGGACTCTGTTGGTCCTAAACGTCATGAGCATCATAAACTTCAGAGCAAGGGAGTGTTCAGGCCGTGATCCTCCCCTGAAGTGGGGGACTTTCCAGCTGCTGTTTTAAACGAGAAGCCAGTGCTGCGCCGGGGTTCAGGGTCTGTCACTGGGAAGCTGTTGAGCAATGTAAGCAAATCTCTCAGACTTTAGGCTAGAAAAGTGCCAGAAGCTCATGGGAGAGGTGAACTTGGGAGAGTCTCCAGAGCTGGACCGCATGTTTAAGGCCATTCCCACCCTTGGTTTCCGAGGATAATAATAATGCCATGCCCTGAGGATGCTGAGTCTTCGTGAGCAGAGGATTTGACATCCTCACCATGGTTTGTAGGGTGCATTTTACAGTTTTATAGTCTGGAAGGGTCTCTGCTCAAGTAGGTGGCTCTCTTTTTGTGCTTCACCTTCATAAGCTGAGAGTCATTTAAAGTGGGTGTCGGGCCAGGCCAGTGCTCTGTGTCACTGTTTAACACGGATGGACCAGCCCTGCAATCTGGGATATGGGATATGTTCCTGTTTGATTAATATGGGAACATTGCAGGGAGCAGAGGGACAGTGTGAGAGAGGCTGATTCGTAAGAGGTGGCAGTCAGTACAGCTCCAGAGCTGGCAGTCAGCTTGGCTCCAGTTAAGGCCAGCACAAATTTCCTTCCCTTGAAGACCTGCTGTATATTATACACTCACTTCTCCACCCTTTTAGATTGGTCATGAATCAGAAAACTAAGGTCATTGAACTTTGCCTTTGATTATTTCCTGAGACATGAACTCCTTTAGTAAACCCGTTAACAAATCTTTAAACTCATTACCTGCTTCACTGCTATTAGGATATTTTTAAGTTGAAGTTTGTTTGGGGTTGTTTTATCTTTGACTACGGGCCAAACCTTGTGAAATTTTTTTAACTGTGTGTTTTTTCTACACTGTGGTGATCCAGTCTGGTTAGTGAAAGTTGGCAGTGCAGGTCAAAAGTGTTACTAGTGGAATACTGGGGCAAAACTAGCCAGCATGGGAGTATCCCTGGAGATTCCTGAGGCAGTGGAGCTGACCAAGATCCACAGCCTGTAGGAAGAGGCTGTTTTACAGCAGAGATCTCATCACCCTGTGGCATGGCCCGATGCCTACAGGGATGGCCATGTCCCCAAGCTTCAGTAATGGGAGGAACCTCCCATCTGAAATCTGAAGAGATGCCTGAGTTAAAGAGATTTGGTGGTCATCCCCTTGAAGCAAAGTGAAAAAATCATCTCGGGGTGATGTTACTCTTTTCTCTGGTCTGATTTATAGTCTCTTAAAGATAAGTCTTTTAGATGCCTTCAAAGGGCTAAAGGCAATACCTCAGAGAAACCCAAGTGGATGAAGAATTACCAGATATTAGCATTTACCTCAGCTGCTAAAGCCTGGACATTTCTTTCTGCCTTTTATAAATTACAGCCTGCAGGGACCATTTAGCAATAAATCGTAGCAACTTGGCTGTTAGAGGGCAACCCGTGTACACAGGCACTTCAGGGCTGTGCCAGCATCTCCTTTGTTCAATAAAAGTAACAGCAGGAATTTGATTAAACACTGATAGAAAAGACAGGGAGGGAGAGAGAGAAACATAGGAAAGATTAAAGAAAGCAAGAGCCACCTGGAAACTTCATTCCTCCTTTATTTCTAACTTAAGCTCATAAATACCAAATCTGAACCATTGTGTGTGTGAGAGGGAGGGAAAATTTCCTGCATGCTTGCACAGAAAAGGCTGCACACACAGTCACCCAAACGACTTTTAGCAAAAGTCAGACTCTTTTCTCCAACCTAGTGCTTGTGCCTTGTCTGCATCAGAAGAAGAACGAAACAGAAAATAACCTTATCTCCCAGCTCTTTGGAAGGACAGTGTTTAGGAGAGTCATGAGAGTTGCAGCCCTAGAGGACAGTTGGGATGGGTGTGGGTTGAGGAGCAGGGAGCACATTTCCCAGCAGCCCTGCAGCCCAGCACAATGAGGATGGCCAGCCCTGCTCCTCGTGGTCAGCCCACAGCATCTGCTGCTTTGTCTCCATCCTTGTAACAACCCCCCCTCAAAAAAAGGAAACTCCAGTGACTCCAGCAGCCAAATGCAAATGAGCCTCGAAGAGCCCTGTTCTGTGTGATCAGCAAGCAACAGGCAAATCACATTCAAATTCCTCACTGCAGAGCCAGCCCGGCTGTTGTTTGGGTGTAGGAGACCAGAACGCTATGTTTTACTGTCCAGTGGATTGACTTTTCCCGAGCCTGGCTGTGCCCTGCAGTCGGGAAAGCTTTGTGCATCACACTCTGAGGCACACTTTGGTCCCTGGAGTCGGTGGCTGCTGCTTTTGGTGTCCTTTTTCCATACACCCCGACATCTCTGCTGCTTAGGTCACCTGCTGCTTCTCCTCCCACCTCTGCACTGTTTTCCCTGCGCTCCTTTTCTCTCACACCCTTTAGCTTTGGTGACACCTGATAGACAGTGAATCCCTTCTGGCCGTGACCTTGGCTCTGAGCTGTGTTCAGGGTGCAGTGATGTCCTCTGCAGCAAAGAGGCTGTCTCTGCCTCTGTCCAGCCTTCCCCTCAAGCCGTTATCCTGAAGGCTGCTGCCTCCTTTGTGCCGGGAGCAGGAAGATGCAGAGCCCCGGGCTGGATCAGGCCCTCGGGCCGGGAGGAATGTGGGGAATGCGCATGGCATGCTTGAGTGGACAGCTTCAGAGCCGGGCTCGGGATGGCTCTCGCTGCCATCTGTTGTGAGCCCCGCGGGCCCATGGCAACAGCGGCTCAGGAATGAGGCTGCCGCTTTTTTTTGTCATAAAGAAATTCTTCCCGGCCCTCTTCCCCGCTCCTGCATGCGCTCACTCATGAATAAGCGGGAACGGGGCTGGGATTCCTGCTCCGGAGTGAGGCGTGCTGGAGGAGAAAAGGGTCCTTTAGAGCTCAGCTTGTCTTTGCTTTGGGGAGGCGTTTTCTTTCTGCTCTGGAACATGAGCCCGTGCGCGTAATTTATTGTTAATTGCCAAAATCTTGTTCTATTCAACGCAAGAGTGGATCTGTGCTTACCACGAGGTCAGTAAAGTCTCCAGTGGATGTGGAGCCACCTGATTGTCCTCCTAACAGAAACCATTTCTGCCTTATTGTTTCAAATGCCAAGGTTATAACTGGTGTAAATGATCCCAATGTGCTGGTTTGTTGTGCCCATCATTCTCCTGTGGCTCTGGAGCTCTTCTGTTCTAGCTGAGGGGCTGTGCTGCATCGTGGAGTGGTGGGACCAGATTCTCAGAAGTTACAGATAGCTCAGCATCACAGGTGTTACTGGGAGATGCCAGCTTTTATTCCAGGGAAGATTTTGCCACATAAAAACTGTCTCCTAAGGACACCAGTGTGAGATGGCTGCTGGGAAGGGTTAATGCTGGAAGAGCCTTTATTCAGGCAGCAGGGGCAGGAACTGTCTGTCTGCCTGAAAGGTTCTACTCCTTCCTTTCCCCTGGAAATTCTCTTCTGAAACGCAGAAGAGAATGGAGGTTTCTCCCCACACCTTAACCTTTTTTCCTGCTGTCAAGCAGCTGAGGCCTCATTCCTGCAAGTTGCTCAACCCTTTGCTGTGACTCAGCAAGGTGGATTGTTTTTAAGTGTTTTAATTCCTTTAAGACAAGGAATTAGTAAGTTGTAAAGTTACGTGAGCGTTTCAAGAGGTTTGAGGTGAGACATTCAGAACTAAGGGGCTATTTATCTTTCCCAAAGAGTATATTGGTTTATTTAGTATTTCCTTAGTATTTCTATGCCTATCAGCCTGCAATAAATACTGAAATAAGTAGAGAAGAGACCAGAGGGAGTCAGGGCAGAGTGAAACAAACCTCCTGGAGGTTTCATGCGATTTTTTTTTAAGAGATGTCATGCAAGAGGAGAGGGGAGGAAAAGCAGCAGTTTCCCCTCCAGTTCGGGGCTGTGTTTGAAGCTGGGCACACAGCTAGAGTGGCTTGATCACAGGGAGCAGGGTATAATTTCAGTGAAAGCTGATAGGTGCATGAAGGGCGGATAAAACTCTCCCTGTTACAGGTATTTATTATCACTTGACAGCTGTCAGTTTGCAGTAGGGGATTTGCCTTCCTGTCAGCTCTCTGAGAACCAGGTATATTTGCCTAAGGTTGTAGAGAAGGGTAAAATCCTGCTTTCAAGCGCAGGTATCAGTTAACCGTGATAAGAAGGCAGGTAAAGCATTTCTTCTGCGAGACGGCTGTGGAGAACAGGGGAGTAAAGTCTTTCTGGCCCTACCCAGATGGGACAAAACAAGTCATTAAAATCTGATACCTACCTGCTTTTAATGAGAGAAATGTTGTTCGAAGAAATAATCTCAGCCCTATCACCACCGAACTATTTTCAGGAGCCATTAGCCTTTCACCTCCTCATAAGTTTTATCTTTTACTTTTGATCTCACTCAGGGAAAATGGCAATGCTTCTGCAACCAGAGATTTAGGCTTTAATCAGGAGCTTACTCGGCCACAGCCGTGCTCTCGCTGCCGCCCTTTCCAGTAAATGACCCGCAGAAAAACCAGGAGAGTGAGGTGGAGAAAACAGCAATTAAAGTCAAGGCCTTGGTGTCTTTAGTCATGTTTAGTTCCTCAGTGAGCCAGTGTGGGTATTCTTATGGCTCCTACAGTGCTCCCTTCACCTTTAGTCTCTTCTCCCTCCCCAGGAACTCTCTGTCAGCACTTGGGGACAGGGGACTGTGAGTTGCCAGCTTGAACTACAGGCTGGTGGTTTTTCTGGCCCAGTTGGAAAAAGCAAAGAGCAAGAGCCAGCTGTGGAGGAATGTTCTGAGCTGCACTGAGCAGACGCAAACTCTGACTCAGTTTAACTGTACCTTAGCATCATAAAGAATACCTTGGCTGTATTCTCTACTTGAAAGCTGTTGTAATGTAGAATAAGATCCTTGAGCCATGCATGGATGCATTAGATGGACCTTGATGCTGATTTTTTCCCTGCATCTGTTTAACTCACACTGGGATCTGTTTTAATTCCAACCCAGTTTTATTTCAAAAGTTATCCATCATCAGTACATGAGGATAAAGACAAAGGAGTGAAAAAACCCGTGAATTATAAATGAGATATAATATACACACATCTATTTCAGTGCTGCTTGTCCATATTTCTTTATTTCTTTTTCCTCCTTTTATCTGTGGATATCAAAAGCACAAAAAAATGCCAGGAATGCCGTGTCCCATTGGCGTTCTCCTGACAGGACATTCAGAGCAATCCAGGGCAACAGCTGTGCTGCCCATATATCTTGAAGCAGAAAATCGTACATGCTGTGGGACAATGCCCGGCGTCACCGCCCGACACGGGGCCACGGCGCTGTCACGGTGGGAACCGTCCCCCGGTCCCCTGGGCTGTTTGTGTGCACAAGGATCATGCTTATCACATTGCTGGAACACAGCACTTTGCATCTAATTTAAGCAATGCTGGGGCTTTTGTTTGTCCCACGAGGTCTAACCTAAAGACAAAAGCCGTGGTCCAGCCGGCAGGTTATGAGACGTTACCAGACATTGGTGTTCACACATACACGCTCCCGTCAGAGGAATTTATGGCCATTACCATGTTCCCTAATGAGTGCAAAATGAGACCATTACATATTCACATAATTAGTTTGACAGATTTTCATTTAAATATAAAAAGGCTTCTAGTCTTTAGAGAACAAAAGGAAGGGTTTGTTTCCAGGGCAGTTTTTGACTCCGCTTTGCTGGAGCAGGAGCTTGGGAGTGACAGCTGAAGGGAGACAATTTAGTGTGAATAATTCTCAGCTTTTGATTTCATGTTGCCATTTCTTTGCTGCTTTTCCAGTTCCCCTGGAGCACCTTGAAGAGAACTGTGTGCTGAGGCCCTTTCAGGTGCAGCCAGGAAATCCTGAGCGAGAACTTGTCTTTTCCAAAGCATGAGGGATGCCCTGAGCTTTGGGGGGGTGAGGGAAACTCTTAAGAATAGGTGGGTGTCTCCAGCCATTTTTCCTGCTCTGGACTTAGCAAAGAAAGTGTCTAATCCTTGCTTTTAAAGCTCTCAATCTGTCAGATACTGCAGTGGCAGGTAGTGGCACCCCAAGGCATGTTCTCTTTTTGCACCACACTTCTCTTGTCTTCATAGGAGAGCCCAGGTGATGAATGGCAGGTTTTGTGATACCTTGGATGTTATCGTGGAGCACCTTCAGATAACACTTGGTACCTCCCTTCCCAAGTCCCTTGATGGCTTTGTTTCTTCCCAAGACAGCAGATAGTTAATCTTGAACTACCTGGGGCTGGGCTTGACCCTGAAAAATGTCTTCGCTGAATTTGCATAACAGGGACCATCTAAAATACAAATAACTTTGAAGGTTTATAGTGTTTTAGCAACATATGAATGACCCAGTGTAAAAAGATCAGTGTTCCTGTTAACCCAGTGTTTTTTCTCTGGTGTCATTTTTGTTTCTTGGATACCTGAGCATCAGAGAAAAAGATTTATTAATTAACTTACAGTGATTTGTGTTTGGAAAGGTTAGCAACAGCTCACCAGCTTGCTCTGTACCTTTTCTCATGCCTTCTTCCCATCTCTTCTGCCTGGGATCCTTCAGGTTATTTATCTTTTTGTATTCCATATGCTCTATTGGCATCACTTCAGCTGTGGGTTTTACTCTTAAATTGATTAGGATATGCAGCTTTTCCGGGCATTTATAAAGGAGTACTTGCTTAATTTCACTTCTGGTTTTCAGAGGCCACAGGTTGGCCCGGTCATCTCAGCATGGTGAGCACTAAACATGATAAATTCCAAGCAGGAATTCTTAAAAGTCAACATGAGGTATCCCCCAAAGAGCCAAGTGTGCATATCCAAGCCAGAAGTCCTTGGATTATGGTAGATTTGGGTTGCTTTAGGCTTGGATCACCCACCTTAGAGCTGCCATCTAATGCAACAGGGTAGTTCCCTTAAACCATTTCAAGTTCCTTTGGTTCATGACGTGGGTCCGAGGGGCCGCTCAGCTTTGTGTACCCAGCCCGCATCCTTATCGGAGCTGACGTTTGTTCCTACACAGGGGTTACATGCTGGGAGCCAGGGCTTAAGAGCACAGCTACTTTATTTACACACCTGAGTGCCTCTTGGATGATGCTGGTGAATTCCTGGACGCTTGAGGTTCCCTGGGACATTTTAAAGAACACCTTTCGTGTGAAAAGATCTTGCGCAAAACCCACGAGGGCTCAGCTGTGACACTTCCCAGCCCTCCCTTTAACCAGTTAGAGCTCATGGCCCTCTTGTCCACTGGTTTACTGGGAATGTCCCATCCAGGGACATGCCTCCCATGTGCCCACACTCTGGAAACAGCGCTGTGAATTTATAGAGAGCAGAAGGCATTTCTGCCACTTCCACGTGCCAAATGCTCAGAAGTGCCTGATGTTTATCCTCAGCTGCAAGCACACCTGAGAAATCCCTCTGCCTTGTCCCTCCTGGAGATTGCCAGGGAAGAACTGACCTTTTCCCTGACCAAGTGCAAACAGCATTTTTTGTGTTTTATTCAGGATCCAAGCACTTCTATTCCGTGTTGTTCAGCTCTGGCTTCCTTGCCTGGCATAGGCTTTTTCAGAGTATCTCATGAAAAGGAGTTTGGGCTTAGTGATGAATTAGTGCTATTGGAATTTGAACTGCTCTTGTTTTTCAAGTTATTCTTATCAGAGAGGCCTTGTTTCTGGAAGGGGAACAGTGGCTGCTCCGTTTAATAAAGCTGAGAAAGCAGGAAATGATCACTAGCCCTCCACAAAATCCTAACTGAACATTTACTTAGAGCCACAGTGGGAGAGACCCAGACTCATAAATCAACCTATCAAGCCTTCAGACACGAGTTTTTGGAACCTCCCAGGCATTTCTTTTTCCTGCTGCTGTTAAAAAGTCTTTCAAAGGCATGAGCTTCGTGATATTATTCAGGACATGAGCAAGTTATGTTGCTCCAGGCCTGGAACTGAGGCAGTGAGTGACCTCACCCCTCTAGAAACGGATCCCAGCAACTTCAGCTCTGGGTTTTTATTAAACATAAGCACAAACTGAAGTGAGGTGCCAGTTTATCAGCGAGCAGAGCTGGATGTGTCTGTGGAGAAGGGGTAGAATTCCCTGGATTGTTTTAAGAAGGTCCATGCTGCCTTTTATTGCAGAGTGTGAAGGTTAGTCCTAGCCTGAGTGAGTGGCTGAGGGGAAGCATCTAATCCAGATCCATCTATCCGGATCCATCTATCCAGGACCAAGCTATCATCTTTTGGAGTTCAGTTCTGCACCATGGAGGACAAGGAGGCATTTTGGTGTGTCTGAAATGGAGCCCTTCAATATTGGAGACCTGTCTACAGTCTTAGTATATGTGAATATGCTAAGGCACAACAAGCCTTCAGGGGAATGTTTAGGGGCAAAGAAAAACACAAACTGTCAGCACTTAACATTTAAATTTGGGAGTAAGGCAGCTATTATTCCTCACTGTTTAATCCCCTTAGAAGATTAAGGAAAGAATAATTAATATGTGCTGTTAAAAAATCAGCAGTATACTTCCTTCCTCATAGACAACATTAAAATAAAGGCCTGTAGTTACATTGTATAAGGTCTGATTAGTAGGTGCACAAATATTAGAGGGTCAGGATGCCTGGGGTTCATTCATATTCACTGTGGGATGAGAGGCAAGATGTTTACTGCTGGGTACTTCCATTTTTGTGTCCAGGCAGGACGTGTGACAGTCCTTCCTAAGGTGAGGGATGTTGTGAGGCTTAATTACCATGTGCAGAGCGCTTTGCAAAACACACTACACCACTGAAGGTACAAAATGGCAATTAAAAGGAAAAATATAAGGTCTTCCTCTCTAATTTTCAGAGGAATGTCTTTGTACTTTTGGTTGCTGTAACCACAGCCCAGCTTTTCCTGCTAAGTAGATGGTGAGAGCTGCTTCTTAGAAAAGAAAATATCTCCTTCCTCAGCCACAGTCACCCAAGAACGAGCCTTTGGAAGCTAAAGGGAGAAACAGATCATTCTCCCTCCCATCCAGGGCTTGGAAGATGGGGGCCCGGAGTATGACCTCGGCCTTGCTACTTCCTCTCTTCCTCAGTGCCTGACTGGTTATTCTCTCTTTATGATGGGACTGAAAGTATGGATAATAAACAGAGACCCCAGGTGCTTGTAGCTCTCCATAAGTGTGACAGTCCATAGGACTGTGGTCTGCTCCCTGCCATCTCAGTAGGCCACAGGCTGAAGGTTTTGTCACTTAACTCAGGATCTGTGCTGAAAATCACTTTTACACTTATAATCCCAGCGTTTCCCTACCCCTGAGGATTCTGCAGTGCTCCAGCTCTTGCAGGGTTCACCAGGAATAAGGAACACATGACAAGGAGCCATAAAGGAGGTACCATAAAGCAATTCTGCTGCAGAGGAGAACCCAGGGAAACTCAGCTTTGTACCTGCCTTTATGTTCTTTGTTTGTTTGCACTTGGAGATAAATCATAAGCCACGGGGCTGGGAATGGGTGTGGGTGGGTGTGGGCACATGCATTGCTTCAGAGTAAATCAAAAGTAAGAGATCTGTGCACGGAAAAAAACAGTAAGGGACAATGGGGAGTTGGGTTATGCTCTTTAAATTGTCCATTTGTCTTTTGGGGTGTTTTGTTCATTATGTGATTTACGTACACAAGTCCAGCAAGTCACTAAAAGCAAGTTGCAGCTCAGACGTGTCTTTCCATGGAAGTAGGGAAGGAAGAACTCTTCTCCTCGCTGTGCTGTTTAGGGAGGCAGCAGGAAGTGCTGGACTGACCCCACGAGTGGTGGTGCAGCCTGAACAGAACTGAACAGCCTGAGCCTGGGCATCAGGAAAAATTCCTTGACTGAAAGGGTGGTTAAGCATTGGAATGGGCTGCTCGGGGAAGCGGTGGAGTCACCGTCCCTGGAAGCATTCAAGAAAGGACTGGATGCGGCACGTAGTGCTATGGATTAGTTGACAAGAGGGGCATCAAAGGTTGGACTTGATGATCTTGGAAGTCTTTTCCAACCTTTATTATTCTGTGATGACATTGCTACCCTGCACATCCAGCCTGCGACATGTGTGGGCCACCAGGAAACCTTTCCAAGGGCTTTTGCCTCACTGACAAGGACAAATGCTACAGGAAAAGAAAGGCAAAACAAAGGGAAACATGGAAAAGTCCCAACAGGAGAAGTGGCTGATAAAATGCTGCCATGCATGTCTCAGCACAGTTTCCATGGCTAAAGGCTCTCCTCCTTAGGCAGGTTTCCATGGGCACCCCCCCATGGCTGCAGTGGCACTAATCAGACACTAAGGATTGCTCAAGTGAGTAAAGTTTGCAGGCCTGACCTGCCAAGTGTTGCCCACACTCATGTTTGTTCTTCCCAGCGCCATCCTGGGACATGAGCAGAGCAGTATTTTCCAGGGCCCTGAACCTTTTAGCAGCAGACAAAATGTTAATTTGAGCCCTGTCTTACGACCTTGTGACCCACAACATGCTCTGGGGTGAAAGGTGCTTTGTTCCTTGCCCCGGTTTTGTCAGAGCCGCCGAGGGACGGGCAGCGGAGGAGCTGATGTGCTGTCCAGACAATGGACACTGGTCCAGCACTGTCAGCTGAACTGGGTGTTAATGACCCATCCCGAATTTCGGTTTTAGTAGGTGGGAGGCTGGAACAACTCCTTTGCAATGTCCTATGTCTTTTTGTACAAATGGCTTGGTCAACTTCATGAGCTGGTTCCATGCTTTGGATCAGGTTTAGTCCTGTAGTGCCGGAATGAGGGAATCAAGACCAAACATTTTCCAAGTAACCAAGCAAGGGCCCCACATGTGCTGAGCCGGAGGCAGTGAGGTGTGCTGGGTGCAGCAGGAATCAGGACACTGGCTTTGAATTACTGCTGGCTGTTATCTGCATGGCTGTGTCTCCTGGGTTAGGAATCAGCAGCGCTCGCTGCTACAAAAGCAGAGCCGAAGGCAGAGCCGGGCCCTGAGGCAGCAGGAATCTCCAGGTGTGCCCTGCGGCATCAGGCAGTCGGCATCAGCCGGGAGGGCCACACGGAAACCTTCAGGGCTGACTTGGCAGGTCACATTTACTGGTGACAGAGTGTATTGCCTGGGAGGGTACAGCACAGAGTTACTCAGCCCAAAACCATTTATTTTATTAGTGACATTTGGTGTGAGAACAGCTCTGAAAACGGATGTTTTGTAAAGTGTGCTGGTTGGTGACAAACACCGGTAGCTCCAGTCCTGTGCTGGTCAGAGGTGGTGTTACTGATCCTTGCAGCCTTCCTCTGCCCCACAGTCAGTCCATTAGTTCAGACATGGGAGACCCCCTTCCATTCCCAGCTCTATCCCTCACCACTGGATTTGTGCTTTACCTTTGCCTAAAACAGACCTAAGAGCTGAGGGTTATTTTTTCACAGTTAAGGTGTACATTAAGAGGATCTCACTTTAATCTCAAAGTCATTAAAATATTTTCTGTCATGGAGCTTAACAAATAGACATAATTCATCTGACTCACCCCTGTGTGTGTGTGGGCTAATGAGAGTTTGTAACAAATGGCTTTTTTAGAGAATGAATAAGGGTTCGTAGTTACCATAAGCTGCCTAGGAATTCTGAAGGATCTTATCTTTTTAATGAAAATGACTCTGGTGTAAATCATATGCCAGCTCGGAGTTGATGCTGTCACATTTCAGGTTCCTTACCAGCCTTTGCTCTTAGGAGCTAGTGTTCCAAGCTGGATTCACCAGGGCTTAAATTTGCCTGTTAAGAAGGTTTTTATTGTTCAGTATCACTGCCATTCCCACTTCCTCTCCAGGGAAATGAGGAGTGCAGTGTAACAGCTGCTGGGATTGCTTGCTGGCTGAACAGAGCAATCACAGCTCATGCTGGAGGGAGATGGTACATGGTGGTGCTTCAGTAAGGCAGGAATGAGTAAAGTTTATAATGGTATTCCAGGGAAAGCATTCACTGATTACCTTTAGGAAGATTTCACTGTGATGTTGTGCACCTCTGGTGCTCTTCGTAGTTCCTGAGCTCTGCCACCAGTTCTTCTCCAGATACCCAACATCTTGCTGGTTCCTTCTTCTGGAGAAAGAAATGGGGTAGGGACTGGAAAGAGGATCCTGGGGAATTGTCCCCACATCTTGTGCCCAGGTATCAAAAAAACAAACAAAAAAGGTGATTGCTTGAGTGCAAGCCTGTGTGTTTTAAGGTTAGGCCAAGCAGGATTCCTGATGTCTCAGGGCCTGATCTCTAACCATAGTGATCACCTGACACAAGGACAGGACAGGAGGGTAGGGGGATGTCTGTTCCCTAAAAGCAGGGGCAGGATTTGTTCCTGAGGTCAAGGGACCAGCTTTGCCTCTTTGCCAGATTGGAAGCACAACCTTTCCAACCAGTTTGTCAGCTCAATTATTTAGCAACCTGCTTTGTTTATGCTATAAAATCTGGCTCCTGCACTGAATGTGGATTGCCAGAGGGCACAGGAACAACAGAGTGAGCTGCTTTAAATCCTGTCCTTAAACTCCATCAGGCCTTAGAGATGTAAAGAGGAGGTTTCTCTCTAGCTGACAGATTTATTCTCAGTCACATTCCTGTGACCCCAGTAGAGGAAACAGGCTGAGCAAATGGGGTGGAATAAAGCTCCTGGGATGTGGTTAGAATAGCCAGAGCTCCAGAGCAAAGACCCAAACACATCCTGCCCCACTGGGGATTGAAGTAGGGCTTTAACTCCCTGCAGATCTCTCACCTGACATTGTCTTTAAACCCTTTGGGACTCTAACAGAAACCAAGGTGAATTAGCAGGAGATTTTCCCTGAAACCTGAGCTAAAGTGTTTTGAAGATGTGAATGCTCTCCTGGGGCTCAGACCTGCAACCTGCCTTCCATGGTGAGCCCAGCAGTTTAGGGAGCTGCTCCAGGCCTGCAGCTTGGGAGGTTTCCTTTACTCACAACTACTGACACAGTCAAAGGCAAGCCAAAAATGAACGACTGGCTCTGACCCATCCCAGAGTTTGGAAATTACTCCCCTCATAATTTCATTGCCTTTGCTTTCTTACTGGGGGTGTTTGCTGGGCTGCTCAAGCAAAAGGGCTCATAGAATCATAGAATATGATTCACCAAAAGATGTGGTTCCTGAATTACCCAGTCCTCCACACTGCCAAATATTCTGGTTTAATCCAGCAAAGCTTTTAAGATCATGATCAGCTTTAGGAATGTGAGTAGTTGCACTGAAATGATCTGGATTACCCTGGTGCTGGTTGTGGGGACAGTGGGCACAGCCTTGCAGGATCAAGCCCCTGGATAGAGGGGCCAAGGGCCATGTGCTGGAGGAAGGGAGAGGGGTCACTACAAGCAATCCTGTCACAGAGTGGCACCCTGGAATTTAGGGCAAAAGCACATTGGACTTTTTTGTTTAATGCCAATCTGCCTTAAGTCCTCAAACTGTGCAAGCCAAGACCAACAAAGGAGGCTAAAACCTCTAACACCAGCTTCTCTTCTTTGCTGACAGCGATGTCAGGCACAAAATCAAATTCTTTCTGGGTGTCAGGTAAGTCAAAGACTGCAGAGTGCCCCAGAAGGGGATTCTTGGGGATTTATGTTCCATCAACAAGACGAGCGATAATTAAAGCCTGAATACTTCTGCTAAGCAGGGAAACAAAAAAGAACCGTCTTAATTCCTTAAATTCCTCATGCCAGGCTGTAAAATATATTCCATTCATGCCTGTGTCTTGCTGCTTGTTCTCTCTGTGTCTCTTTCTTTAGCATTCAGCCACCTGTTTGTAACCAGTGTCCTGCAGGTTCTCAGGGTGTCTTTCTTCCCCGCTCTCCCTGCCCTTGGATGTGTTGCTTTGACACTGAGGCCTCCTTGTCTATGGGAGACAGTCCAGCAGAGCTCCCTGGCTCGCCTCGCTCCCATAACTTCATTCTTGGAAAGTTTCTGAGTTTCCCGGGTGATAAAACACGAGCAACATTTGCTCTGACCTGAATCATTTCTGAAGGCATTGAGCCCTGTTTTGTTATGAAGGTTACTCAGGGTGGGTGGTGGGGCATGAGAATTCCCAGTGATGGCAATTCCTGATGGCAGTGTCAGAAAGTCGCCGCCTGCACCTTTCACGCCGCAGGGCTGTTTTGATTAGTTTTTTGGTGCGTGCTGAAAAACATATCTGACAAGCTGGAGGGTGAGAGACACCAGCAGAACAAATCAGCACGTTACAAGATTGTCTGCCGTGGCTTTCCCCCAGCTCTCACCAAAAGGGGGGAAAAAAAGGAGGAAAGGGGGAAAAAAAAGCAAGCCCCAGCTCTCTATATACAACAGCTATCAAACTGTCACAGATCACTGCTGCTACAACTGAGGTTAAAATAATATAATAGCAGAGTGTTTGCTAGTCTTGTAAAAACCTCCAGTTATTCACTGGAGACCAAACTAGTGAATCAACAGGACAGTGTTTAAAACTGTTAAAAAAACTATAAAATGACAAAAAAACCCACCCAGTAAATAACTCTGGAATGCTGTAGGTTGGTGGCGTGGGATTTTTACTTTTTTTTTTTTTTTCTTTGCCCTGCGTTATTTATCCCCTTAAAATTAATACCGTCTGCATGATGGGTGGCTCGGGGCTTACAGAGACTTACAGGGCAAGTTCACTCCCAGTTCTCAATTACTGTGGAGTCTGATTCTCTTCTTATTTATTCTGGAGTAAATGGGGAATAATTGTTCTTCCCTTGATATGGTATATGCAGGGAATAATAAAACCTCGAATGTCTGGCCTTTGCAAAGAGAGATCCAAGGCCACTCTGAATCCTGTCAGTGATTTTATCTAGTTTTTACTACGTTTCTTGTGCAGAAGGATCTCCTGCTGGCAGTGCTGACATGCTGCATCTCTGCTCCCAGTCCCAGCTCATGAGACCAGCAGCACTTCTGGCACAAATTAAAAACCCTCAGATTGGAACTTCGGAAATGTTCAGTTCCAAGCTTTAATAAAAAATCCAGGGGTTGGATGGCATTGTCTTTATTCATGAAAATAACCATCATTTTCTGCTCAAAACAAAGCATTTACTTTTTAGCTTGAAACTTCATTTCCTCTCAGAGACAGGAAGACTTTGGACCAAGGTCATTTAGCAGCCAGACCCCCGTCATACACCCTGACTTTCCCTTTCCTGAACCTTCCCAGCACGTTGGCAGCTCTCGCCAGCACGGCCGAAGGTCGCTCTGCAGCATCTCTGCCATGGGCAAACAGGAAGGCTCACAGGTAATATTATGCCAAATTAACAGACAGGGTTTTAATTCAACATCAGTTATGTATGAATACTTGCATAAGGAATCAGGGGCCTGCTTTCAGCAAAGCCCCTGGGCGTGCACTTCAGACTGACAAAAGTACCAGTGTTGTGTCTTGGAAGTGCTGAATGCCAAGTTGCCTCCCTGCCCTCCTCTCAGAAATCATTTTGCCTCCAAAGAATCAGGATTTTACTGTGCTGCTGATGGAAGGAGGTAGAATGTTAGATGAGAACCTTTGTGCCCTTTCACAACGTGAAGGAAAAATCTGTTTTTTTCATCTGAGTGAACTACTTCACAGTAGGATAACTGAGTGAAAAGTTGTGTTATAAGCATGTCCATTTTTCTTTAGCAATGTGGATGTTCTCCACTGTCACAAATTGCATAATTTGAGTTTCCCTCCAAGTTCTCTGTATTGGGTCAGTAACATCCATCAGTACCTTTGGTGAACTATTCCAAGAGGAGCTGTTCCTGAGTGAGTCTTGTCTGTGAAACCCCAGATGTATCCAAAGAGGAGGGAGAAACCAGACCAGGATGATTCGAGAGAGCCATTGGCTACCTGGCAGCCTGGTGACCTTGTGTAATTAAAAACATTCCTGTCTCCAGCACAGGGCTTGTGGATCTGTCCTGGCTGTCTGTAATTAGAGATGTGGAGTGGGTATATTGGTTTTGGAGTGGGATTATTGGTACTTTCCTTGCTTCTGGTCCTCCTGTGTTATGGAGGTATGTCCTTTGGGACGTGCGGGGGAGTTCAATATCCAGAGTGATCTGGGAAGGAGCAGGCTGAAGATCAAAGGAGAGCACTGCCCTGCTGCCTGTGTACTCCTTAAAGAAAACAAGTCGGATTTCAGCACATCATTAAGCAAGCTGAAGGTAGTCTGATCTCCTGTTACCGATTCAGTGAGAAGACACAGCCCCCTTGCATGGGGAGGGGACAATAACCTGTGATGTGCTTGCACCTTCATTCTGCTCAGCCCTGTTTCCCATCCCAGTCCTGACCCACAGGCCAAGCTTTCCATCAGAAAGGATCCTTATCTTTTTCCTCCTTTCCCAAAACTGTGTGAATGGCTGAGCAGGACTCTTTGAAGTCAGTGGGGGCTGCAAACTGCTCTGTGCTGGGGAAACTCAGGCCATGAATTTAGGCACCTGCTTTTTAAAGATCTTTATCTAAAAATTTTAGCAGTGCTTCAGCTTCACTATCCATACGACAGGTCAAGTAATTCCTGCTTCCTTCAGGATCTGAAACAGGGGCAGCAGGGAAAAAATGCCCTTACAGGAAAACACTATTTAACTTAATGTAGATGAGTACATGCAGGGCCTAACTGAGGCATTACCTTTTAGAATATAATAAGGAATGAAATCCTTTTAATCAATGCTTTATAGTACCCTCTATGAGAAACCTAATTGTAAATTTGATAGGCTGGCACCAAATATGCACAGAAAGGTTATCTTGTGTGGTTCTCTTAGGTGACCTTTTCTCACAAGGATTCCCTTGTCTGCCTTTCTCTGGGTTTCTTTGTGGTTTCCCTCATTTCTTTCGGGGTTTCCTTATTAATTTCATCCTACTGCTCCTTTTTCATCTCTTTCTCTTCCCCCCTGGGGCAGAGGGAAGCAGCAGCAGAGAAGGAGAAGAGGGACGCGTGTGACAGCAGCTTTTCCCCAGTCTGCCCTGCAGTGTCACTCCATACTTGGAAGCACAGGACGTTCCCAGGACCGGTTCTCATTGCTGGAGGAGGAAAGGCAGTGTCTGAAGAGGCAGTGTCTGAGCCAGGAAAGATCAGGATGTTACTCAGCCAGGGCCTGTAGTCCCCAGTGTAAGGGCTGGGCTGAGAGCACCCGCAGGTGTGGTTGTGAAACTGGCAGTAAAAGTTGCTTCCAAACTTTCTTCATGAGTGTTAGAGATCACACAGGGAACCGATTGAAACCAGGAAGGAAGGGAGAACTGCTGGCATGGCCTTGGTTTTTTATATTATCATTTCCCAAGGAGCTGTGACTCCACTGTGACACTGGAGCAGGAGCTTTTACAGTTTTAAAAACATTCCAGGCTCTGGACGAAGCATCACATGAGGCTGGGATAAACCATCACTCCTTTGTGCAAGCCTTTGGGGCAGCACTGGTCTGTTTGAGCTCAGACAGTTCAGGATCACTAAAACCCGGGGCCCAGCCTTAGCTCCAAAGCAATGGCACTACTTTTCTGAGGGGTAACAAGTCACCTTGTCCCCCTTGCATCCCTTCTGCTGCTCCTGCCTCGGTTTAGTCACCTCACTCTGCTGTCCTCTCGTCTCCTCAGCTCAGTGCCTGCAGCAAGGGCAATTACTGCAAAGCCACGGCTGGCTGGCTGCTGGAGAGCAGAGCTCTGTCATTATTCCTGCCTGCCTCTTAAAAGGGTGAGCAGGGCTGGTTCCTTCCTTCCTGCCCCTGGCCTGCCTCCCCACGCGCTGCCTCACCTTGCCCATCGCAGCCTGACGCGCCGATGGTGAAGGAGCTTCCCCTCCTCTCCGAGCACGGGCTCCTGGCAGCGCTCCCCATGCAGGACAACCTGCACGCCCTGAAGAAGATCCTGGCCTTCTGGACCGTGCCACGACGGTGCGTACCCAGCTCCACAGGCTGCAGCAGATCCCTTTGGGATTTTACACCTCCCTTGGGCACCCGGGCCTTTTGCTGTGGCTTCCGCATCCCTCGGGAAAACTTAAGCTCCCTTTGGTGACAGTGGAAAGCAGTTCAGTGCTGCTCATTTTGGGAGGGATGGGACGCTGCCTTTTGCTGTCACCTCTCGCTCTGTTTGGTGTCATTTGCTTGTTCTTTTAGGCATGAAGCTGTACAGGTGAGCCCAGTTGTGCTGGTGCAACCAGCTGGCCAGAGGAGATGGCATTTAGCTGCGAAGCAGTGCCAGCTTGCACCAACCCGCGCGTGCCTGGTTTGCTGGCTGCTTTGTGTCATGCTCTGTATGGGCTCCATGTTGTGAGAATGAGAGTTTCTGGTGTTTAGATGATGACAGGTTGATCAGAACAGCATCATATCACCTGGGAGCTTAATCACAGGTGGGCATTGTGTCACTCAGACAAGTCCTGCCTTGGCTTGGCTCTCGTGTTTGATCACCAGCTGTATAAAATGCATAATATTTGCTCCTTTCCTGATGGTTTGTTTATTCAGGGGCTGGGGATGAGATTCAGGAGTTAGTTGAAGTACCAGAGATTGCAGAGATCTGTTTTGCAGCCCCAACACTGACTTTGCAATCCTTCCAGTCCGATTCTAGGAAACAAACCTCTTTGCCTTTGCAGGGACACAGAAGGTGGTGGCACTGAGGATTTTCACCCCACAGGAGTTAGGGCCTAATGATAGCAGGTGTGGAGCAGCCTTGTTTTATAGCACCAGTGTAGCTTATAATTTAATCTTGAGTCTATAAAATTCCAGGACACCTTCCTTTTCTGCCAGGGCACTGTGCCTGCCAGTGCCACCATACTTAGTGCAGATTGCTCCCAGGTGTCTGGCTGTGGATTGAGGGCATGGGCTTGTTTTCAGCTATTAAATGAACACTCTTTCAGTGCTCTGTTGCCACGTAGTCTTGGATTACTGTGTGATTCCTGAAGACATCACTGTTCATTCACTCCTTTTCTTGGGGTGGAAATGTTTGAGAATTAAGATACACCTGGCTTGGCTTTTCAGAAATACTTAGTATCTATGACAATCCCAAGGCAATTATCATGAGTTGCAGCGTAGATATACTTAAATTGAGACATTTTTATTTAGAGGTCAAAGATTTTAAGTGTTTTACCCAACCCTGGGTTATGTCATTCTCTACCACTTACAGATTCAAGTGTTACTTTTGTTATTTAAGTGCTAAGTGTGAATTCCTCTACTTCCAATGTAAACAAACCACAATTTGTTTGAGTGCTGGAAGTTAACAAGAGTTTAATTGATGTCAGCACAGGGTGTGTTACATCAGGGTAGCATGGCACAGGAGTTCGATGTGGAGCAGTTCCCTGGGCATCCAGAGAAGAGGGATTTTCTCTCTGCCAGAGCTGTTGGATCACAGGGCTGGATGGGAAACAGCAGGTTCTGAAAGTGCCACTGCAAAACTTCCGGAGAAAGTGGATGGAACTGCTGGGCGTAAGCATGGGGGAAGGTTTTGAGACCAGATTTGAAAGTTAAAAAAAGATCAAGGTTAATTTAAGTGTGCCTTTACACCTATGGTAAGTGCAGTTCTCCTTCTGGGAAGGAGCTGGTGAGGTGCCTCTCAGAGGACTAATGACAGGGTAGAGCAGATGGAGTCCCTGCCGTGGGAAACAGCCCCGTGTCCTCGGAGCAGGCACAAACAGTGACTACCAGCAGGGCCTGGCACAGGCTTGGCCACAGGCTTGTTCCTCTGCGTTACAATGGGACAACTCATGGGCTTCTGGTTCTGGGGAGAGGCTCAAATGAGCTCAGCCTATTCTGAGACAGAGCATGAAGATCTTCCCAAGGGATCTCCTAGGATAACAAATGAATTCATTTCATCAGCATCTTGAAACTGTCTCAGCCCAAGTTCTTTGCTGGACAGCAGGTGGGACCGATGTGCTTCAGGGCTTCTGTTCAGCTCAGTGATTGGCATTTGAGGCTCCTTTTTTCGTTTTATTGGCTTGCACAGTGGCTACTTGTGAAACAGCATGTGGAACTATTCTTCATGTGGAACTATTCTTCATGTGGAACTATTCTTCTTACCGAGACTTTGAGGGATCCCACATGTATTTTAGATTCAAATATATTAAACTCAGGCAAGCCTCGGGCACTTTTGTTTCCTTTTATTACATAATATCCTTCCTTGCAGGAAACAAATTCCAGCTGCCTTGAGCTCTCGTCACAGAGGGGTCCATATATACAAGGGGCAACTGAGCCCACAGCTCTCACATTCTGACAGAACTAGACCTGGATCAGAAGCCTCGTGCTCCTGATACCGTTCCAAGCGGTTTTCTTCATTTTCCCTCACGCCATTCAAATTTTTATTTCTATTTTTGGGCCATGTTTTCTGTGCTCTGGTGACTCTCCCTTTCCCTCCTGGTTTCCCTGAGCTGTGTCAGTAATTCAGTGTAAACTACCCCCCACTGCAGCTGTGAGGCTCAAGGGACAGCGCCTCTCGTTAGTCACCAGGCTGCTGCCTGGCACCCAGGAATGCAAGCAAAAACCCCATTTGTGCCTTAAACCTTTAGCAACCCATTAAAGCAGGAGTGACCACTGACCTAGAAATGTGGCAGCTGCAGCCCTGGCCAGCACTGCAATAGCCTCCTGCTGACCTAGTTTGTCCCAGCCCCGAGCATCTTGCTGCACAGGGGTGGATCCTTCCCAGTAAACTCATCAGCAAATGCTTCTTGCTGCTGAAATTTGGGAGAGGTTGGAAATTAAATGGTTAAACGGCAGGAACCATGAGGTTCCTTTTTTAGGAGCCTTGCTGCTTTACACCCAGCTGTCAGCCTGTCCTTATCTCTGTAGTTACAATAGTTACAAAGGCCTTAGACATGCACTTAGGAAGCCCCTGAAGAAGTTGTCCAGCCTCACTGGCACACACCAGGCTAGAGAACTCCCTCCTATACATTTATTTTGGTTTAATTATCCTTTTGCGCTCCCCCATTTTGGTTTGTGCAGAGCAACAGTGACATCCATTGGCTTATTAAGCTAATCCAGAGTATTGTACAGACACCACGTGTTTACTCAGGACCACAGTGTGTGTGAGAGATTATAATATGTTGACTTCTCTGAATAATTTTCAGTGCTGCAGAACCAACCCAGCTGGAAGATGTTAGAGCAAATTTCATTCAGCTTATTCACTCCTGATAATATCTCAAATTTCAATTCTTACCAAAAAGTCTGTTTTATTTTAAAAGCTGCATCCTTTCTTGAAGACAAGAGGGTTTAGAAGGACCACAGGAGAAAGAATTGGGAGAGATTGCGGTGGAGGAACTGACAGCCAGAAGGTTGTAAAGAAAAAAAACCTGAATGAAAGACTCAAAGTCTGAAATAGAGGATTCAGTGACAAAAAAATCCAAAACAAAATAAATTATTCATGTGAGAGGGAGATCTGGAGGATTCTGATTTCATTCCAAAAACCCTGAAAACAGTTCAATTTATTTTTAACCTTGTGAGTGAATCAGTAGACATTTCCTGCAGTATTTCATTGAACAGAATCAGTGTCTGCAGTAAATTTTTCACCAGTGTAGTTCCCATCCCATTCCAAGGTCCAACACTGTGTCTGTGACAGGGAGTCCCCATGAGAAGGAGAACTGAATTCATGAGCCCGGGGGCCTATTTTTGTTGCCCCACAGCACAGGGCTGTGTCTGCAAGGAGGTGCAGCCTCTGTCTTGTGACTGGGACAACTGGAGCTTGCAAAGGCACCACAAGGGTCTCCCTTCCAGCATCACCAGAGACAGAGGAAAAAGGGAGTTATGCTGATTGATGCTGTGGCTCTTAGTAAGAAAGGGAATTGTAAGTGCTGTGCAGGGCGTTCGTAACTGAGGGGAGCTGCAGGTGCTCAGTGTAAGGGTTTCCATCCCATTCAGCAGCTTTGGATCAGGTATCACGTCCACAGCACCTAAGAGGGATTTTCCATTTATTTAGATGGTCACTTCCAGTGGGAGAGGCCAGGAAGCATTCCCAGGTGATGCTCAGTGTACTGGAGAATTTCAGTCTGCCCTTTGTGGGTGTGTGCACAGCGAGCAGTGGGGAAGCTCATGAAGAAGCTTTGCTTCCTGTCCCTCCAAACTCCAGCAGGCTGGACATGCTTTCATCCAGCTTATGTGATTTTAGCCCTTAGAATCTCCCTCCTTTGCCTGCATGCCTCTTGGATTGCCTTTGGATGCCCTCACAGCTTGCAAATCTTTCTGCTGGATACTTCATTGACACTGACACCTTACTGAGCCCAGTCTAGCCAGTCTGTTCCCTTTGGAGACCCTCTCTTCTCCCTGCCTGACTTTGGGAACTTCTCTGCAGAGATTTGGTGATGCTTTCCTTGTTTTTTCACCTCTTTCTGAAGTGCTTCCTTGCCTCTCCATGGCTGCATGTCTGCAGCTAATGCGAGGGCATTGTTGCTGTGCTTTCAAGGACTGAGAGAAGAGCACATAATTTCTTTTTTTCACCTCTCTTAGTCATTCTCTGGCTGATTTCTCTCTCTCTCTCTCTCTCTCACACACACAGGTTCTTTGCAGGTTGGCCCCACACAGCATTTGAGTTTGCAGGGGCTGATCTTCCCCAGCCATTACCAAAGGCTGAAATTTCCCTGGGTGTTGACTTTTTGGTGCCTGTTGAGTTCCTTTTCTCATTCCTGCACTGTGTTTTCCCGGGGAGTGGCTGGCTGTTGGCTCAGTTCCTTTGACTACACCATGTATACATTTTCCATGATCAGAGGGGAGGACCGGCGGATAAAATCCTGCTGTTTGCGGATAACAATGGATAACATTGTTGTGCTAAGAGACATTTGCATGAGAGATATGAAAACAGCCCCATTCATACCCTTCTGTGACAGTGCTGAGTCTTACAACTGCTTTGAAATCTGAGGTGAGCTGTTGGCTCCATTAAGGCACCGTCATTGCCACGGCTTTCCACGGCCTGCAGGTGCTCTGGACTTGTCTGTCCTGGCTCAGCCTGCCAGCAGCAGGGGGATAAGGACAGCATTCCTGCAAAGCTCCCGGCATCCTGGGGGAAGCTACAGACTGCTCACAGGTGTCTTGTCTACAGATTTCCAAAGACAGAAGGGAAATATTTGCACTCCAGAGCAGGCTTAGCCCTGTTCTTACCCATAACATGGGATAACTAGCAAAACACCACAAGTCTTGGTAAGGAATAAGCCAAAAAGGTGGGCTTCTTCCACAGAAAATCCTGACATTTCATTGAAAACCAGAACCCCCCCAAAGCACAGCTGCACATCCAGCACCACGCACGGCACAGACTGCACCGACCAGTTTTATCCCTGCGAGGCCGGCGTTCAGTCGGTCCTTCCGGCGAAGACAAACACGGTTATCACCTCGAGGGTGCTTGGAGCTGCCATGAAAGGAAGGCTTTCTTCCCCATTTCCGAGAGGAACCAGGCTTGATGCTCTCCTATCACTTGTGGACCTTGTTCTGCCTGTTTGTCCCCAATTAATGGCATCCGGTGCTGATTACTGGTGGCACACAGTAGCTTCCAGTACTGCCCACTCAGGTTCTTTATTTTCCTTGTGCTGCTACACCAGATTGCCAAAATGGAGTTGATTTTAGGCAGCAAGGAAGCTTTGATTTAGAAAATTCAGTCCTAGGGTTCTGCTGGGAGCTGCTTTAGGACTGGCAGAGGTGCCTGAGGTGGCACCATGTGGCCCATTCCTCTGCCCTGCCTGGGTTGTGGTGGGGCCGAGTCCCTGCCGTGGGCTTTCATGGCTCTGCTGTGCCAAAGGGGAACAGCTCCCAGTGTTTCCTTGCTCTCACATGCTGGAGCTGTTTGCACATTTTGAGCAAATAATGCTTTATTACTGTTTTTGTGAAAGAAGGAAGGCAAAATAAATAAAAAAATAAAAGAAGAGTGGGAACATCTTGTGAACCTGCTGTTCTCAGATCTCCCCGATAAGGACAGTTCCAAGTGCGTGAGAAGTTTCCTACTCCAAGATTTATTTACTTCTGAAAGAAAAGCCACCTCCATCTCATTATTTTATTTTCAATACAGGTTTTAATTTGGTGAGAAAATATCTTCCCCATAAAGAACCTATTCTGCCTCATTAACTCCTAAAAAAAGCACCCCCCCAAGCTCAAAATGTTAAAAGAAGCATAAATTAAGGCTAAGTTTGTTGTTTGCCGCTTTAATCAACAAACAACCTTAAAAAGGACTCACAAAAGGTTCTGTAAACTAAATTTATTAGTGAACAGGAAAACAGGCCCTCAGCTGCAGCCTCCTCCCCTTCCCAGCCCCCTGGATTTGGAAGGGGGTGGGTTTTTGGAGTGACTGGTTTTGTTTAGTGTCTTATTCTCTTGGGCAGGTTGTTGTGGTCCCATGGATCTCTGTCAGACTTTTGTGATGCAGCTGAACTGAAGTGACTTGGGACAGTCTGTTAATTATGTCTTCAAAGCCTTCTCTTTTTTTCTTCGCTGTACAAATGTCCTTTTTTCCTCTTCTTTTCCCTAAATCTTCTTGTCAGTAGCTCAGAGGCAAAGAGGGGATTTTTTTTCACAGCAAGAGAAAACTGCCATTCCATTTGCCTTCCTTTCTCCTCTCTGGGATGCTGGAGGAAAAATAGGTGGACATCTCTTTTCTGCTGTTTTCCTCTCCTTGAAATGTTTAGGAACCCTTTCACTGTTTCCTCTTTGTGCTACCATCATCCTCATTTACTTCTACCCTGAGGGATATCTCCACTCACAGAGTGGTGCTCCCAGTGACTGTGGTACCAAGAACCAAGGAAAAACGTAGGGACATGGTCTAGGAAGTATCAGTTTAGAGAATGGGGTAGTTGGATAAAAACATTAGGAATTAACTTTCCTGAGTTTGCACATGTAAATATGTAATTTCTTTCTGAATTCCCCTTGACATTACGGTGAACTTCCTTACAAACCTCTTGTGTTCAGACTCAGTTCAATCTTAAACTGTTTTTTTGAGAGAAATCTCCATGAGAAAATTTAATAATGGATTTTGTTCACTGCTGCAAGATTTGGACTTCTTCAATCCTTATTTTTTTTCACAGCTATCTTAAGCTCAGTCTGAGATATGCAGTGTAAGAGAGATCCAAGAAAAATCCCTTTTGTTCACTGGAAAAAACAGCCTTGACCCATTAGAGAGCGGTTTCTGATATTTATCTGAACAGCTCCTCACCTTCCAGGAGTTAATTTGAATTGGAGATGAGCCAATGGGGAGTCTCTCTAAACTTCCCCTGGCTTTATGGGCTTGGATTCAAACAGTCCTGGCTCTGAACAACTCGTGGTTCAGGTCTGCAAAACCAAAAGGCGCCTGGGCACGTTTTGGAAAAGCGGAGCCTCCCGGGGAGTTCTGATCGATGGCCCTGGCTCCAGCCCCTCCATACTCTCTCTCGCTCTTCATGGTCCGTGGGTAGGTCAGCACTGCAGGCACTCCCCAAAGGAAATCATCCTCCTTCAGTGCAGCCCGTGGCTTATTTCAAAAACCAATTCCTTCTGTCCATCCCACGCCTTCCCTCCCTCCACCAGCAGACGTGATGCAGGTCTCGCCTTTCACACCAGCTGCCTGAGCAAATGTCCTCAGCCTGGCATCTGCAGCAGCCAGCGAGCCAGGGGCATGGGTTACAGCCACAGGACAGGCTCCTTTGGGAGCATTTATCATTGTCCTCTCAGCCTTAAAAAATAAGATCTTTTTCCATCTCTGTGAACAAGAGCCCTATCCCAGCTCTGTATCCAGTGGTACTGTTGAGGGTCCAGGTGCATCAGGGGAATACAGCCTCCCAAAAATGCACTCAGCACTCCCCTGCTCTGTGACACCTGGGCTTTCTCATTCTGCCATTTAGTCTTTAATTTGCTGTTGGTCCTCTGATGAGTCTCTCATATTTTTGATGTTCATTTGGGGGTTTGAAGGGTTTTTTTGTGGTGACTAGACAAAAGCAAAGGAGAAAAGACTCCTGGATGAATGGCCGAGTCCTTTGGTTTCCCACAGCAGAGTTATTCCTGTCATCTCTGCTGGAGTATACAGGGAAGTGGAGGGGGATGTGGATGGCACATAGTACTAGAGCATCTTCATCTATTCCCAAAAGCAAATGCAGCCAGTGCCCATCACAGTGGTGTGTATACTTTAGGGTTTTTTAGGCTGTTAAAAACAGCCCTCTGAGTCTCCTTCCTGATTCTTAACCCTTGCAGGATATAACATTTGATACTGGCCACAGGAGTCACCTGGTGGAGAAACCCTGCTTTGTTACAGACATTCTTTCATTTGTTTGTCTGGAAGGGCTTTTCTTTGCAGAGTAAGCCCCGAAGGCCATGAAGCCTGGTCTCTGCAGCACCTCAGCTCCCTGGCATGGATGTTTTGCCCGTGCCTGTTCAGTCTAAGGGAAGCTGTGGTCGCTGCTCCAGGGTGGCCTGGCTGGAAGTGGTGTGGAAGCTTTCGTTTTGTCAGCACTCTGTGCTTGTTGTGATCCCTCCCAGTGAACTCCCACTTGGATTAGCTGCCTGACATCTGCCTCAAGGCAAGTCCCTGTGCTATCATAAGTACTTGATGCTTCAGTAAATACTCCAAGGTTATGGGGAGCCTCAGGTTTATGCTGCAGGTGGTAATGCTTTTGTTGTTGTTTTTATCGCAGAAGGACAAACATTCACGGGCTTTTATGATCACATCCCAAAACTGGACTTTGTTTCATTGCCTGGTAACGTCTGTGAACCTGTTTGCCACCCGCTATCTCACAGAGTTACTGGCCAAGATGCAAAGTACACTTAAAATGTTTAAAATCCCAACAGAACCATCTGGAGTGATTTCATGAAGCAAATTAGTGTTGGTCCCTCTGGCTCCTGAGTAGGTGACATGCCCTGCACATGCCAGTGTGGGAAGGTACAGCGTTCCACGTAGCTTTCCAGTGAGAGAGAGGAGAAATCCTGCCATCAGGAGGGGTGGTAGCCAAAGCCATGCCTTTAATGACTGCCATCTGCAAGGGGACAGGCAGGCAGGAAGGCGCCACCTGAGTCATCCCTCCTCCCCGTTATTACCAGGCTGTGTAATCCTGCTTCCCAAACCTGCCCTTTCCTGTCATAAGAAAGTGATTTGGAGCTGTTGGAATTATTAACCCATCCCGATGACGCATCCCCTTAGGCACGTGCTCGGGAGGAGGATCGTGGTGTCCCCGATGGAAATCTGGCTGTGAGGGCTCGGAGTCCTCCCAGACCAGGTGTGTGAGAGCACCTCGGATTTTATACTGACAAAATATTTTCCCTAGGAAGCACCAGTGGAAAAAATACAGGGAATGGTACCTAACCTGCTGAGAGAGGTGCTACTTCATGTGGGTTTCCTAGTTAGGACTCGGAGCTAATGCTCTCTGCCTTTATAACCTCACCTCAAGTGTTTCTTCTGCATCTCCCACGCTGGTTTATCGCTATGATTTCTGCAGCTGGTGAAGCAATAATCATTTCAGGCTGGTGGTTATGAGTTTGCAGATAGGGAGAGAGACGTCAGCATGAAAAGCAGCACTGGTTGAACATAATTTCACCTGATACAGATGCACCCATCAAATATTTTAGTTCAAATGAGACTGACAGGAACCACAGCTAGGCCTGAATAAGTTACTTATAAACAGAAATAAAATTATCTGTGTAACCTGGTGTGATAGCTTAATGGTGGGTGAATAAATGGCCTCGGGGCAGCCCGTGCCTCTTGAGAAGAGCATGTTGGGAGTGGGATCCTTTCCTGCTCAGGTTAAGGGCACATTACTTTTCCTCCCTCTATAAAATATCAGTCTCCTTGTATGTAAAATAGGGATACTTTTGGGTGGCCTTTGGACATTCCTGGATAAAAGATGGGTCAGATACTCTTGTTGTGAAGAACAGCTTTTTCAGTATCTCCTTCAGTCACCTCTTTGGGATCAAAAGGTACTTTCCTTCAGGGAATAAGCATCACATTCCCCCACAGACTTGCCATCTTCCCTCTGCATAGTTCTCTGGTGCTCCCAGCAGCCTGCAGAGGAGCGCTCATTTCGTGCCAGCCAAGAGCAGGGCATTGGAAGTACAAAATCCTGCCTTAAACTTGAACTCCTTCCCCTGGTGTGTACCAGAAATCATTCTGCGGCTTGAAAGGTTTTGTTTTATTTAGTTATTCACAGCAATTTGAGAAATGGGAAGGGTTTATTTATCCTGTCCCTGCCTGTCATGAGATCTTTTCATGAGATACAACAGTTGTTTCATGTAGCTTTTAAACTAATTTCACGTACCTCATTTGCTGATTAAATGAAACAAACGTAGCAGGTGACGGCAGATGCTGTTAAAGCCACCCCTGCAGTGGCTCGCTGTGGCCGGTGACACTCGCTCTCAGGTACCCCGGCGGGACCACCGAGCCATGGACGATCAGGGCAGCGCAGCGTCTGGTTTATGGGATGCTGCGGCTGGACTTCTCTCGGGGAAAGAACGGCAGCGCTTCGGAGAGAGCGCAGTTCAGTGCGGTCCGGGCCGGCGGAGGGGGATGGCGGCTCGGTCCCGGCTGCGGGGGCCGGCGGCCGGGCTGTGGGCGGGCGCGGGGCAAGCCTGGCGGGGTTTCCTGCGGCGGGGTTCCCGCGGCGTGGCCTCGGGGGGCTGCCGCGGGCGGGGTCGGTGCTGGGGCCGGGCTGCCCGCCGCGGCACCTGCCGGGGGCGGCCGGACACGCCGCCTGGGTCTCGGCGCCCTCGCCCGGCGCGGCTGCGAAGCGCGGAGGCCGCCGGCGCGCCCGAGGGCACGGAGTGAGTGCGGCGCCTGCGGGGGGCACCGGGCTGCGGGGGGTGCGCGGGGAGCGGGGTGGCGCGGGACCCGCGGCGTGGCGGGGGCTGCCCCGCGGTGGCGGGGCGGACCGCTGTCTCCCTCTGCCAGGGCCGGGCTAACAAAAGGCGGCGGCCCCGCAGCCCCGCCGGCACCGGCGGAGCTTCCCGGGCAAGGGCGCCCGCCCCCTCCCCTTCCAGCTGCTGTTTTCTTGCTTGGTGTTTTCGGAGCCTCTGGATGCCGGGAAGGAGCGGTCGGGGAGGGAAGGGGTGTAGGATCAGACCCCGCGTGTGAAGCTCGTTACTCGGGAGGGATTCTCCAGGTGGGATTTAAATCCCGTCGTTGTGCTGTGATTGCACGGACACTTCTTGGACCGCGTCATCCGCTGCCCTGCTGGGTCCGGGCTGCAGCTGGGCGAGAGCTGCCGGGTTTGAGGGTCCCTTCACAGCACTTTCTCTAGAGGCAATTGCCAGGCATCAGAACAGCGGGAACTTTCGTGGGTGCTCTCACCGTGTTGCATGCTTTAGTAAGCAGTGTAGTGTTCCTGGAGGGAGTTCTGCTGGCAAGCACCTTGCAACTGGATACGGGGACAGAAGCTGAGAAATTTTGTCACCTGGTTGGAATGACCCCCAGACTCCTTAAAATGGCTAAGAAAAGAATTGTGTTCAAATAGAATGTTATCAGCCAGCATCTGTCTTTGTAAATTTGGGAGGAATGTGACTCACAGACCTCATTTGCCTTCACTCCAACTTTCTCTTCTTCTTCTGCCCAGGAGGTGCAGAGGTCCATTTTCCTCATTCCCTGCTATAATGCCTTTTAAAGACTGACCTCTGCACGTTCTTCTGCCTATACCCAGCCTTAAATTAGGGTGACATTATGTGACACCAGCAGCACCTGTTGAAGCACATGCTTTTTCATCCCAAACCTCAGCCCTATTTTGCCTTCTTCAGCCCGGTCAGCAGTGGGGTGAAGCTCAGATCCCAGTGTGTTTCCTCAGCCATGGAGGTCTGACTCGGGTCCTGCATGATGCTTGTCAAGATTTTCCTTGACTCCAGCACAAACAATGTTAGGGAAAAATCAGTGCCCTAAAAGTCCTTTGACTCAGAGAGGTGAAGTCCAGGCCAGCCTACAGCTGGGAGAGGGAGGGGTGCTCTGCAGGTCCATAATATGGGGATTTAGAGGATTGAGAGCTTGTTGGCCCATACTGAACGGTGCTTGGCACCTCTGGTTCTTAAATCGAAGAGGGAAGTTCAGTTCAACTGAAATAAGGATTACTGTAATTTTTTATGGGAAAGTTCAGGCTGTCATTTAACAATCCCAGAGGCTTTTCTTCCAGAGGTCAGCAGGCCAGAAGTTTAACTATAAAACATTGCTCAGAAGGCAACAACTGCATACAGGGTCAGCTCCAGCCTCCTTGGCATTGCTCCTTGGAGAGGGCCTGCTGCCACGGAGTGTGGGAGTCCTGCCCCTGGGAGATGGGCAAGCTGTGGTTCTGCAGCAGCCAGGAGCCTCCACAAATGTCTCTGTGTTCAGTAGACCTGAACAGACCCCAGGGGGTTTTATGAGAAGAAAAGCAGGGTGATGTAGAGCCCTTCTTGCTCTGGAGAGCGGCCTTGCTCTTGGCAGCAATGGGAGAAGCAGGATGTGTCGGTGAGCAGATGGACTCGAGAGGGGTGCTGAGGGAACAGCAGTGATGGGAAAGATATCCTTCCTGCATTTGTTTAGTTAGGGTGGACCCTACTTTAATGGTCAGCCCTCTGGGTGAGCAATCATCCTTCCCTTGGTGTTTGCAGAGCAGCTGGCACAGTGGGGCCTGGTCCCTCCCTGGGCTTCCTCTCCTCAGCGGCGGTGTAAGTAAATAAATAAGCAGGATATGACATCAAACAGGGTATAATGCCCCTGTGGGATTCCCACTTGGCTAACATTTGTTCAGACAGAGGGTTCTTATGGCTGGCACTGGGTGTTTGGTAACCACAGCTCGGTGTCTGGCCTTTGGACATCCAGGTGAAGCAGTACCTCTGCTTCTGGAGCAGCATTATGGGTGTAAGCTGATGATTTAGGGGGCTGTTCCCAAGTTTAACTGGAATGAAAAGCTTGGCTAACTGTGATGTGCTGCATGCTTGCCTGTGTTCAGATGAGAGCCACTTCTCTAATCCTTTACATTCTAGTTGCAACAAGGCCTGAATTAGTGGCAGTGTCCTTTGGGTTTAAAGAACCATGAGGAATTCCAGTCATCAGTTGTTCGTGATGGAGAGGGACTGGGTGGGCTTTTGATGTAGCAGTAACTGCTGTATTGGCTCAGTTCTAGTGGTCGGGATCAGAAGGGTAAATTTGTGCCTTTGAAAGAGGAATCTGATGGAAATGAAACCAGCCCACTTCACCCTGATTAGATTTCATCGTGCTGTGCCTTCAAAATGCCTTCAGCATCCTGGCAACAAGGGCAGAGATTTGAGAAACATCCAAAAGTTAAAAGGACACGGTTCCGATGGATTATCAGTGCGTCTGTTATTTAAAAAAAAACCCTCATCTTTACTATTCTTTCAGCAACTTAAAACGACGTTGAAGAAAAGTATTCAGGGAGACAATAAAAATAGCCAGGCCAAGTGCTCTCCAGCAGGGACCTGATCCCATCTCGTGTGCTACGGAGGGCACAGATTCCTTTGCAGTTACAAGCAGGCTCCGGGCTGGAGACAGACTCCATTTCAGCCTAAATTAAGCAAATGTATGATGATAACTGGTGGCCAGGACAGTTACAGTTGGGCCGGGGCCCCCATGTGAGATGGCTGCATCCTCTTTGTGCCATGGCAGCTTAAATTTCCCTGGATACATGGGAGCAAATGTGTGCTGTAGTAAGGCATGGCTCTAAAAGCTCTGATGGAAAGATCCAGCCTGGAGCGTATTTGTCTCAATACTGTGTTTTCCCACCTAGGCAGAGAGAAGGAAACGGCATATACCACCCCCCAGGGGCAGGAATGATGCACAGGGAGAAGGAGAAGCTGGGATATGTGAAGTGGCTCTTGCAGTCAGGGAGTTTGCCTTGTGAAATCATCCTTTGATTTGTTTGTTTTCCTGTGCAGACATTGTTTGCCTGGGAGCCCCTTACCCCGTGCTAGTTTGAGAGCTTAATTCCCTGCAGCCCAGACTTCAGGATGGGTCTGCTCTGTGTTGGGAAGAGAGTGGTTGAGCCAGCAAAGCCTCTCTGGACCAGAGAGAGGTGTGTGTTGAGAGGAGGATTGAGAGAAAAAGGTTTTATGGGGCCCAGTGGCTTTGCTGTGAAGGATGCCAAACCTCCAGGCTGGAAACTGGGAGCTATCACTGTCCAGGCAAAAAGGGAGCTTAGTTTCTAAGTGGCTAATGAGTTTACTACCTTGTTTCTGTCAAGGGGTTTGCAGGAGTGATGCTGATTAATGTTGTGTCCTTCCCCCTAGTCTATCTATCCCTTTCCTCTTCCATCTCACCACACTCAGTCTGACACCATTTATTAGGCCACTTGTCCCTGATTTGTGTGGAATAAATATTGACACTGGTGGCTGCTTAATAGGATTTGGGTTTGTTGTTCTCTCTGTGAAAGAGTTTGGCACTTGTGACTCAATCTGTGTTTGGGACTGGCTCCACCAAGGCTTCATTTCGGGAGGGGTGCTTGTAATGATGATGGTAACAGCTTGTCCTGTGTACAGGGAGAGGCTGAGACTAGGGGTATGTGTTACTCCCCTTTTTTCCTACTGACATGCAGAGATTTCCAGGCTGTGGCTCCCAGTCACTGCATGTCCATAGCAAAGATTCAGCTTCTTTTGAGAGGGTGCTGCTGCTCCAAGAGGAATTTTTGATGCCTCTTGTTATTGTGTAACTGCTGTGGAAGAGCTCAGGTCAGACTGCCACTTGGCAATGCAGTAGGTGCTCATCTCCTCCCCACTTTCTTCATGTGCTTGCTCCAAGGAAAAGCAGTTCATACTGTTTCAGAGTGTTTGGGGTGGATTTTTGAGACGTGTCTGAAGTGAGGAAAGTCCCACTAAACACTGATAGGTATTTAGGCTAAGTGAGGTTTTCTGGGATTCCCAAGAGCTGTGAGACGTTTTTCATCTACAGAGTAGCACCTTCATGTTACTGGAAACTCAGGAGGATCTGAGAGTTTTTCCCTGGACGTCAAAGCCATATGCTAATCTGTAGTGGAATTTCTCTTAACTGTTCCTGGAGGTGCTTCACCTCATTGGTACTTGAGGGCAGCATCACTGGGGAAGCCCCTGACCTCATCCAGGTGAGCTTCCCAAGCCTCTGCAGGCGCTAATCCAGTCCCACAGTGCTTGCAGAGAACACCCCGAGTTGCAGATCTTGCTTTGAGCCCGAGGAATGATTTGAGTCTGGAGTCAGGATCCTTGGTCCAAAACACAATAGGCAAGGTGATGGGAATGAGATTTCCTGCTGGCACTGAGCTGTAGGAGCAGGTGAGAGGGGCCAAGGGTTCCTCTCTCCATCTCCTGTATATTGTCATGGCTGCAGTCCTCATCCTTGCCCAAGCTCATCTCTGCCAGACTGGCAGATGCTAAAAATATTTTGAGTGACAAGCAGACACTTATTTATTTATTTATTAGCTTAGCAGCCAGCATTTCTGTACCTTGCCTGGGGCACTCTCATCAAGCTGGCCAAGTCCTCATCTCCCTACTCAATCTATCCTCATTTCTCATTTGAGCAAATCTCCTGCTGAAATCTCCAGGAAATAAATGGAATGCTGTGTTGAGTTAAGTATTCAGGAATGTGTCCAGGAAGAGGGTGATGAGTGGGATGGAGAAGCAGCTCATAAGGAGTAGCTCATATTCTGGGATTAGGCATTGCTACACCTGTAAAGGGATTTAGGTCTGTGCACTCCACCCCTCAAGTCACTGCAATTAAAATCTGGAATACCAGGAAGCAGTGCAAAATAATCAGGAGAGACAACTCAGCTGCAGACTAGATTTTTCGGTGCTGAGTGTCCAAATGTGAGTGCCTGTGACAAATGTGAGCATGAGCCTTTCTTCTGCCTCCTCTGAAGAGATGCTCAGATTGTCACTCCTGAGACCAGTTTCTCCAAAAAGCAGCTGAGCCACTGTTCCAGCACTTTGGTAACATCCATATTTCCATAGGAGAGCTGCTAGGGTAGAATTTCAGGGTGTGTTCTATAAAGTGCACCACATATGCAGGTGAGGAAAAGAGATCCAGCTGTGCTGGCGGAAGAGATTAATGCCCTCGCTTGCTCATCGGTGCCAGAAACCTCATCCATCTGCCCTTGGAACAGTTCCTGTAAGCACTCCCTTAATCTTTAGCTTTAAACCATTTAAATTGTTGGTCTGAACTGACCTAGTTAGGTTTGTGTGGAACACATTAGGAAGTGCTCATGCAAACCACTGCACCAGCAGATCCAGCCTGGTCCCAACTCCAAGCTGCTGCTGGAAAACGCTCCCACTGAGGGCTGGGCTTGCCTTTCAGGTCTCAGGTCTGCACCCCAGGGACGGGTCCCAGGTGGGACACATCTTGCCTGACATTCAGACCCCTCCCTAGGATGGCCCTTTTGTAGCTGGAAAACATCACTGTTCTGAAGGGTGAGTGTAAATAGAGTAATTCTGGGGAAATATCCTCTGCTTATCCAGTCTCTTGCTGTGAACATCACTATTCCTTCAGCATGCTGGGTTTGTAGTCTTTTTCCATGCAATCATTTTAATTCCCAAATCCTGAAAACTAGTCCTTATTTATAAGAGTATGACTTTTGCTTCCTCCTTGTGGCTGCTTTTCTTCGTAGGAGCTGCAGTTATACTTTTTGTTTCACTTACGCTTGTCAGTTAGAGCCACCTTGTGCTTCGGTGTGTGTTACATAAGAAAGGTTAAACGTTGTCATTTTTACAGAATGACTTTTGATCCCCATGATTCAGCGTTGGGATACCCCAGAACCTGGCAAGACTAACATTACTGATTGACCTTTGTGTGATGCTGATCCCCCAAGCTGATCCTACAGCATCTCCAAAAGTGTCTCTGAAAAACCTCAGGAGATGTTCAGTAATGGTCAAGAGTTTACAGATAGTCCTGTTCGTGGTGGGGTGGAAAAGAATGAAAATGCCATTGCTCTATATTTTTATTCCTGTTTTGACACAACAAGTAGGCAGATCTGTTTTCTGAGGGGGTTTTCTGAGTACAAGGTGCAGGAAAGCATTTTCCTTTTTAGTAGAATCAGGGTGCAGCATGGATCCCACTCCACTCTTTTGTGGTGGGACCATTAGACAGATCAAGACAGTTGTGACCTCCTGAGAAGGTGAGCTCTCCCCTGAGCAGGCAGAGTGCTGCTCAAGTTGGTACTAATTTAGAGTTCTTTGCTTCCATTGAACCACCTCCCAAATTAGTACTTTACAGAATTAAGCCACAATCCTAGAAAGATTTCGGGCAAAGCTGCACAGGGCACGCTTTGCCACTGTGGGAACACCAGGCTCTCTGGGTGGCACTGGGGCACAAACAGCTGTAATTGAGTATAACCATAAACTTCTATTACAGAAAGCCAGGAACTGAGTAGGGATAAAAGCTAATTCCTCATCCCTCCAGGTTCTTCCTTCCAGCTGGGATCCAGGTCTTTTTGGCAGGCAGCCGTGCGCTCCGGCTGGCAGCATAAGGAAGGGCTGTGGGCTCAGGGCTGTGTGCCCAGCTGAATTCACACAGGGCTGCCAGGGCCAACTGCTCATGCAAAGCAGAGAAGGCCCCAATTCAGAAAGCGTGGGTTTAGGGTGCCTTTAAAAGGGTGGCAGTCTCTGGGGTCGAGGTCTGGGTGCAGTGGAATGCCTATTGTCAGAGCTAAAGACCAAAGGGAACGCTACACATTGTGGACCCAAATGCAGCTGGCACGAACCAAAAATGTGCATGTGAGTGCCTTTCTAAGTACCCAGTAATCCTCCAGGGCAAAACGGGGATTAGGTCTCTCTCTCCCAGACAAAGAGGGAGTTCATTTTCTCAAAGATCCCTTGGCCAGTGAAGTGAGGAACCCAAATGAATGCCAGCGCTCCTTTCAGCTCCCTGCTTGCAAACAGGTACGGCGCTGGAGCAGCTGGTTTGTGTGGGGCTGTGCAAACACAGCACAGCCACACTGGGGGATTGAGGTCAGGTCAGCTAAAACCCATCCAGTCTCACAGAAAAGGGATGCCAGAAAAATGCTGGACAAGTAGGACCAGGCAGCGTTGCACAGGGAAAACGCGGTTCCCTTTCTCCAGACTTTTTCCGAGTGGATCTGAAGGTCAGCTCTCATTGAGGTTGTTTAAGTTGGAGTCGCATGAGTGAAGAGCCCTCCAAGAAGGAAAGCTGTGGGTCTGGATTAATTCCAGGTGACTTCTCAACCCCTGTTGCTTTGCCCTGAAATTCTGCGTGCTCGGAATCACCGCACAGGAGCCGTTAGACTGAAAGGGATGGCTGCCTCAATAGGAGATGCATCCATTTAAAATTGGCCATCCTGTGACTTCTTTAATTTGCCTTCAAGCAACGGCCTGTGCAGTTAGGAAAGCACGAGCTACCTCTGTGCTGTGCCTGGAAAACTTCTTCTTTTCCCTTTTGGTGATTGGCTTATGGCACACAGATCAGCTCTAGTAATCCTGATTTAACAGGTATCAGCAAGCTTGTGGCTGTGATGTGTATAGAAAATGTGTATTAAGTAGTCTTGTTTCTTAGAAGCAGCAGACAGCACCTCTCTGAATGGCTTTGGGTTGTGTGAGGCTTTTTTCCCTGAGCTTTACTGACCCATCTGAATCCCAGACATGGATATTCTTACTTCTGCTTGAGACCTGGATCTTGCTGCAGAACTCTGGGAAGAATGCCTAATTCGGTCCCAAGATTCATGTGCTAAACGAGCCTTATTGAGATTTCAAACCTCAGGATGAAAAAGTGCTTCCAGTGGTTATACAGGTGGAGCCTGTTGGCATTTTGAGGTATCCATGAAACAGTCTTGAATTCCTTATGTGCTATGTAGGCTGTGGACTTGAACCTGGCTCTTTCCCATCTCCAGTAAGTGTGCTAAGTGGCAATCAAGAGATTTTACCAGGGACTGAGAGACTTTCTCTAGCAAAAGCTTTAGAGGTTATTAGTGCAGGAGGTTTCAGTTCAATTGATAAATATTTTTGATATGAAAAAGTTGTTTTCTCTGCATGTTTCCAGCTGGTCCTGGCTCTTGGTGTGGCTCGGGGGTCCCTTGAGCACAGACTAACAAACCTGTGCAGGCACTGCTGCCACCAGGAGAGCACCTGGGCCTCTGTGCTCTGACACATGGGGCACTTCCAGTGCAGCTCAAGGAGATTCTGTGAGCGTGACAGAGATGTGGATTAGGGGCTATTTCTGGAGCAGCCACAGGAGGTAACAAAATAAGAAATACGTAAGCAATCCAGTCTTTTCCCTTGAGGCGGAGCGGGAGGATCTGCCCGGCAGGATGGCCGCAGGCGAGCACAAGGTCGGTGCCCAGGATGAGTGTGGTCTCACCCCCCAGCTCTGCATCCCTTCCCCAGGGGAGCCCTCTCCCTGATGTCATGGAGGAGGCAGGAGGGCTTGCTGTTTGCTAGGAGATGGGGGACTGCCGTGGCTGCGGTGCTTTCATTGCCAAGGAGATGCAATTCCAGCTCCTCAGCTGAGGAGAGCCAGAGGTGAAGCTGCCCAGCTCTCCTCATGTCACTGGGCTGGGTGGGGATCTGGGGCTGCCCTGTGACATTGTGTAATGTGGGGTGCTGTGAGGATAAGCCAGCAGCTTTAACTCCTCCGGATCCCTCCTGGTTGGCAGAGCTGGGTTTGGCTTTGTTGCTGCTTCTCTGTGTTTTTGTGTCTGTGCTGTGCTGTTGGCTGTTTCTGTAGTGGAGGAGGGTTGCCTCTTAGCATCTGATTTAAGACAAAGGGACAAAAATAACAGGAAATGCAGCTGTAGAAGTTGGAAGAGGAGCTTTAATCTCGATTTCAGAAGAATCAGCCTGTGAGCAGCTATTTTTCTTTTAATTGTGACAGTGGTTATAAACACTCCCGTTGATCCCAAATGATTTAAAAATGACAATTTGACCTCCATCCTCTCTTCTAGGAACAACACTGGACTTAGAAGTAAAGAGACATTAAAAATTACTAAACCTATTAACATTTGGGGATTTTATCCTCTGGACTTAGGGTCTTCTCTTACCGTGGCAGCAAACCAAACTCAGTAGTCGTGGCTCCAAGAGGTGGGACCATTGAAAAATACCTGGTTTAAAATTTTTTTTAAAAACCCAACCAACCTTAATAATTTTTAAACATAGTTCCAAGTGCTGTTTATGGATAATCTCAGCCATTCTTAGATTCATACCTGGAACTACAGCCAGCTAAGCAAAAAAGCAGAGTACAGGATGGTAGTGCAGCCAAGCGTAAGGCTGCTGTGCTGGAAAAGAAATGCTATGAGCAGACAAAACTTCCCAAGTTGGGTTTTGTACAGCTCCCCCTGTGCAAAATCTCTCTCCTCTTTGGGAATTGTAGCCAGGCAGCTGAGCTCACATGGCAGCATTTCCTCAGTGAGAGTGCAGCACTGATTTATGCTGCTGTTGTTACGAAATGTGGAGCTTAATTAATTAAGAATATGATCTCTGCAGACTCAGAGGTAATTTTGGAGGGATCTGCTGGGCAGAGGCACACACCCACACTTACTGCCCAGGCTGGATTTAGGAAACCAGTCTGTACTGGAATGTGAAAATTATAAATAAGGATAAGGAAGACTGAGGAAAGTGAGGAAGAAGAGCCAGGAGCCCAAAAGGTTAAGATAAGTGCTGTGAAACGTTCCAAGTATGCAGGTGATGGGAGGTCAGCGAGGGAGGCAGATAAAGCAATCAGAGGAGGTCAGACTCAGCTCTGGTCAGAGGCAAAGGATCTCCCAAAACCAGCGACTGAATTCCGCAGGGATTGTGGCAATTCGGGAAAGACATGAGACATCGATGGCAGCAACTGGCAAACCAGTCTTGTAGGGATTAATATAAAATAAGGCCACACATGCTCTCTTGAAGAGCTCTGAAGAACGGGGTAAAAAATAGGGAAAGGTTTTGCAGATGGCTGCTGCAGCAAGGCTGTGCAAAGAGAGAGAGATGTGGGCTCAGGACGTGCTGCCTCTCTTCTGGAGGGGCCACTGAAACTCCTGAGGGGCAGGCTGTCCTTAAAAAAAGGCTTAAATCTCTAGTACCGTGTTCTTTTGCATCAAGGAAAAAAATCCTACCAGGTCATATTTTTAGATGAGGGAAGAGCTGAGCAGACTGTACTCATGAACATGTGTGGTATTAAATACCAAAGGCACTGTGGAACTGGCAAGTATAAATAACAATTCATAATTAAACATGAACTTTGCAGAAAAGGAAAGATTTCAGAGGCAGCTGCCAGCCTCAGGTGGGAGGTAAAGGAGTTTTAAATAGACCGTGTGTGCTGGGTTTCCTGTCTCCCACTTGAGAACTTCAGAAACAGCATGATAACAAAAGGAACAACTGCAGGCCCCTCCTTGCCAGGGATACTTTTTAGCTATGGAATTGTGAGGCCCTTTGCAGCATCCCGAAATAAAATGCAGCCCAGGCCTTAAAGAGCATCCCATTGGGCTGAGTGTTCTCCCAGAGAGCCGTCCCAGGGCAGCTCCAGCTCTTGGAGAAGGGTCACTCGAAGGAGAAGACGGTGAGTGGTGATTGCCAAGAGGAAAGGTAGGCCCTCAACCCCTTTGTACCAGGGTGGCTGTCTCCATGTTATGGTGGAAGAAGTGTCTTTATAGAGATGAACACACTCCTGGTTGTTAGACTGAGCTGCCTTAGTTAGAAATGGCACGGAAAACCTTCTGGGAAAAGCAGACAGGTAAGGCAGAAAGCTGCAAGGGGAGAACAGGTGCTGGGTTTAGGGTCCCCTCAGGTATTCTCCCTGCTCCTCCAGCTCTGCTCTCACCAGGGACACCCCTGCATGGGGACCATCCCCTCTGGCTGTGCTCCATCCCTGAGGTGTGTGTGCTTCCCGGGTGGAAGGGTCCTCATGTCTTGTGTTCCCCACAGGCCCTGATTAATGTTATTTATAGCCTGGCTGATTAGTTTTCAATGTCTTCCTGAGCCCGCCGTGCCACACAGAGCTCTGTAATTATAGTTTTTTAAGAGGCTGGAGAAAAACTCTGTCGGGTTTCCCTGCTCCCCCCGCACAGCACCTCCAGAGCCCACACCGGCACTAATTAACGGGTCTTTGTCTCTGGGAGGTAAACCCCAAAGTTATGTGTGCTGGCAAGCAGGGCTTGCTCCCTGGGAGGGGGAACACCCAAGCTGATTACCTTCCTTCCCTCTGCCCACTGAGGGTCGGAGCTCTGTGCATCCATATGGGAACACTTGGAAGTGACTTAGAAAGCTCTGCTCGCAGCAGAGTTTAGAGTCTGCATCGTCTCTTGCTTCCTTAACGTGCTTCAAAAGCTGTTTTTTCTTAAAAAAAAAAAAAAAGAGCCCAAGTGCTGAAAGATCACTAGGCTGTGGTGCCCAGGGAGCTGTTGGCACTCACAGCTTTATATCAGTTTCTCAGGCTGCTGATTACTCTTTTTTTTTTGGCACGGGGCAGTTTCCCAGTCCTAAATATTGTTACTGGCTCCTTTGGAGACAGCTGGCCAGAGAGAAGGCATGAGCAGCTTTCCTCACTGTAGGAGTACAGCTGTGGTGTGGCCCCCGAGAGCCAAACTCTGCTCTTTAGGAAACAGGGAAGTTATGACAAGCGCTCATCAGGAAAGTTAGGAAAGATCCAAGACCTCTCCTGTAACATGGCAAAGATCTGCTCTGGCAGTATCTGCTTTCAAACGGGTTGGAACAACAGTCTGAGGATTGTGTCAAAGAAATCACCTTGGCTCTGGAAATTGGTGATTTCTCATGGTAAACTCGGTGAGCAAAGGGAGTTGGAGCAGTTGAGGGGTTTGGCACTGGCGCTTCCCAGAGCTGCAGTAGAGGAGGTTGTGCTCCAGGTGTACAGCGAGGCTGGAATGGGAGCAGGGAAGGGAATCTTTCTTGTTATGATGAGAGACTTGACATCATCTCAGAGGAGAGGGGTGGCACAGACAAAGCAGGACGGGATTTGGCACAGGGAAAGAAAAGGCAGCCAAGGCAGGATTTGGGGTGAAATCTGGATGAAGATAAGCAGGGCGAGCAGAAAAGGCCGTTCCAGACCAGTCGCTTTCCCTAATCTAGGTGAAAGTGCTGCTGCGCTTCCCTGGGATATCTCACCCGCTGTGTGAGGCTTAACATTCCTGCCTGGCACGTGGGGGCTCGGGGAGGGAGCGTGGGGGAGGACCCAGCCGGACACAAAGACGGCCGGTCTCTCACCGGAATGGCATCCAAGCCATCTCAGCTATCCAAAGCCCCAGATGCCGGCATGTGGGCTCAGCGCACAACAAGAGGCGATTCCAGCTTAGCCCGGGCCAGGCCTGCCGCGGGCAGGGACAGGCGCAGGGGGCCTTTCAGCCCTGCTTTTATTCGGCGCGGGGGGTTCCTTGGGCGTGCCGAAATTTCCAGTTTCTCCTGCGTTTCGGTGCTAAAGTGGGAATACTGGAGCGTTGTGGGCTCTCCTGTGCCTGGGGGAAGGAAGGAGCTGAAGCGATGCTCGCACGGTGTTTGTGTGACGTCTGCACGCGTGTGCTGGACTGGGGTAAATATTGTGCTTCCTGACTTTGGGGAAATATCAGTAGGGGGAGGATAAGTTTCTCTTTCTCCCTCCCACTGCATGGACCTTTCTCTTAGCTTCTCTCTTGTGTGTTCAGAGCATTCCCTGAGCTCTTGCGAGGTGTGGAAAAGGCATGTCCCACGGTGGAACCCCTGAACTCCCCCTCTGGGAATTTTAGGGTCCCCAAATGCAGCTGTAGGATAATGAGTTTTGTGCCGTGGGTGCTGCAGCTGATCTCGCTCCTGTGTGGGGAGAAGCAGCACTGTGGGATTGTGCAAGGGACTCTCTCAGGTGCTGAGCACTGCTTGGGTTAGAGAAAAACAAGGATACACGTGGCTTTACACAGGGGATACATGTGGCTTTCTGTGACATGTTCTTTGCGCTTTTTTAAAAACTAGACTGATGCTCCTGCCTTGCCCCCTGGGTCTGTATAATGCTGTCTTTCCTAAAATGCTGATGAAACATAGGATACAGGGGCTGAGGTTTTTGTGTGGTGGTGTTTATGTGGCCTTGGTTTCTTCTGACAGGGACACACATGCAGCAAAGGGATGCACCGACCTGTCTCCCAGCCCACTCGGTCCCGACTGTGTGAGCACTGACTTCCAGCCCAGCAAAGCCACGTGGTCTGGAGGAGTTAAGTTACGGCTGAAGAGCAGGTGAGAATGTTCCCCTGTGTCCCTGTGTGCAGGGTGTGTTTCATGGCCTCTCTTCTGGCAAACTCCACGGTGGAGCACTGGCAATCCCCAGTGCCTGTGGTGGAAGAGGTCCAGGGCTGTTTCTTAACCTCACAGCCACCTTTTCCCAAGGTTTCCTTGCCCTCAGCACAGCGCCAGGGAAATGAATTCACCCTTTGGACCATCAGCATTGCTGGATGTCCATCTCCATAGGGCTGGATGTAAAATAGTTTCTGCTTTGGATACTGATGTGCTTGAGGGGCACTCACTGGTCCTGGAAGAGGTGTCCTTTCTCCTCAAAAGCTCTTGTCAGTGCTGGTAAAGGTCAACAGAGATGCTGGACCAAAATATCTCCACAGAAGTGGTGTAAGCCTGCTGTGATTCCCCACCTTGAGGTGCCTGGCTTTCCAAAATCACCTGGCTTCTTCTGAGCCTGGGAGCTTCCGTGGGAGCTTGGCATTCATGGTTGCTGAATGCCTGTCTGCAGTTTTAAACAATTAAATGTCTTCAGAAATGGGTTTCCTGAATTGCTCTGGATTGGCTGGTGTTGTGGCAGAGCCTGATTCCCTTCCTTTGTCCGTGCAGTTTAGGACCAAATCCTACAGCATTTACTCAGGCAGAGCTTTTGCTGGCATCAGAAGGGCCTCTTACATCAGTCAGATGTAATCTGGATGACCTCATAGATTTTTTGTCTCAGTCTTCTGAGGTTTGCACCGTGAAGTCAAAGCAGTGCCTTCTATTGGCAACACTGCATTTGGGCCAGACCTTGACTTTTGAAGCTGCACCCACTTCCTGGAGCTGGAGGAATGTGTCCTGTGAGTGAGCAGCTGAGAAGGGAATGTGACATTCTGATCTTAGCGGCAAGGACACACCTCTGAAGCAAACTTCTGACCTTAGTGGAGATGCTTCATCTTTTGGCCACTGCAGTTACAGATGCTGGTCCTGCCCAGCCTCGGCTACAGCAGATTTTAGAGGCTGAATTCTCAGGGTAGTTTTATCAAGGAGAGATTTATCTCTGACTGTGGAGTGGGACTCTGCGGTTCCCCAGGTATGTGACCCACGGTGAATTTGGGAAAGGAGCTCCCAGACATCCACCACTTTCCTTTAAGCAATGAATCATTCAGAATATGCCCTCTGTAAATCCTTCTTGCCCATCAGTTTAGTAGCAGATCTTCACAGAAGCTCCAAAGTTTAGCATTTCACTTGGATTAATTTGTCTTTGGGTGCAGAGCCAATGTTTTGCTTTACTTCTCCAGCGGTGTCAGAGGCTGTGTGTGCATGCACTCAGCTTAAGTCAGGCTGGAGCTTTGGTTACAAGCAGGAAGTTGCTTTAATGTATAAGAATTTCAGTGTGGGAGGGTATTTCAGACTCAGCAGCCTTTGCTTTGGCCACAGCACGGGGTGCAGTTCCCTGCCAGGTTCTCTTTCTGCAGACTCGCTCTTACCCCCCCAAACACATGTGTACAGCCCCATCCATCCACCTAGAGGACCTGCTGCTTCTCTCCCGTTTATCATCCCTACAGGAGCACTTGAATGTGGAGTTTAGGAGCCTTGCCTGTGATTTGTAGCCTGGTGGCTCAGAGGAGAGCCCAGCTGCTGCCTGAAACACTTGCCCTGCGAGTCCCCTTGGTTACCTGCCGTGCCTCATTGTCCACGTTCCCGTTGGATAATCGGGCTCTCAGGGCAGCGTTCCTGCTGCCAGCCACCCACTTCCTCCTAAGCACCGAAGGAGACAGGGAAAACACATTCCTTCCATTGTTTCCAAGTCTCTCCTGTTGCAAGTTGCTGTGTGTTGGATATCGGGGTGTGAAAGAATCCAAGCTATGCTTGGGTTTCTGTCTTTTTAACTAATTTACTGACTGGAGAAGAATGAGAAAAAATTATTTGAATTGAGCCCGTTGGGCTGGTTCATCAGTCTGGCTAAATCAGTGCAGCTCTGCAGAGCCACGGGCAGGGGAAGTCGCTGCAGGCTCTGGCTGCTGGGATTTTCCACCCGTGCTCTGAGAGGTGATGTGAATCCCTGGAGAAGACAGGGAATAATAGGGTCTTTCTCAAAGACTGTAAGTCAAGTCAGCTGCTTCTTTTCCACATCTGTTCTTTCTTCCTCTTTTTCCAGCAAAAGAAACAGAGAAAAATCATAGCAAGAAGAGGAAAGTTGCAGAGAGTCTTCCAGTGCTTCCCAGCTCCTCACTGTAGCCTACACATGCTCTAAGTACCAGGCTGGAGACTCTCCTGGCTTCTCCATGTCTGAGCTGCAGTCCTGAGGGACTCTATCCTGGTGGCAAGCACTTTCTCAACAAAGAGACCAGAAATATCCCTTATTTTGCAATTTAAATCCTACTCATCATGTTGCTTGGTAATACTGTCTTTAAAATAGAAAGCTGTCAGAAGATCCCGGTAGTAATCAGCCAGAGTGAAGTTTGTGTACATCACCTCTGTTCCCACTGAAGCCTGTGTCTGGGTAGTGTCAGGGAATGCCAGTGGGACCCTTGTGTAGGGAAAGGTCCCCAGTGTAAATATCACCTGTCAGCCCTGTGCTGGGGCAAAGGGAAGGTGAAGCGGCTCTGAGCCCTGCACTCTGTTTCCTTTGCTGGAAAATGGATAAATACCCCCTTCTTGGATAAGGCAGCCTGGGGGTTCCCAGAGAAACGTGATAACACAGAGGTGTGACATGCAGGACCAGTAATCATTAATTACAATGTTTGACTGTTCCTAAGTTCAAGGAAGGAGCACCCGTTGCTCACAGCTGCCATCACCTTGGAGCGATCCCAGCACTTCCATCTGCAGCCTGGGCTGGAAAGCACTTCTGTCAGGAAAAACCAGTAGAAAAAAATCTGGCTGTAGATCCAGATGCATGATTCTCATCTCTGCTTCCACACAGGGATTTTCTTTCCAGGGGCATGGTGGGGAGTTTTTCTCAAAGAGTTGATGATGGTAATCCTAGGAAATCTGAGCAGAAACCTCTGATTCTCTGCTTCCTCATCCCAGAGGGACTTCAGGAAGCTCGGTACCCGTCTCCCGGTTCCCACATGGCACTCAGGGCCTGGGCTATTGCAACACAATTTTACTTTTCCTTTATAGATGAGGAGACACTCTTGCCCAAGATCCATCATGTGAAATATTTCATACACTTCAGTTCTCTCTAAGGAGTCTTCTTTCTTTTTAGTCAAAATTGTGAAGGAACAGAGCTCACTCCAGACCTCTCCTGACCCAGAATTTACCAGAAGGGCTCTATGAGCCTAAAAAGAGAGATTTAGTGAAAGACACACCAAGCTGACGCCTCTCTGGTCCGACTCCTTTCTAATTGGCCTCGTCTGTTCTGCTTATTTTTAGAGCCATGACTGAACCTTAATTAAGAGCGACATTGCTTTGAGTAGATTGTTGCCTTGCTCTGTCGAAAGCCTAATAGGCTTCCAAGTGCTTTAGTTTTCCTTCATCTCCTGCCCAACAGCCAGGCAGAGGGGCTGCAGCAGCACGTTCGGGTGTCTGGAAAACGTCTCCCTGTTGTGCTCACGCTCCTTTAGATGTGTCCCTCTTGGAGACAGGTCCATGCTGGTGAGAATTCAGATGGTTTCTGTGGATGCAGGTGCACAGTCACCCCGGAAGGAGAGTACAGGTGAATTGCTGGGATCATGTGTACAAAGGTCCTGCTACTCCATGCAGTGTGGCACAGCTTAGGACATCCTGCCTCTGCCATGTGGGTTTTGTTAGGTTAGAATTATCACTAGCTTGAAATGTTGCCCGCTGTGAGGAGGATGAGGTGAGGATGGGCACTGCCCTCTTGGCTCACTCCCTTGTAACTCAGTGCCTGGGATCGCAGCCTGGAGGCACAAGCTTTGCACTCGCATCCTAACTTTTCTTCTTTCCTGCAGGAGGAGGGTCTGTGCTGCAGGGCCCTTCCTACCTCCCCAGATGGTGGGCTAGGCCATGGCTATCCCTTCCAGGCCATGGCTGTCCCTTCCAGCTCCAGTAACCTCCCACACAGCCACCTGGCCACACGGCTTTGGGGACAAGCACATCCACAGGGATTGCAGTTAGCTTTCTAAGGATGTAGGAAAGGTACAAATGGCAATTTGAGGAAGCTGGGTTGTGTGCTTTGGTTAGAGATGGGCCTTTCACACCAGAGTATCTGTGCACTCCTGGAGGATGCTGGGCTGGAGTGCTTTTGGACTGCAGAGCGCTTGGGTTGTGCGTGTGCTCTGGAATCGGCGAGGAACAGTATGTGAAGAACAGAAGTCAGACTGAATGCTCTGTTCTGGATGGGTTTAGTTTGTAACCTTGGGAAAAAGATAACTCAGCCTTTCAGTTGCACTGTGAAGAAAGCCTCTGATGCTGATTCATTTGTAGTGTTTGTGCCAAGGTGTCCTCGTAAAATTCCATTCCTGTTTTGCATACGAAGTAAAAAACCCAGGGATTACGGAGAAGACCATGCTCAGCTCTTCCTAATAAGAGAAAGCTGCAGAGCTGTTACTGGGGAAGGGCCTCAGAGATGTGAGTGTGATCCTTGCAGCCCAGACTGCAGCCAGCCTGTGCCAGGCTGCCTCGAGGAGCCTCTAATGGGCCAGGCACGTTTCCGCCTGCAAACGCTGGGACCAGCGTAGCAGCAGGGAGCACCCAGATAACAGCAGCTGGGCAAGATTAAAGACTCTCCTTTTCCCTTTGGTTTTCCAGTGTACAAGGGTGAATTTGGCAGTATCAGGTCTGCAATCAGTGTTAACAGCTGCCATTTAGGTGCCAGCATTGCATCACGGTCCGCTGATTTCTCCAGGTGTCTTCTGTCCCACGCATTTGTCGTGATGCCAACCTGACCTGGATGCCCAGGTTATCTGATCACTGGAGGTGTCCATGAGGAACCTGGAGTCTCTTTTTCCAGCCTTGGCACTTACAATAGAGGGATCACTTTCTCTATTATCTGGAGTGGGGAATTTTTTAGTAATAAGATTGTCCAGACACCTTTGCAAGTACAGTACAGGTGCAGCCCTTGGGAATATATAAAAGATAAGGCAATGAGGTTGGTTTGTTGTTGTTGTTGTTATTATTACAGTTCTGCACTTTTAAGTCCTACAACCTCCTGAGACAAAGGCAAGAATGTGGGTTATTCTTAATAAACAGTTTTGTCAACTTCCCATCTGGCAGTTTCCAGCTTCCTTGTTTTCTGGACAAGGAGCTTAACAGAAGAGGTCTGTCTCAAACACACCTACACATGTAAATGTAAAATGGTGCTGGGTTCAGCTTGCCCTCTGCAGACTTTAAGTTCAGCTTTCCTTGAGACAGTCCTGCCACAACAGATGTTAAAAGGAAAAGCATGTCCCTTTTTCTTGCTTCTTTTAGCAGATGAGAGAATGACCAGCACTTCTGACATCTGCATGGAAAATCACTGGAGAAATGGTTCTGCTTCTCACTCTCATTTCCATCCTGGTGCCAGTGTTAACTGGTGTTAGGAAAGGACCTGACCCTAACAACCATTTTTTGCTCTGTACACTTTCCTGTATCGTTTCTTCTCACAGTCTTAGGCAGTGGAGAGTCCTCTCTTGGTGTCTGGGTTACATCTGCCAAGGGCATTTTAATCTATTTCCTGACTTGTAAAGGACATGCTGTACTGTGAATTTTCAGTGAGACAGAACTTTAAAGGTGTGTTATATCCTCCTGTTGCATTTATTTAGTCAGCATTATCCTGCAGGCTGTCCCATTTCAGTGGTACCCAGGTCCAGTGCTACTCCTCCTTCTCACAGGAAGAGTGAGAAACTGCAGAGCAGAGGAGAGATCCCCCTTGGAAAGGAGCAGAGGATTGAGGACAAGCCCAAAGGCTGGGGCAAGGAAGCATCTGTGTGGCCTGTTCAAGGGACTCACTAATCCCCTGCTTTGACTTTCCATTGCACCACTGTGCTTTAAATAAGGCTGCTGGTGGGTTGTTTCTCCTCAGTGCTGACAGGGCCAGGCCTTGGCGCTGGTGCTTGCAGCCACCGAGGGCCAGCCGTGCCTGGGGACACACCCTGGGGACAGCTGTCCAGCCGGGGTGGGATGCGAGGGACACGCATTGCTGGAGCTTGGTTGTCACGTCTCTCCTGCGTTTTTAGGAGAGATCAAAAGAGCCTTGTGCAGGCTCCCACCCCCTCGTGGCATGTGATTCTTTCGATGGCTTTGCCAGTCCTCGCTTTAAAATGAAGGGAACCTTTGGAGAAATCCTCCTCCAGCATCCGTAAGAACCACATCAGCCACCCTGCATCGTGTGGATCCAGGCACAGCCCAGCCTGTAAACTGATCCCTGGGAATGGGCCCCCAGGCTTGGCCCCGAGGAGTGAGGCTAGCTGGGAGGTAGAGGGGAAGACCCCCCGGCATCCAGTGATAACCCACTTACCTCTTGCCTTGGAAATCCAAGGGGGCATGTATTGTGTGAATGTCAGAGACACGTCCCATGGTTGCTGCGGGATTTGCTTGGAATAGACAAGAACATAGCAGTGAAACACGAGTGAGCATGAGCAGTTTTAGATGTTGGTGTTAAATGTCGGTGCTACTTCACATTCCTCTTCCTTGGAGGAGCTGGCCTGTTGCTGATGTGCAAAATCCTTCTGCTTCCACCCAGGCGGAGTGAAACTCCAGGCCGACCTCACTCCTGGCATTCAACCAAACTTGCGGAGAACCAACCCGATCCCAGCATGATGCAAATATCTCAGGGTACGCTTGGCACCCCTTGGCATCAGTCCTACCACTCCAGGTAAGCACTACACGGCTGTGGAGTGAAGGAAAGGGAGACAGAAGATGTGGTGGCAGAGGCAGGTGGGAAGCAGTGCCCTGCAGGTTGGGGCTGTTCCTGGCACATTCAGCACTGGGGCAACTGGAGGAGGGACAAGTTTAAATTCTGCCCTTGAAGGATTTTCCCTGGAAAGGCAGAAGGGTTTCAAACTCTCCTTACAGACTGTGGGATTTAGACATCATTTCTTCTACAGGCAGGGCTGAGCCTTGGCAAAGGGGAGGGAGGAGAAAACAGAGCATTGAAAAAAGTGAGGGGATGGTTGCAGGAGAAATGTGTATTGGTCTGTGGCCTCAGTACAACTCATGCTGGAGCATACTCCTTTCCCACCAAGGGGCTTTGCTTCCCAGGCACAGCTCCTGGCAGAGCCTTTGGCAGCACAGTTCTGTCTCCTGGGTGCTTGAAGAGGAGCACGGGGAACATCTAGTGGCCAGCTGGCAGGGCTGTGCTGGGCATTGCCAGGGACGTGGTTACTTGAATCCAAAATAGAGTGGTGCATTTAAATGGATAAAGCAGCTTTAATCTGACATTTGCCATCTCTTCCTGCCTGTGTCTGTGTTCCTCTGCATCCCTCTGCAGAGCTGCTGTGACCACGCTTCCTTCTGCCCTTCCTCATCCTCATCAGCCTTCTCCACACCACCCATCCTTTGGCTGGGATATGATCTGGAGGAAGCTTCCAGCTCTGTGCCTTGCCCTGCCACAGCCTGTCCTTTCCTGCTGCTTCTCTGTGGCTCTGCCAGGACAGTGCATGTAGTTGCACAGGGAACTAGAGAAAGTAAAATCTGCAGAAGGGCAGCTGGGAACAGAGGGAAGAAGAGTGAAATCCTCAGGTTACACACTCTGATCCTCACTGTATTTGCCTGAATCTGGGAGGGGAGATTAGCCAGAGCAAACTCCACAGAAATCTGCGATGGCCCCTTGTGAGGTGTAAAAAAAGAACTGTGGCCAGCACAAGGAACTCCCTTCCCACAAATAGAAAGATCTCTGAATATCCTTATTTTTGATCACACCTCTGGCAGCCACAAATCCTCTTTGGACATATGTGTATCTCAGAGGAGGTGCCAAGGTGAACCTGCACCTGCTGAGCTACATGAGTAGGCGGCTGTGCAGAATTCCTGGGCGTTCTCAGACTGTGGCTGTGGCTGCACCCCACTTTCCTCCAGGCACAAACACATGCATCTCTTCCCTGTCTTGTCAGTTTAGTTTTCTCACAGCAAGCAAACTATCCTTGGGACAGCTGAATTTCCAGGAAGCCTGCCAGGGCGTAGCCCTCATCTCCATAAAAAGAAATGAAATGGGAAAAAAAGAAAGAGATTAGGTTCCCCCCAGAACACCCCTCGTGCTCCTCTCCTCCTCCTCGGGGGCGTCGGTGCTCATTCAGCTTTCCAAGGGCTTTGGATGGGTTTGCTGGGTGGGGTTGATCCTCCCTGGCTCCAGAGATGCACTGTCTTTCTGTCTGTATTTCCCTCCCACCCTTCTGTGGTAAATAAGAGCCATGTGTTGCAATGTCAAGCAGTTCCTCTTTGTGAACTGGGATGACTCCAAACAGGGGATGGAGTAAGGCCCAAATAAGGGTTTTCATCTCAAAACTAAACATCTTGCTTCTGAGCTCACTTATAAGTAGTTGTGCCTCTCCTCTGCTGTCAGTGGGTTTTCACTCTTGTCTCGCTCTCCCCCAGCTCCTCCACCAGCGATCTCTCTGGCTATGAGCATGGCTATCTGAGGAGGAGTCCGGATCAGTACAGCTCCCGGGGCAGCATGGAGAGCTTGGACCACTCCTCCCCCGGCTACCACCCTTGTCACCTGTCCCCGGCCAAATCCACCAACAGCATCGACCAGCTCTCCCACCTGCACAGCAAGAGGGACTCTGCCTACAGCTCCTTCTCCACCAACTCCAGCATCCCTGAGTATCCCGCCACTCCGTTCGGCAAGGAGCAGTGCTGCTCCCCGGACAGCGCGCCGTGCCGGGCCGGGCTGCAGGAGGGCCTGAGGCAGGCGGACATCAGGTACGTGCGGACGGTGTACGACGCCCAGCAGCGCGTCTCCGAGGAGTACGAGGTGAAGCCCTCCCTGCTCCCGAGCGGCGATGCCCGGGCCTCGCTGGATGGCCGCGGCCACGCCAGGCTGCTCGGCTTGGGCCGGCACGGCGCAGCTCCCTCCTGGGCACAGCCCGACAGCAAGAGCCAGCCCCCCAGGGGACCCCCCTTGCCTCCCGCTCGCAGCGACAGCTACGCGGCCATCAGGCACCACGAGAGGCCCGGCTCGGGTGCCGGCCTGGACCTGAGCAAGCCTGGCCGGACCCAGCCTAAAGGGGCCTGGGCGCCGCTGATCAGCTCCCTGTCCCAGGGCCCGCTGCTGAAACCCCCCTTCGGAGATGGGCATCTGCACACCGTGGTGGAGAAGAGCCCGGAGAGCAGCCCCACCATGAAGCCCAAGCAGAGCTATTCCCAGGCAGCCCAGCCGGGGCAGCCCCTGCTGCCCACTGGTGTCTACGCCGTGCCCTCCCCAGAGCCGCACTATGCCCAGGTGCCCCAGCCTTCTGCGGGCAATCCCGGGACGCTTTACCCAGCTCTGGCCAAAGAAAGCGGGTACTCTCCATCCCTCCCAGTCTCTTACGACAAGGCCGCAGCCAGCGGCACCCTGGGCTTTGATGAGAATGGAAACCAAAGCGCTACAAACAGATCGACCGTCTTCTACCAGCCCCCTGCAGCTGAGAGAAAGCTGGAAGCCAAACTTGTCCAGCAGAAACCTCCCAGTGCGGCAGGCCCAGAGCTCTCCCTGGCCATGTCAAGGAAGGAGGAGCTGTTACCCCTTTACAAGGCAGCACAAAGCCACCGTGAGACCCCAGGTACCACCCAGGCCTCAAAACCCATTTTCCAGGCTCCACAACCCCAGCCGAGGGATGCCAGTGAGAGAAAATCCCATTACCAGCCCAAAGAGGACTGGACACCTGGATCCCAGGAGAACAAAAATGGCAACGGGCAGTTAAACGAGAGAGAAGCTACTACTCACCACCAGTGGGGTCACGGCAAGGCCAAACAGTACGGCTTCTCCTCCCTGCAGAACATCCCAGAGAGCTCCAGGAGGCAAAGCAGCTCCGAGTTAAGAGACATGCAAGCAGGCGAGTGTTATTCCAGCACCAAACTGTCCTTCCTGAACAGCAGCAGCAAAGAGGAGAAGGATCACAGGGGACAGGGCTACAGACAGTGGAGCGATGTGGACCCACAGGCCTTCACAAGGCAGGAGGAGGAGGATGTGAGTGTGACTCTGTTCCATGCTGTCGAGCCAAAGTGCAAAGAGCCTCCTTCTCCACAGCACCCAAAGACCTCAGATTTCGGGAGGAGCCGGCTCAGCTCCAGCAGCACCCAAAGCTTTCCCTATGGCAAACCAGAGGCTGGCAAGTCCCGCTGCTCGGTGCTGGAGAAGGTCAGCAAGTTTGAGCAGCGGGAGCAGAGCACCCCCCGGCCCCAGAGTGCTGGTGTTCCCAGCTTCGGCCAGCACTACGGGCCGAGCAGGACGAGCCAGCCCTCCGGCACGAGAGGCTCCCTGCTCAGCCCAGAGGACATGCGGAGCAAGATGCCCACGGAGCTGGCCAGGGGCTCCAGCCCCTCCATCAGGAACGGGAAGCTGGACGAGGCTGACTGGCACCCCATAGAGCTGCAGATGGCGGCTTCGGTGAAGCAGGCGAGACCCAGTGACTACTACGGCCTGTGTCCTGAGAATGAGGGGCAAGGAAGGGCGGCCCAGCTGCCGCGGAGTAAAAGCACGTTCCAGCTGGCAGGGGAGCCTGAGAAGGACATCCTCTGGAAGGACAACATCCAGGATGCCCACGGGTTGCAGCTGGACATGCCATTTAACAGGGCCTACAGGAACAGCATTAAGGACGCTCAGTCCAGGGTGCTGAGGGCCACCTCGTTCCGTCGCATCAGCCCCCCGTTCGGGAGCACTCCCAAGAGGATGCCCCAGCGTCCTGCCTCGGCCCACGTGGGCTTGAGGAGCACGGCGCCGTCTCCGCACACGCCCAAGGAGAGGCACAGCATCACGCCCACGGAAGACGGTCTCTCCGCCCTGGACTACGCCAGGACACAGCACGTGCTGCGCATCGGGGGCCGCAGGCGGCTGACGGCGGAGCAGAAGAAGCGCTCCTACTCGGAGCCGGAGAAGATGAACGAGGTGGGCATCTCCGATGGGGAGCCGTCGCCCTTCTCCTTCCAGAAGAAGAGCATCCATTTTGTCTTCCCGGAGAACACGGTGGCTGACCGGCGGAAGATCTTCGAGAGGGACGGCAAGGCTTCCTCCACAGCCAGCCTGTCCAAGCCCGAGCTCAAGCAGCTCCAGCAGAGCGCCCTCGCTGACTACATCGAGCGGAAAACAGGGAGGCGGCCGTCCTCACAGGACGTGGGGCTGCTGAGGGAGCGCTCCCACAGCTCCTACCTGCAGGTGGGGGGCACAGACAGCCAGAGCCTTTCCTCTGCCTCCAGCATGAATTCCCTGCAGGACCAGAACCTTTACCGACGGAGAGAGTCCCTAGAGCGGATATCCAGGACGGGACGGATGTCTTCTACCCTTCCACCTGGGCTGGTGGACTACTTGGACACGAGTGGAGATGAGAAGGTGGGGCGCCAGGACAGCTCGGGCACAAGCTGGCCAAAAGCAGAGAGGTGCCGGGATTACAGAGCCAGGACGGAGCTCACCAAAGGCACACAGACAGACCCACTGGGCATGCAGAGCCAGCCTCGCTACAGGAACCAGGAACAGGTCTTTGAAACGCCCTCCACCGCCAGGAAATCGGGGAAATCGGTGTCTGTGGAAGACCTGCTCGATAGGTACGACAATCAGCCGGTCCCTGTGCACGTGCGTTCCAGATCGTCTCCCACGGCGGACAAGAAACACCAGGTATGTGGGAACGAGGTCATGTGCACCCACAAGCAGGGCTCTTGCATCCAGGGAATGGGGGGGGTGTCAGAGAACAGGCTGATGTTCAGTCATGGCAATTACTCTATTGATTGGAGCAAGGTTCAGTGCCTGCTGAGATAGACACAACTTCCTGCACTTAAATTAAAAGCTTGCTGGTGGAGTTCAGCTTTCTCCCTGCTGGGGCTGTTTCAGGGATGGCAGGGATGCTGGGATTTCAGTGCATATGCTGGTAGTGTGCATGTGTCCTTGCTGCTTTGGACATTCCACCAGGACATCCCTGTCCTTACCTGCCAGCAGCACTGGAGAAGCACTGAGCACCTTTCTGGGGGGGTGTCCCATTAAGGTGGCGATTCACTGTTGCTGCTGTCCTACCTCAGCCCGTTTTCCTGGTGCAAAGCAGAGAGGATTAAAGTCTGCTTGGAATTGCCTTGGCTCCCACTGTGCCTGACAGTGCTGGGAAGTGCTGGGCAGAGGCACTGCCAAATAACCATTATGTTTTGCCTCCAGCCCTGGAGGGAAACATCACAGAGAAAACTCGGCAGAGACCCTGGCTGCTCCATGTCCCCTACTTGGTGGTTGGGAACATTGCACTGATGTCACAAATGGGGAATTTGACTGACTCTGAGGATGGTAAACAGTAGAACCAACTAAATTCTTAAAGAACAACTGCCCAGACCAGCTCTTGAGCTGAAATCTGTTCAGACCTATTTAGGGAGCTGCAACTGCTCGAGCCACACGGATTTGCAGCAGTGGTGGGTCTGCTGCCCTATCCCTGTTTCCATGCCAAGCTCCATTCATCACAAACAGGGATGCAAACTACCAAAATGTGTGGACAGGCTCCTTGCTCCAAATAGGCTGAGTGTTTGGAGAGGCTTACATATTTACAGGGTAGCTGAGATCCAGGACATCTCCTTCTGCTCTTGCACTTGCTCCTGGCCCAGAACAGATTCTCCAGGTGCAGCAAAGTGATCCCAAGTCAAGTGACACGGAGGAGGCTCTGGGCAGCACCTCACAAACAGGCCCAACCCTCCCAAACTCCCCGTGTGCTCCATTCTCCACGTCCTCCCTCAGTAGCCCTCAGCTCCCACACCATGTCTTTAAATAGAGGGAGTTAAAAAAGCAGCTTGTGAATATCAAGTGACCGGAATGCACTTCCAGAACCACTCCTGTCTCATCCCACCATCGGTATTTTTCCACCCCAGCCAGGCGTCAGGCTCATCTCTGTGCCATTTTGTCACACTTGCTTTGCATTCAGTAAGGGTCCAGAACGAGTTAAGCTGAAGGCCAAGCTGTGACCCTTCCTCTGCCTCCCAGAACAGTCAGAGCAGCAACAAAACCAGACATCCAGAGAGAGAAAAATCACCAAAATGTACTTGCCAGTGACAGGCTGGACAACAAACAGCTCCAGTTCATTTTTCCCCAGGCCAGTCTCTCAGGGCGGTTCTTGAGATCTTTATTTCCCCCTTTTGGCTCATTTTTAATCGTTCATATGTTCAGCAGCCAAACCAGAGGTTCTGCCTGTTGGAAACCAACTTGAGGAAGAGGGTGAACAGCCCTGCAGACCTGTTCACAGGGTCTTAGTTCAAGTACAGAGGAAGGGAGAGCCCTTACTGCTGTTTTCCAGAGGGATTTAGCTGTATCCAGTTCTGGAATGAGGATTTAGTCCCACAGGCAGCAAAGCACTTGTGAAAACCCTGCTCTTAGATTTGTCTTCCAACATACACACCAATCCATAGGGTCTGTTTGAAAGGGAAGTATATGTTTAAGTGGGTTTTTTTCATTAGTTTTCTTTCTGATCCATCTCCAGTGCAAAACCACAGCTATAAGCATGGGGGACAAAGCCAAACCAACAGGGGGATTTTTATTTATTTATTTATTTGTGGTCTTTTGAGATTTTTTGTGGGAAGTGTTTATTTCCAGCTTAGCAGCAGACTTCTCTGCCTCACTGTACGTTTTTGAGGGCCTTGTGTACAGTGCTAAATGTTCCTTTCAAGCTGCCTACAAATCACGTTGCACTGTCACTGCAGGAATTTGTTTAGAGATAGGAAGGAATGGATAGCCATGGGGAATGACTTGCTCTCAGGCTTCAGAAAGCATTCTCATCAGTGTTTTGGTATTTTGTTTGCTTTCTGCTCGCTGTTAACGCTGTCTTTGTACTCCAGGAGCTGCTGAGAAGGGAGAGCAGTGAATTCGGCCCCATGGTGAGGGATCCCTTCTACGTGGTCAGCGCAGGAGCCAGGTAGGAGTGTGTCCATGTCCCCTCTGCCCCTGCAGGATCAGCTCTGGCCATCCAGCAGTTGTCATGGATTGTCTCACACCAAACTAGGGAAAACACCTGCACAGACACAGCTCTGGGCGTGCTGTGCCCAGCACACTTAGGAGGAGTTGCTGTGAGCTTTGTTTTCACTACAGACATTCATTTACTATCAAGTTCTCCTCATGTCATCTTGGGCCACGTTTCTGCAGCAAATTTCCAGTTCCATAACTTCCAAAATGTGTTTGATCTGCTGCTGGAACTCACATCCACGTGCCATCATAATTGAAGGGTCCCGAAGGAAAAAATACCTTGATGGTTTTCTCCAGCTGCCTCCCCAAAAGCAAGGGAACATTTGCAGGGATTAAAACCAGGAGATTTCCCCCATCTTCCTGAAGTGGGGGCTGGCCTTTAGGCTGCTTCCCTTCCTGCAGGCAGGATGTTTTGCTCAGCAACAGGGGGAGAGAGAAATGTTTTTAAAAATAGAAAAGTGTAATCACAAAACTCATAGTCTTAGGACTTACGTAACTCTCCACTTAGCCATGGATTGTTTTGAGGTTAACTAGAACTGAAGTTGATCGTGCTGTATTTACATTTAAATAATAAATAGATGTTTGCCCTAAGCCCTGAGTGCCCAAACAACCAACTCCCATTACAGTAAAAACCATCAAGAGGGACTAAAAGAATTGTTCACAAAGGAGCTCTGTTCCTCACAAACTTGCAGTAAAATGCCAGCCTGCTCTGTGCTCACAGTGGGAGTTAACACTGCTCTCTCCAAAGGTTTCTCCGCACAGCTCTGGGGCACTCAGTGACAGCTGGAAGCAGAGGAAAGCTCCTACTCTGGCTGGGCCATTTTTGCCCCTAAGAAGACATAATGTTGTTTTAAAGGGACCCAATCTACCTTCAGGCACATCCTTTTAGGTTTATTTAAAACATGCCCATTTGCTGTGATTTGGAATAACTTTTTTCCATGTTTTTTCCTAAGACAACAATGCAGCTGTTTCAGTTGCTCCTGCCTCCCTGTTTTTCCTGCAGATGGCATTTCATCCTGCTGCTCGATCACTACTTGCAGCTTCCTTTTATTTCTTTCTTTCCCCAACCTATTTTCCAAGTAATGGGATTGAACACCCAGACTGAAAACAAGTTTATTGGGGCACGAAATGCAGGTTTCTCATTTTCCTGCTTCACTGCACAAAGATTATTGGTTATTAGCAGTTTTGTGGCGTTTCTGCTGCGCAGGCATCCCTCATGCTTCGCAAGCACATTTCTGCTGGGAGACGGGAGTCGCTTTCTCTTCTCGCTCAGAATTGGATTTCCCAGAAGATAAAATGAGGATAGGAGAAGCGTTCTCCATGCAAGGAGGCAACACCAGGCAGTACAGGTTATGTTTTTCGGTTTCCTTGGGACACAGCTGCCTAATGTGCTGCAGAGGAGATGGTACCACCCCTCCCACAGCTCTTGCTCGAGGAGGACAAAAACTTGTCAGATGATGAAGTTAGGAAAAAACCTTGGTCAGCAATCACATGGTCCAGTCACATGTGCTCTCCCACTGCTCCCCAGGTGCCACACAATATTGGGAACGGGTGTTGCTCCATCAGTTTTAGAATCCACAGTTGCTTCCACAGTAGGAGAGATCTTTCAATTAGAGAATTGCCATCTGGTGTTCCTGAGGAACACTGAGCATCTGAAAAGAATACACACTGCTACTGTCCAGGAACCACAGACAATACCAAGAGCAGCCTGTCTGGAAAGTTTCCCCAGCCCCAGGCGCAGGCTGCCAAATTCTATTCTCAGTCACACCAGAATAAAGCCGGAACAACCCACGTTTTTGACAGAGTTACTCTTAATTTGTACCAGTATATCTGGGAACAAATCTGGGGCCCAAGTCTCCAGCATCACAGATTGGCAGTGTTGAGAGTGTTTGAACAATGCATCTCAAGAACAGAAAACATATTGGCAGTAGAGCTTTATTGTGTTTTATTGGTTTATGGTACGGCCTCATGTGTTCAGGCCATCTTTTCTGGCATCTGCTGGTGTCATTATTACTGCTCGGTTTGTTTTCCAGCTAAACAGCCATACAGGCAAGTAGGTTTGGCTCTGGATTCCGAGCAGGATCCTCACTCCAAAGGCTAGACACTGTTTCTCAGACACACCTTAGAACATCCTAAAAGACCTGGAAGGAATAACTCACCCCACTGGCTTTGCAGCCTTAACATCTGCTCACAGATGGAATGTGTTGGCTTTGGAGTTTGTCACACCTGCCTGTCTGAGGGAGCTCTGTTTTCTTACAGGGTTCCAAGGCTGTAGGAGCCTTTTTTAATTTTCTCTGGAGTCAAAATAGTGCATTTTTTGGCCTTGTCTTGTTCTTGGAGACAGTTGAATCATTTTAATGGCACCTCTCCAACAGGAGCCGGATAACATTATGGGAATTTTTGGCTCATAGAGCTTAGAATTACCAGCAATTGAGAATGAGGTTTGATGGGAGATAATGTCAAATAATCTGTCTTACAGAAGTTACTACTAAACCCATCTGTAACAAACCAAATTGAAACCAAGGCTGGAAAGGAAGCCAGGCATTAGGTTTTCCTAAATTTTTTTTCCATTGAGTTATTGTTGTGATGCCTGCTCCACATGTGTGTATTGTAGCACACACTGAGAATGATGGGAGATGGTGAGTGGAAATGGATCCGGCTCAGGATTTGACTTCCAGTTTCATAGCACAGCTGCACCTCACCTAGACCAGCAGGCACAGACACTGGCCTCTGGTAGGGTTGATAATTGATTCATTAAGGAGGTGCACAAGAGCTTTTCCTGCCCATTGATTAATTGTTAATCTTACCATGGTCTGTCTCTTGGTGTTTAGGTCTTTCAGCAAGAAAGAAAGAAGCCTCTCAGAGAGACTGGCATTCACCAGTTACTATCCCCACCCTCCCCGCAGCAGTGACGTTGTCGCTGGGTCCACCACGCTGACAGAGAACCACAAGCTCTCAGAACTTTCCAGGCCAGATAGCAGGACTTCTGCATTTTTCCCCGCCCCAACAGAGGCAAGGAGTCACTATCCTGAGCAAAAGCAAGGCTTTAAACCCTTGTTCCTTAACCTTACTCCTTCTGGATCGGGCCAGCCCTCCCCCAGCACACCCACCCAGGCTCCCTCAGACTTCCAGAGCACAGGCGAGGGCCAGGCTCTGAGACAGCACCATGCCAAACGAGAGGCTCTTCCCCCTGAGGGCAACGGGAATCTCCAGCCACAACCCCTGGATGCTGTGCAGGATAGATCCCCAGAGACTCCCATCGAAGAAATGGCGTGGAGAAGGAAGGCCGGGCTGCTCCACAGATCCTTGCCCCCTAGAGCGGCGTGGGTTCCTCCGGTCAAGGACAACAGCTCCGCGAGGGCCGTGGTGTCTCCCCCAGCGGCTGGGCCCAAGCTCTCCCAGAGGTGGCAGTCCCTGCCGACACAGAGCAGCACTTCTTCCGACCCGGAGACTCCTTCTCCCCAGGGGACCACCCAGCTGCGGATCTCGGAGTCGGGGCTGCAGCTCACACCCCCGCCCTTGCTGCAGGACGAGGGGGACGATGAGGTGTTCGTCGCGCCTTCCCAGCCACCCTTCTCCCCGCCGCCACCATCCCGTCCTCTTCCCGAGCTCAGCTCTTGCACTTCTGCCAATGGCACAGGGGAATTCCCACCTCCCCCTCCAGCCGTGGCACTTGAGGGGAAAAGGGCAGCTGGAGACAAATCCCCCCGGCTCCCAGAGGAGGCCAGTGTGAGGTAAGGGCAGGCTGGAACGCGGCGTCTGGGGCGGTGCAGGGCCATATACAGTAAGATATGTGGGGCTCAGACAGCTGGCAGTGACCCCGCCTGCTATGAGACCCCCCAGCTGCCAGCCGGATGGGGAGCTTGCTGTATGGGCACAGGGACAGACAGACTCACTGCCTGGATGCCAAGAGCATCATCAAACGACGTGGCCAGGCCAGGGCACAAAGCTTGGTGGGCCACCAGCATGTCCACTGGCAGGTGGTCCCCTATAACCCCCAGGAAAGGGGGTTATGGAGGAGAAAGTTTCCTGATCTGGTTCTCCCTGCAGATTTCAGTGGGGTCGCTTCTGACTTGCTCCAGCATGAGGAGTTGGAATGGCTGCTGACTCCTTCCAGTAACTGGTTTTTGAGAGACAGCTGTGAAAATCCATGATGGGTTTATCCGAACAGTTAGAATCCCCCAGAATGCATTTTAGACCTTGCACAAAACAATGCTGTTATGAAACAGTGACCATCTGCCAAGGAGTGACAACACAAGTATGTCACAGTCATGCTGTATAGGGCAAATCTCCTGAAGGATGGGACTTTGGGCAAGGTGCCCAGCTGGTTTAACTCAGCACAGCTTCACACTCCCAGGGAGCTGCTCTAATATCCATCCAGGAAGAATCTGGCCGGGGCTATAGCAGTGATTGGCTTTTCCAACATGACAAGGACAAATGGGTAGGGGCTGCTCAGGATGGCACTCCCAGGTAGGGGGACACAATGTCCTCCAGCTGTCAGCAGAAAACAAAGTGACATGTTACTCACTGGTTCTTTTTGTGTTGGAAAGACAATCCAGCAGTGTCCAGACTGGGGGGATGAAATGCTTCTGGTGCCGGAGCTTCACACTGTATGCCTTTCTGTGTTGGAATGAGAAGTGAGACACAAAAATGAGAGAGAAGGAAAACTTACTTGTTGAAGTTCTTCACCATGTGTTCACAATGGTCCTGGGGCGTAGGTTTATCTTCATCTCACAGAATTTTTCTTTCCATAGCAGCTTCAAAAGCTTTCCCAAAGCACCAGCTGAGAGGGGGATCACAGGGTTGGGCACCAGTATCGGTGAAAAGAACCGGCCCCTCTCACCAACTGCAAAGAGGACTAGCTCTCCATCTGCTGTGGACCAGCAGCACCAGTCACCTGCCGCTTCTGAAGGGCCTCAAAGCACTGATACACAGCCCATAACTCAGCCTGAAGGTGACCCCAGAGAGCCAGAGTCAGAAAACACCAGCCCAGACTCCGCGATGCTCAGCACAGCACCTCCAGTGAAGGCAAAGAAAAAGACCCCAGAGGATATTAAGTCAGAGGCTCTGGCAAAAGAAATTGTCCACAAAGACAAGTCTCTGGCAGATATCCTGGATCCAGATTCCAAAATGAAGACTACCATGGACTTAATGGAAGGGATTTTCCCCAGTGGAACCAGCTTGCTGAAGGAGAACAACATGAAGAGGAAGATGTCGCAGAAGCAAGTCAGCAGGATGGCTGTCAGGGAAGACACGTAAGTACTGCGGGATGGGGATGAGGGCTGGCACAACTCCCTGCTCCCTCACTTTTAAGGCCAACCTGTGCCCAGTGTGTCTGCATGTCTGCAGGTGGGCTCTGGTGGAGAGCAAGTTCCGCAGTTCCCAGGTACAGGGCCTGGCAGGGCAGTTCCAAATACCCTTTCTCATGAGCTGGGCTGTGTGGAAGGCAGTGCTGAGCTTGGTAACGGGAGGAGATGAACCAGCCCTAGAGATGTTACTTGATTTTGCTCTCTGGACCTTTACAAGCTGAAGCAATTCAGTCCAAAGTGCAGGAACAGACACGAGAGTAAAATCCAGATGAAAATAATGACAGGCAGAAAGATAACGAGAGGCCAGATTTTGGAAGGAGGCTTGAGGGGACCTGCTTACTGCAAGGTCAGCCCAAGTCCTCCAGTGTGGGTTTTTTTAAGATAGAAGCTGCCAAGTGGCAGCTGGAGAACCATCCAGGAATCAGTTGTGCTGCACCATGCCAGCTGAGATGGCCGGTCTGGCCACCTCCAGCCGAGCTGTGCTGACTGACCCCCAGCAAGGTAAAGCCTGTCCAGGGCTGTAACCAGTCACCTTTAAACCCAAGGGCTGTGCTGGGCTGTGACAGCAGCTGACACGCCCCCTCTGGTGGCAGGAATCCGCCTTATCCTTGTGGGTAATAACGCTGGGAAGGTACCAAACGGGCAGTGCTGGAAAACCATGGCACGGGGAAAAGTCAGACTCCGACTGAACTCCTCCTTTTTCTTCACTGTGGTGTAGGAGAGAGGAAAAAGAAGCTCCCGTCACCCTGGTCACCTGTCCTGCTTATTACAGCGTTTCAGCACCCAAAGCAGAGCTGCTGAATAAAATCAAGGACTTGCCAGAAGAAGTAGGTGAGGAAGAGGAGCTGCTGGACATCAACGAGAAGAAGGTAAATTCAGCACACACCACCACTGGCTGCTTACATTGCTGAAATAACAATAAGCCCTACAGTGAAGTGCATTTCTATTTGGCAGCTCTCAGGTTGCGTGGGAGCGTTTAGGCCACCGGTGAAGCTTCATTAGAGTGACCCAAATGGAATGAAGAGAGTTGATCTGAGTACTCACTGCAAACTTGAGTACAAATCTTGCACCACCCCGAGGCAGGCCTGTCCCATGTCAAATGCTGGGTGTACAGGCTGTAAGGAGCAGTCCCAATCCTGTAGCAAGGAAGGAAAAAGGAGAGGTAAAACAACTTGAGCAAGGCCAGCTCAGTTTGAAACAGGAACAGAGTGTAGCTAGTGACTGCACTGTCTGAGGGTACGAGGTTTTCCCCTAAGATTTTCCTCTTCAGTGAAGCCAGTTCACCCATTTCACCTGCTGTCTGTACTTACTGCTTCCAAAGAAACATTGGTTTCTCTTTTTCCCCCACACTTTGTTTCTCTGACCCACTGAAAGCCACAGGGACCTTAGTGGTTCAACCTCCATGTGATGGCTTGGGAGGGAAGAGAGCAGGGCAGGAGGGGAGGAAACATTTTCCTCTCTCGTGGAGGCTACATTTCACTGAGGAATGGCCCCTCCATTTCTCGCTGGAGGCTTCTGTGTCCTGCCTTCCAGGGCTTTTGCAGGGCCTTCTAATTTGCCCCTGTGGTTGTCTCACATTAATCACCTGGTAATTACAGACATGCTGCCTAGCTCCCAAATCCTGAGGAGCCACAGGGATTGGGAGTGACTAAACAAGATGAAGATGCTCCAAGCGTCTGACAGGCTTGCAAGTAGCTGTGAGCCTGCCATGGACAGCCAGGCCTCAAAGGTTACATTTGCATGGAAAACCAGAAATAGATGGGAGTGATTAGGCCCAGGCAGCACAATCTGCCTGGTGTGTTTGCTCATGGTCTGTGTGCAAGAACATTCTCACAAGGGTTACCTGAGAAGCAGCTCCTCTGGGAGGTCATGTGGCTAAACCAAGCTCATTTGCACTGTAAGCATGCAAAGGTTGGTTGGCCTTTGGGATCGCAGGAGAGTCACTGATTAACAAACACAAAAGTATTTTTTGCAGGCCCCTCCAGCTCCCCCACCTTCTGAACACAGGTACGTCACTGCCAGCAGTCCCTGCCTCCTGCTCTGGAGGGCAAAGTTCCTGGAGCAGGGAGGAACAGCATCTCAGCCCCTGGGAAGGACAGGTGTTAGGCTTTGTCTCTGGGCACTGCTGAAGGGAGAATCCACAGAAAGGAGTTCCTTTTGATTTAGTACCACCTTTGCTGCCTCTGCCCCAGAACTACCCTGCACCAAGGAGTGACTTAGTGGTCATTCCGGGGAGCTGATGTTTATTTTAAGGGAATATTCCTCACCTTTTGTTCAGCCTCTGCGTGTGTGTGGCAGCTGAGAGCAGGCTGTAATGCAGCCACAGAACAAAGCACACCAAGTGTTCCATCTAGTGGTGCCTGGCCATACACCGCCGTGTGCTTCCCATTGCCAGCCCAGCCTTGGGACCCCACTGAGAGGCCACCGTGGGCATTAGGGCCAGCTCAGTGATCCCCCCTGCCTCACCAGTGTTTGAAGATCCTTCCTGTGCTGGAGCAGACTGCTCCTGCCTGCAGTTTGGATGGAAACAGGACTGTGAGACAGTATTTTCACAGCAGATTAACACACGGGTAATGGGGCCTCAGCAGTGCACAAGCTGGAGACACTGAAAATCCTCACCCCTTGTAGGAAGAGCTTTTCCTGCTTGCAGTTCTGAGTAAATGGAAGCAAGAATTGCAAGCCCCAGGCCACAGACTTTCTTTTGCATATGTCTTTCCACTAAATCCTAACAGAAATTAGGATCTTGGGCACATGTGCAGCAGTGCTGTTTGTGGAGTAACCGAAGCCCGGGGGCCTCCTTTTCTTTGGCAGGGAAATAGTTGCCAGCATTTTTCTTAGAATGGGTTTGTGCTCTTTGTGTCTTTGCTTAGACACTGAGTAAACTTAGAGCATCATTGGTGTAAACTCTTTGTTGATGTCTCTGTGTGGGAGGAAGTTGTTTTGTACAGTTCAAGACGTTTCAGGCTGGGGCAGGGAGTGGGGAACATGCCGGAGATGTGGCTACAGCTCTTTTCCCTTGAAGGTTTTAAAGAACATACATCTTTCAGCTGTAGGTAGCTGGGTATCAGAACATGGTACACCAAATCTGAGATCTCTTCTATAAATGTTCATGGAGCACATACACGTTCACACAATCTAGTCAGCTACCTGGATTAAGTCCTAGATGAGGAATTCCAGTGTTCTCTCCGTTTCCTCCTTAATATCTTCTTTGTCAGCTGTTGCTGACATGACCCTGCTCCTCAGGAACCACAGCCGTATCCTCCTGTTGTCGTCATCCATGTGGTCAGGGTGATGGTAGCAATGTGTTTCCCCTCTGACAGGCTGAGCTCATCGGGAGCTTGACCCACAAGCTGGAAATCCTGAAGGAAGCCAAGGAGGGCCTGCTTGCAGACATTAAGATGAATAACGCCCTCGGAGAGGAGGTGGAGCTGTTGATCAGCACGCTGTGCAAACCCAACGAGTTTGACAAGTACAAGATGTTCATTGGCGATCTGGATAAGGTGGTGAACCTCTTGCTCTCCCTCTCAGGACGCCTGGCCCGTGTGGAGAACGTTCTGAGTAGTCTGGGGGAAAATGCCAACAGTGAGGAGCGGGTACGTATCCGTGGTGTCTGGCCTTACTGGGATGTGGGGCAGCAGCAGCCATCACAACAGCATACCTTACAAGGACTTCCAAGGGCTGCCAGGAAGGTAGCACAGGTGTCCTGGAGCTTATGGATGAGCATTAGCAAATGCAGGGTTTGTCCCTGGGAACCTTGATCCCGTCTGTATAAACGTCAGGGATCCTGTGGCTTTTGTCTCGCCGCAGAAGGGCCATGCTGGGGACAGCCTGTCTGTGCCCCGTGGCCAGAGGAGAGCTTGGATGGTGCTGTGCCTCCTGGAATAACCCACTCAGTTAAAGCCACATTTTAACATTCTTTGGGTGGTTTTTGAAAAGGCAAAGCTGGGTTTTCCTGGTAGTTGTTGCTTTCAGGCAAGTTTTACTGACTTCCTTGGAGCACTTTCTGCCTCCCATTGACTAGAACATTCAGAGTCTGATTCAGTGGGATTCACATTCAATCCATAATGAAGGATTCATCCTCCTCTCCCAGGCTTTTGACTGCGTGTCTGGGAGCGTGGCAGCCAGCCGTGGAGGTGGTGCTGGGAGGAAGGAGGGGGGGAGCAGGGATTTTGGTGCTGCTGGTGCTGAAGGGCTCTCTCTGGTGTGTGCAGAGCTCGCTGAACGAGAAGAGGAAGCTGCTGGCTGGCCAGCACGAAGACGCCCGGGAACTCAAGGAAAACCTTGACCGTCGGGAACGGGTGGTCTTGGAGATCCTGGGCAACTACCTCTCCGAGGAGCAGCTCCAGGACTACCAGCACTTTGTGAAGATGAAGTCTGCACTCCTCATCGAGCAGCGGGAGCTGGACGATAAAATCAAACTGGGCCAGGAGCAGCTCAAGTGCCTCATGGAAAGCCTCCCCACGGACTTCACACCCAGGGATGCAGCAGCAGCAGCTGCCCTGGCTGCAGCACTTGCTACCTCCACGGGGGTCGGTGGTAAAACACCTCCAGCAGCCTCTTCCTCATGCTAACCTGTCCCAGGTGGACCTGGGACATGGTTCTGCTCCAGTCTGTTTAATCCAAGTACTTGGCAGATGGTTCTCTACAAAGACAATGAAAGGAGACAGGTTTAAAACAAGATTTTAATGAAGGAAAAAAAATAGCAATAATAAAGGTTTTGTTTTCCTTTCCTTCCACCTCTGCTTCCTGGAAAGTTACATCAATGTGGAGGGAAATCTCCTCCTGCCAGAGATAAGGAAGAGTCTCACAAGAATTAAACACATGACCTTTAATAAAACACATGACCTCCTCTCTTCCTGCCCTTTCCTGCCTACCTGGCACCTCATTAAATAATGAAGGATCTAAAAGAATGAAGCCTTAAAAATAAAACCAACCCATTTTACTGAACATTATTGATATTTATATTTTTTAAACAACAAGACAGAATGTGTAAGTTTTTGTACATACTCTAATCAGTTACTTGATTCTACTTTGTTCTGTACGTAGAAAAAGACATTTAATTTTGTATTTTGTGAAGACCTTAACAAAAAGAGGGAACCCCAAAGATAGTCATGCAGTAGCTTGGAACATCTCATCGTGGTTTTGTTGCTATTGTTGTGGTTGTTTTTTAATATAATAAAGGGCTACCAGAAGCAGCTTCACCCTGTTTCAACACACGCTAAATATACCATTAAGTGGCCTTGTGAAGGAGATTTTGGCCAGGAAAATACAATCTTTCCTCTTCTGGATCTTGTGATCCTCTGAATCTGGACTTTAAACATCTTTTATGGCAACCTGCATCTCAGGAGTCCCAAGTTAGCCAGAAGTAAGGAACTCACTGCAGGAACAGGGAGGGAATTCTGTCTTTGTTTTGAATCATCAGAACTGTGATCCGTGCTTCTGTTGCAGCCTGAAGGGTCTCCCTGAGATGTGTCAGGAATCTCTACTGACAAGATTTATAGGCCTGGTTTTGTGAGGGGATGATGTACACTAGGACTTCTTTTTTTTTTCCATACAGCAATACCTCGTTTGTCTGAACACACTTCATCAGGAATTATTTTACAAGCTACGAGAAGCATTAACTTGAAATCCAATACTCTCTTCCTGCCCACGGAAATTATGCACATGAAATGATGATGGTGCACCCAAGAGCTTGCTGTAAAGTACATTCCTTCTCAGTTTGAATGTTCTTTAGGCTCACGCAGCATTTCACGACAACCTGAAGCAGCAGAACTGCTACTTATGCCTTAATAGCCAAATCAAAGCAAAACTAGAAAGAAAAGTATCTTTAGGGTCACTCAGGAATAATTATTTGAGTGAAGTTTCAGGGAAACAGTGGGGGGAGCTGTTTCAATCCAATCAACACATTTAACTTGCCCTAAAAGAATTCCTACTCTCTACTGCACCTTAGTTTATTAGGTTTAAAAGCTGTTTTAATTCAGATTCTTTTTTTTGCAACCTCCCTTCCATCCTACGCTGTGCTCCCATTGTACATAGAAGCATCAGCTAATGAGGCAAGTGATAGTCACTGACATTTTTATAACAGCTTATATTTTCAGGTGAAAATTGTGTTAAGGCCCATATTTCTGAAGTAAGCACAAACTGTCTTTACCCAATTTTGTTCTAAAATCACTCTCTTAACTGCAGAGTTTGCTGAGGTTTGTAGCAGCACATCTTGACACTTATTTAAAGGTAATTAAGCATTGGCCAAACCTAAAGATTTACTTCTCAGTACCTTTGGCAAAAAGCAGAACATATTCATTGCTCTTTATCCCACCTTGCTTTTCTCTTTTGCTTATGAAACTAGAGGATAATGGAAACCCATTTCCCAGAGTGAGGAAATGATTTCATGGCACATGGATAGCAGGGACAGAATTTTACACTTAATGTCCAGTCCTTGTAAACTTACACAAATCTGCATTTTGGGTCTGGCTGTGTGAGGTTTTTAGACCTGAACCAGTATTTAAGTGTCTGCAGGAGAGAAAGCCGGCAGACCAAATACAGTAAGTGCTGTTCTCAAACAGTTGGCATTTCTTTGCTAAAAACGAGCCTTATTTCTGTCTGAAAACATCCATTTGGGATACTGGAGTGGAATGCCCCACATCCCACCCTGCTGCGGGGACCTGCCTGGGTGGCCTCTGTCTGTAGGTGACGGTGGGGCTCCTTCCCAAGTCACTGTAGGGTACCTGTGTCAAGTGCCTTGTCCAAAGCCATCTCCAGGGAAGTCATGGAGTGTTAAGGATCGTCTGACAGTCCCCCTCAGCTGGCCACAGGTGACTGGCACAGTAGGAAAGCACAGTCTCTCTTCAGGGGCTTGAGGAAAACCCTAGTAAGGACAAAGCAGTAGCACTTCTGACATACAGTGCCAATTCCAAGCAAAATCTTGTACAGAGGCAACTGGGCACCTCACTGCATTATATGTTTGCATATCAGTTGGAACACAGCCTTTTTCCTGAAATTATTATCTTCAGTCAAAGCAGGTCTTTTAAACCCTCTCAACACCTCCATGCTTTTAGCAACATGCTGCACCCATGGTCTGCTCTGCTGTGCCACGGATATAAGCACTGAGAAAATCTAGTCATCCAACTTAAAATTCACCTTTTTTTATCAGAGCCCTTGGGCAATTGATGGTCACAAGGAATTCATGTCAGATGCTTTCCTCAAGACCAAATCCAGTAAAGAGTGGTTACATACCAGGTTCTGTGGGCTCTAAGTTTACACACAAGATCTTTTGTGAAGGTTACCTATAAAAAAAAAAAAAAATTGGTCAAATGCAGAGCACCAGAACAGTTTATGTGTCAGGCCTGATCCATCATCTTTACAACTCAGCTGCTGTCGTGATTGCTTAGGCTGATAATTAAGAAAAGCAAGTAAAGCAAACTGGATAGCATTCCATACTCCACACAAATCCTGAGTATTAAAGGTGTGGTGACTCGTCATCTGCAAAATGGGAAACAGAGCAAGCATTTCATTAGAGAGCCCCTGCTTTAAATCAGCATGAGCAAACCAAGGCAGAGACCCCATCCCGGGTTTCTCCATGCCTTATTCAACCAAGCCAATGTTTACATAAGAGCTGTTTATTCCTTTCTATCCCTGCAGAGGGGATGTGTGCTGACCGTGGCACAGCTTTATGGTTTGGCTGCGTTCCTACTGAACTGCTGCTCGTGCCTCTGCACACAGACTAAGTGTCATACACCTCTGGTGCCTTACAGGGTTTTTCTAGCAATGTGTTGCTAAACAATCATCCTTTGTACTGCACAACTAAATGTGTTTGTGGCCAGCTTTTGTGCCGCTTGGTGTGCTTCAGTGCCAAAAATCCTTGCAAAAATCTGCTTTCTCGGTGCGTGTTTCAAGATGTTGGGGAGACGTAGCCAGCCAGGCTCAGCACCCTCAGAGGGGCTTGAGGGGGATGTCAGCACAGCTCTGCCTGTTTTGGGCTTTGGCATTAGGAAAAAGGGCTCGTTTTCCCCTACATCAAAGAGAAAATAGGGTACATGTGAACAGGAAACATTTTCCTCTATGGTTTGCAGCCTAAGGCCATGCCCTTCTGCTAAGGAGGCTTAAAACAAAATGAGAAAAGTCATCCGTAACTTTTTAAATTCTCATTTGTTTCAGCACTAAGTTAATTTTGAGGACTGAAATGCAAAAGAAAAAACAAGCAACAAAAAGCAATCACATAATTCAGCTGAGGAAGGCAAGAGCTGGTGAAAGCATGACCAAATACTGAGGAAGCTGCTTATGAGGGACCTGCTTTTGCACAGATTGTTGCGATTCTGCTGAGGTAAAATAAAATTGTGATTAATAAAAGGTATCCAGGGCAGTTTGGAGAGGCTGAAATTGGAAGACGAGAAGGTCTTCCTGTGGTGGGTGGTTTTGGGGTAGCAAAGGGGCTCTGCGCAGAAGTTTCTCGTGGCCCTCCCTGATGGTTTCTGGGCACCATTTTACCTCACGAAGGGTGGAGGCGCCTCGAGCCCCCCGCCGCCATCTTAGGGGGCTGTGAGGGGGGGCTGTGAGGGGAGCCCTGCGTGGCAGGGGGCTCCAGGACACCCCCGGCACCCAGCCCTCACCAACACCTCAGAAACCCTCCCAAACCTCCAAAAGTCACCACAGGGCTCCCTGCCCACCCCTCCAAGTGTTTTTATGGCTAACACCTGTGGGTAATCGGGGTTAACGAGGGACAGCGGTGCCCGGGGGGGCAGCCTGAGGGGAGTCCACACGTGAGGCGCTGCAGGAGGACGCACACCTCAGCTTGATTCTGTGGAGAAAAGGTGAGTAAATTTGTATTTTTATGCATTTTTTTTTCCCTCATGGGACAGCATGACCTGCTATGGAGCAGCTGGGTCAGGGTTGAAGGGGGAAAACGGCAAAATTGTTGGGAAGTAGGTGCTTTGGGTGTTGGGTTTCTACAGGGGTGTCCAAGGGGAGGGAGGGCCCCAGCATGTGGGGATGTGAGGGGGTCTCAGTGTGGCAGAACTTGCCCTCATCCCTTGGCTCCTGTCCAGAGGAGCAGACAGGACAGGTACAGAGTTTGTACTTAATCTGATCCCAAGGATATCCCACTCCAGTAGCATCCAGTTTTATGCTGCCCAGACCTCCATCACACCACAGGAAAGGGGAACTGTGTGCTTCCTATGAGCTGCCCCAAAATGGGGCAGTTATGAGGTAATGCAGTGTAAAGTTTGAGGCTGACTTTCTGAAAACGAGTGATGAAGTTGCTTTTGGTTACTAAATGTTGAAACTGGGTCTGAGGGAGCAGGAGGGGAGAAGACGAGGGAAGAACACAACTGTCACCTCTTGCAGACCTGGTCACCTTGTTGCTTTGTACAGTGAACACCAGTTAATTTCGTATTTGTTTTGTTTGGAGGAAATTGTCACGCACTACTTTGTTTGTAAATTCTGAGGGAAGTGACCTTCCTAGTTTCCCACGCCCCACCTCAACCTGGAGCGCCCCTCAGCTGCCCCAGCACACACTTACCCCAGCACACACTTACCCCACACACCATTTCTGGGTGCAGTGTCCTCCGTCTTTTGAGGCTGTGACAGTCAGTGTCACATGCAGGCTCGTTTAGCCACAGAGTCACTCAAATGGCCTATTTCTGTCAAGTGAAGTTAATGTGAACCACTCAGGGAGAAGTTATTTTTTGAGAAGACAAAGCTGCTGGTCTGTCTTAGCCCTCACTGCTCTTCTGGATTCTGCGTGAAAGTTTAACTCCTGTCCTATCTACCATTTCCAGACTCACCTTTTTTTTTTAAACAGTTCATTATTTGTTCTCCTCTCCTTAAGTGTGAGGTGAAAACATACATCAATTAATCTGTATTGATAGAATCATTTAGATTAGAAAAGACCCTTCATATCAAGTGCAACAGTTAACCTAACACCACTAAATCCACCATGTCCCGCAGTGTCCCTCCACATCTTTGAAATACCTGCAGGCATGGTGGCTCCACCACTTCCCTGGCCAGCTGTTCCACTGCAGACGTTTTTCCTCGTACCCAACTAAACCTCCATGTTACAACACAAAGCCTCACAGCTGCTTCTCAGGAGGTCTCGAGGTCCGATTTCCCTTGCTGTGATGCTGTAAGGAAGTATAGTGGTGACTGCACACTATGCAGGATTTTGATTAAAAAAAAAAAAAAAAAAGGCAAAAAACCAAAATCTGCATCCTTAGGCCATGCTGTGGTTCTTCCAGCTCCCTGCTTTCCCATTCACTGTGTCCCTCACTCTGCCTGCAGCAGGGCACACTGTTCTGGCTTTTCCAAATCGCTCCAGCAGGAGAGAAAGTCTTGTTACCACTCCAGGAGCCAGCCAGGGCACTCTACATTTCCTAGTGTCACTTAGAGGAACAGGAATATTTATAGCTCTGGGACACAGGAGAACAAAACTCAAGCAGCAGGAAGTGCTGGCAAAGGGATGCTTCCTTCCTACCCTTTCTCCTATTTTGTGGTCTCCTTAGTGGTAACTGCCAGCACTAAAAAGCAGGATAGGCCTAATTAATTCTTGTGGAAAGTCCAGGAGGGGGGTAGCCCCCTTGAGGGCACTGTTTGTACCCTGAGCACAGCAGTCAGGAACACTTGGGGCCAGCCTACCTGGCAACCAGGATTGCCAGCTTAAGGGCAAAAAAACAGGATTAGCTTTATTCTTGTCAGTTCTGAGACACAGACCTCACCTGACCAGGGCAGGCAGGAGCAGGCACACACAGACCAGCTGTGAGCTCCTCTGTGCCTCAGCTACATAAGGGCCTTGTACCTTTTCAGTGCTGTACACTGTACTTAGCTACCTACAGCCAGGTAATGTGACAGAGGGGGAAACAAAACCTATCCTCTTTTCTCCAGCTCCCCACCCCAAACACCCTGCAAAATAAAACAATCTCAAGACTTACTGGACAAGGCAAAACATCAGCAAGACTGCCTTCATCCTTTTCCTAGTAAAGGCATCCCAGCCTCTAAAAACTAACCTCAAATGCCATAAGTAATGCAGTAGATGCAGGACAGGAATTAAAAACACCATTATCCATGCCCATCCTGCAGCATGGCCAGGCTCCTGCCATCTCCCATGGGGGTGCCCAGCTCTGGGCAGCTGCTGCAGTACAGGTCAGGACAGTGTTGCTGACATGAGGGCAACAGCCTTGCAGCCTGTCAGCCTTTCCATGAAAAGCCTGGAATGGCTCAAATCCTCCTCAGTGCTGTATTGCCCCTACCCAAGCAGCTGGCCCAACTGCTCAGCTGTTGAAGAAGCAGCAAATGCAGCCCTGCTGATGGATTAGCCAATAGGGATCATATTCCAGCAGTGGAGCAGCATTTGGCTAAGGAAGGCCTCAGCTGTGCAGGCCATTGACTGAGCTGCACCAGAGCAGCACTGTCAGTCACAGAGCCAGCCCCCAAAACCTGGGCAGCCTGTCTGGGCTCCCAGTTCCCCACAGTACATAGGACTTCTTTACCTTCCACCAGGTCCTCAAATGCCACATCAGTCCCAGCTCCAGCTCTCTCCTGGGTCAGCATGGTTAGCAGGATGCTGGGAAGGAGCAGTAGCAGACACACTCCAAGGCATTGCATGAGCAGAAAGCTTGCAAGCACAAGAGACTGTTCACTAAGCTTTTTTGTTCATCTGCCTAACTGGAATTGTTTGGTGCACTTAGGATTTAATACCTGTGGTAACCTAGTTCTGTACAGCCCTTAAGCTGCACCTGGGGTGCAGCAGTCCAGCATTACAGACACTGTCCCACAGGCTGCCACGTGGTCTGTCACCCATACTGGGTATGTTGCTCAGCCCCTGACTTTACGGTACCTGATACTGGGTGTCTCTGTGTTAAGACCTCAATTCATGAGGCAGCACAGACAGCCTGATCCTCTCACGACCTCACACCTAAGCTTTCTGTCAGGCTTCACCTTTCACTCCACATCTGTTTCCTGGCAAGTGCAGTCAGCCTGACCCGCCTGCTCTTTTCTGCTGCTCAGGTATGCTTGTGCCAGCCTGCAATGCACCCGAGTGCTGAGCATGGTCTTGGAAAGCAAAGCTATTTGCATAAGCACAAGCCATGCCTTGTGTTCCCTGTCAGTCCCTCATCCCCAGCGAGGAGATGGGAGCAGCTTTTCTTGGTCAGAGATAGCACAATGAACACCCCACATACCCCTGTTTAAGCTTCCCTGGCTGGACTAATCCCAGATTTTAGAAACCAGACAGGGACCACTTACTGCAGCCAACAAGGTGAAGGGAGCAACTACTGCTAAGGCAGCTTTACTCACAGTCAGTCATGCTTTGCCTGGCTTGTGTCTAAATCAGTACCACCTACAAATCCACAGTGTAAGGAGGCACGTGGTTGGATACATATCCCCTCCTTGCCCACCCCTGTAGCACACACAGGAGCAAGCAGATTAGAGCAGGAAACAGCAGAGGAAGCAGCCATTGCAAGTTTGGGTTTATTTCACTATGCATGGGGCAGAAAACAAAACAAACCAAGCTATAACTGTTAGCTGAACTTAATGGCTTTGACTTTGAAGTCACCCTCCACAGCCAGGTATTGAATTTTCTCCATGCCCAGCCGATTGGGGAACTTGAACTCCGCCTCAGGCAGCTTCACCGTGGCCTCAGTTTGATCGAAGGAGATGCACATCTGTAGAGAGCCACAAGGAGAAAGGTTAACACATCACAGCTCCCAGGCCTCCCTCATTCCCCACTACTCCAGTCTGGGTGTGGGACAGGCGAGGTGGCTGCTGGTGCAAGGCCATGCTCACCAGCTCAGCCTCCTCCCTGCCCAGCAGAGGCATGGAGGGCAGGAAGGGGGTCTGCTCTGCCCCAGGGTCAGCTCCAAGTTTCTGCAGCTCCAGAATAAGACAGACCCAGTCTGAGTCTCAGGGCACTGTTTTAACTGCTCTGAGTTGTGTGGCTTGCAAAGGAAAGCCAGAGTGGGGCACTTAACACATCTGAGCTGTGGGGCATTGGCTTGACAGCTCATTGGCTTTAGCTGCAAGACTCTTCCCCTGCTGCTTATTCCCTTTCCATGCCTGCTCCTTCTGCTCCACAGAGGCACAGGCAGCATTAAAGAGCTGTGCTCTTGGCCCTTCAGTGCTCAGTACCAGGGCCTTGTGCACCCTCAGGCCTCACCTCAATCTTGTCACCATGCTGGAAGGGAAAGTCAGCCTTCCTGTCCTCCTCACCCCACGTGCCATCCTCCTTGGAATTGCACACGATGGTGTTGATGTCCCCATGACAGTCAAAGCGAGGGTTGAAATGCAGCATGAGGGTGTTGCTGTCCTTCCCAACGTTCACAGCAAACCTGGGGAAACAGTCAGTGCCAAGGAGGTGCCTGTGAAGCAGCTCCAGCTACCCAGTGCTGGCAAGCTGAACACAGCAGAAGCTCTGTTCACACCCCAGTGCCACATCAATTCATTCACCGTGATCCTCCTCACTCACCCTTTGGCATCAGACTTGATCTTCCCTTTGACCTTGATGCACTCACCAGGCTCGATGTCCAGCTGAGTAACGACCAGTCCCTGCAGGGCCAAACCACAGGGGTTAGTCTGTCCCAGGGCAAGGCTTCCAGTCCTGCTTGGGCCAGGGCACAAAGCAGCTCTGGCAGACCCAGACACCAGTTCTGTGCTAGAGGAAGGGTTAAGTCAGGCCCAGCTGCCACAGGGATCTCCCACTCCCCTAAGGTGACACAGAGCCTGGTGGCTTGACCCTGGCTACATGCCAGGTGCCTGCCAAAGCCATTCTATCATGCCCCTCCACAACAAAAGGTTCATGAGTTGAAATAAGGACAGGGAGAGGTCACTCACAGATTACTGTCACAGGCAAAACAGACTCGACTTGCATAAATTAATTGAATTTATTATTAATCAAAATCAGAGCAGGATAATGACAAGTAAAACAAACCTTAAGAACACATCCCCCCCACCCTTCCCTCCTTCCCAAGCTCTACCTCCTCTCCCCACCAGAGGTACAGGGAGACAGGGAATGGGGATTACAGTCAGTTCACCACTGGTTGTTTTCTGTCACTGCTCAGGGAGATAAGTCTTTCCCCTGGTCCAGCATGTAGTCCTTCCCGCAGGCAACAGCTCTCCATGAGCTTTTCCAACATGAGTCCTTCCCATAGGCTACAGTTCTTCACAAATTGCTCCATTGCACAGGTTCAAAGCCTTCTTTCAGGGATCCACTTGCTCCAGCTTGGTCTCCTTGTGGATCTCTGCCCCCCACAGACCTCCATGGGCTGCAAGGCACAGCTGCTTTACCATGGTCTTCACTGCAGACTGCAAGGGAACCTCAGCTCTGGCTCCTGGAGCACCTCTCCCCTTCCTTCTTCGCTGACCCGGGTGTCTGCAGGGCTGTTTCTCTCGCGTATTCTCACTCCTCTCTTCTCAGAGTGCAATTCCTTCTGCGCCACAGCTTTTGTTCCTTAAGCGTGTTATCACGGAGGCATCACTGCCACCTCCGATGGGCTGGGCCTTGGCCAGCAGCAGGTCCCTCCTGGAGCCAGCTGGCATTGGCCCTGCCGGACATGGGGGAAGCTTCTGGCAGCTGCTCACAGAAGCCACCCCTATAGCCCCCCCACTCCCCAAACATGGCCATGCAAACCCAGCACAGGAGGGGATTCAAGAGCAGGGGACAGGCACTGCTTTACCAGCTGCTGCAGAAGCAACGTTGCTGACTTGTACCTAACCACATCAGCTCAGGTAGGGAGACCAATTGCAAACTAGTTGACTTGGGCACTGCCACCCAGCCCCAGCTGTCGTTGCCCTCCTGCCTGCTCCCTGCTCTGCCCACACCCAGACTGCCGAGGTCAGGTTCCCCCCCGAGTCACTAAACCACTTATCTCCACGGCACTAACTCTGCCTTCTGGCTCTGCTTCTAGTGCAGCGCTGGAACTCAGCACTCAGGGGGTCTTTCGAGGAAAGTAAAGCTGGGGGGACAGGGGTGGGTTAGAATACACTGCCAGCCTGCTTTCCTCTCCTGTTACAATAGGAGTTAACCCAGCCCTGTACCCAAAAGGCATTTTGCCAGAAGGAAAACACAAAGTTTAAGGGAAAAAAAAAAAGTATAAAGGGTATTCAAACTGTAGAGTTACAAATAGACCCAAACCTTTAGACTACTTGAGGATAGAAACATTCCTCAGCTTTCCCACTTATAACATGCTCGAGGAGGAGAGGAAAACCGGCTGGTCAGTCCTGTTCCTCCCACAGCCATGTATCAGCCTCGCACTTCCTCTCAGCTCATTCTTTTCTCCTCCTACCTCTGGCACCAGGCCCAAAGTCCATACACAGCCCAGCCCTAGTCCTGCTTGTCACACCAGCCAAAAAAGGCACTCACTTGCTCCATGCTGCAGACACCAGCCCCACCAGGCAGGACACCCCCGAGCCCCTTCTCCACAAGCCGGAGTAACGCAGCGCGCAGCTCCAGCAGCTTAAATCCCTCGGGCAGGACCATCACATGATTGGAGTGGGGGGGGCGACGGTGGTGATCGATTGCAGCTGTTCGGGGATGGAGCTTCCCAGCCATTTAAAGGGGACAGCGGGAGATCTGTAGCGATACTGCTCTTTGCAGGCAGAAAGTGTATGATTTTAAGAGCTAAGTGGTTGTTTGCTTCTGCGTGATCCTGGCAATCCTCGCTGTAAGCTCTCCTAGCTGCTATGCAGTGTCTCTTGGCTCCTATCCCAGGAGCCGGAGTGCAGCTCTGTGATAGCAGCGAGGTGCTTTTGTTAAGCGATCTCTGTCTAAAATCAGGATTGGAGTCCTCGTGTTACTGCTGCAAAGTGAGTGCCTCTGTGGATACGTGTTCTCCCAGCCCAGCCTCGTGCCTGCAAGGCCTGGACTGACGGGAGCCCCTGGGTACAAATCATCACTGCCTGCAGTGAAATGAAACTCAAGGGTTTGGTATAGTCCATGTCGGTATTTAAAAAGTGCCTGACAGTTCAGGTTGGTGGTGTGGGGCTCTAGCAGATGTGAGAATTCAGGCTGCATCTTTTGAAAAGTAGCCTGATCTCCCTGGTTCCAGTTGCAAATGGCTCCAGAGGGAAAAGAGAAATGCTTTGTTAGCTGAGGAAGAGGCAGGACAGGCCAGTGTGCAGCTGAGAGGACAGGAGAGGAGCCTGCTCTCCCAGCCAGTCCCTAATGCCTGCTATTCCCCTTTCCTAAATCCCTTAAAAGCACCCAGCATGACTGCCCCGAGGGCCTTTGCGGGGCAGGGCGGTGAAGGTGGGAGCAGCTGCAGTGCTTTGGGGGCCTGTGTCACTGGATCAGCTTGTACTGTGCAGTGGCTTTAGCAGTGTCCTCAGCCCTCCGTGCCTCAGTTTCCCTCCTACCTGCAGTGACACTACTGACATGCAGCTTCACAATCCCACCTGTAAACCCACAGTCAGAGCTGCTGGATAAATGCAGTGTGCTACTTGTTGGCCGAGTCATGACCAGCCTGTGAGACACCTGCCTGCAGGTAACTTTTGGAAGGGCTGCACAGGGCACCTCACAAAACAGTGCAGGAATTTATGGCTGGGTAGCAGTGGGAAACATGGTGCCCTGCAGGGGGCTGCTGGAACTTCGTTAGAGCAGCGTGCTCATGGTTACAGGCACAGCATCCTGACTCCTGACACCATCCTTTGTCCCAGATATCCCCCACACCCACTTCAGAACATTCCCGTGGCATTTCAGCAAAGCCGAGCTGTGTTTGAACTAGAAAGTCACCACCCTGGATTGGAGCCTGTGACTGGGATGTGTAAGAGAGGGTAAAATGCTGACTGAAAGTGCTGCAGGGAAAATCCTGCAAATGCTCTGGCATCCAACTAACTCTCTGGTCGTCCTACACATACACAAGAGTCATACTGCAGTCAGGAGTTAACTGGGAACAGAGTTGGTGCAGGTAGCAAATGCCACCGAGAGCAGGCCTCCTCCACACAGAGCTGGGAGAAGCCCAACTAATTCCACCTTAAGTTAGCCCCAATCTCTAGCAATTTTAGCTGGGATCACGTGTTAGAGACAGGCTTTGGATGCCTGCTTGCTGTGCCTGAGTTACTGTGCAGTTGTTCTCTGGGTCACTGCCACTCGTGAGGGGTTGAGCAAATGCTGTTTGGTCGGTTGGGTTTGTGTATTTGTTTTCTGTTCAGCTCTGTGAAATCCCTGGAGACTTCTCTCCTCCTTTCAGTGCCGGGGCCGTGCAGTGCCACGGCCGTGCAGTGCCACAGCATTGGCCACTCTGACGCCACTTCAGAAATGCACATTTAATGTGAGCTGCTTTTCTGGCCTGAGGTCTCCTCCTCTGACCCTTCAGACAGGGAAATACCTTTCTAATAACACACGGAGACTGCACTGTTTGTTTTTCTGGAGTGCTCTGCACTGGCAGCCCGGTTGGTTTAGCAACAAACCCTTTGGTCTGTAGATTTCAAGCACTCCTGGTTGGATGCCCTGTGAAATCAGAAAAGTGTTTATTCTCAGGCTACAATGCTGAGTTGCCCAACTGCCCTCCATTTTTCCCAGGGATTGAGTGGGGGAAAAGTGGGGGAGTCAGTGGGTCTCCTTCCCTTTCAGAGAGTTTGTAAAGGGTGCAGGCAGAGAAGAGTCACCTTCTGCTCATCCAGAGGTGATGCCCAGAGGAATTTTCTCCTATGGGGAAAATTAAGGGTGCTTTCCTAGTGCTTTGCCTTGCAGGCTTGCTAGAGGACATGGGGGCCTGCCCAAACTCTTCATCCATCTCTTGATTTGCACAGGCTGCAGGCAGACAACTGGCCAGTCTGATTTTCTTGTAGTTCCCTAGAAACACCCCAGATTTGCTGTAGAAAGCTGTAAATACCATAAGGATGCAGCAGGCTGGTTGTTCTCTTTTTAATCTTCTGTGAGAAAAAATACACCCTAGCCATTGGCAAGTCACATCCCTGGCTAATCACTGCTGTCATTAGCAATGGCTTGGCCCTGGTTTGGGAAGGTCTGAGAGCACACCTTGCTGCTGGCTAACTCAGGGACCAGGGTATATCTCCTCTGCCCCGTGTGACACAGGGCCTGCTGGCTCTTCAGGACAAGAACTGCACCAATCCAAGGATCATACTGGCAAAACGATGACAAGGAAAACTCCTCACCCTTTCCTAGTGTGAGACAAAGCTTACAGTTTGCTTTAAGTAAGGGTTTATCTTTTCATATTCTTTAGGGAAGATTTGTTCTTGTCTCTGTACGTTCATTCTCAGTTCATCAAGCAGAGGCAGCATCTTTCTCTCACGCTGTCTTTAGGGAATATTTGTGTCAATACTGTCTGGATGGGATCCTGCTCTCAGCAATAGCCCCTGGTTACTCTTACAACCCAAATATGCTGTTACAGCATAACAGATATATACACGATATTTCTATATACACACACAGGCTGTTCTCTATCTCTTGGAATATCTGGGGACTTTAACTTAAGCAGTCTTCTGCTTCTGCTGTTGAAGTGTCTGATTCTCTCTGTTTCTCCTGTAGCACGTTAGTTTGTCTCCTCTGAGCAGTTTCTGCCTTTTTGCTTGAGCAGCATGACCCCCTGAAGAGTCTGGGTGCACAGAGTTGCTCTGGACCCTTCTACATGGCTGGCTGAAACAGTGCTCTCACCACCATGGTGGCTTCCAGCCCTGTGCTATCCGTGGGCTGGGCTGGAGACCATGGGGGAATGGAGCCATACTCCCAAAAAATCTCTAGCCTGCTCTTGAAAGACAAAGATGACTCAGGAGCCACAGTCCAGTGTGGCAGGAGGTTGAGAGGGCCTCCCAAAGCACTGCCTCAGAGGGAACTTTGTGCAGGTAGAAAGGCTGAAGGTCCAGTCCTCCCTGGAAACCAGCTGGGGTTGCATGGCCACATGTCCCTACAGCGTTTTTGTCCCTGAGGGCTTCCTGATTTCAGCTTTCCCTACATTAAAAGGGAAGCACCTCAATTCCAGGTTAATTATAAATTCAGTTAATTATAAAGAACTTCTTGCACTATCTCAAAGTGATGAAAGGAGTGTGCTGATGGTGTCCCTGGAATTTAAAGTATGTCTTCTCATTTTATTTCCCTCATTAACACTGTGACCCAAGCTGATAATCCCTGTGTTTCTCTCTTCTCTCAGTGGATTACATTTAACTAGAGCAAATTGTTAACTACTCAGAAGAACTGGGCCTTTGTTGTGTTGGACTCATTTCACTTCGGCACCTCCCTCCACACCTTTTAAGTTTGCAGGTGGTGAACACCTCCCCTCAGAGTTTATTGCCTCATCTCTAAGGAGCTGTTTGCATTTGTTCCTCACCTCCTGTGAGGAACACTACTCTAAAGTTATGGATCCAGGTCCATCTTTTCCTCCCCTTTGCAGCTCACCAGAGATCTTGGTCAAGCAGCTATTGCAGAGTGAACTCTCAGCACAGCCCACGGGTTACTGACCCTACAAGGGCATGTTTTCTAGAGGTCTGTCAGCTCTGGCAGTTTTAAGTACTTATTTTTCTTCACAACATAGTTGTTTACTTTACATATCTGACCACATTGCAAACTTCTGTGACAGGGAACAGACCCTGGAACACTTTTCACTGGGATATCGCAGTAGGATAGCAGCACTTCCCAAGCCTCATATATTCCTGTGGTCTAGCCCCAGGCAAGCTGGGTTTGATTTGTACCTCATGATCAGCTGCAAGGGGACTTGTGTGGGGGTTGAAGATGGGGAATTGTGCCTTTTCCCATCCCTGACCTGCTGAATAAAACCTAATCCTATACAGGCCTCGAAGTAGTTCACATGGTGTGCTCTAATCAGTGGGGGAAAACCCCTCACAGTGACTTTGGACAGGGCGGGATCAGGGTCCATAAAAGCATTCCAGCAACCTTAGGCTGACTGATTTAGAAGAGCTCTCTTCTATCCTGACATATAGCACATACAGCATGCCAGGAGGGTTTAGAAACTCAAGCCATCTGGAGTTCTTTCCCACAAAAACATGTGTGTGCCAGAATTGGTCTCCTTTGAGCCACCCACAGTGAGAAGGGATTGTATTAAAGCTGGCTCAAGTTTCTTAAATTCAATTTCAGGCAAAAGAAAATTGTCGGCAAGTACTTGGAAAATGCCTTGGAAAGAACAAGCTGATAAAATGTAACAATCTTTGAAGAAACAGTAACATTGTCCCTTCTGAGCCCTAAGACTCTGAAGAGCCATCAAAGTGATGCTACGTGAAGTTCCTTCCTCTTCCTGTCATCTTCTCCCTCAGTGTTTTTTCAGCCAGATTTAGAGTTTACCTGAAATGAGTCCAGGGTCATGAGGGCTCCCTTAGTTCAGAGGACAGCTCTGTGCTTCCCTGGCTGTTGAATTGCAATAGGCAAAGATACACTCGGGATTTAAGACTAACATTGATGGATCTCTTTAATACAGCAGCTATAAATCAGTATCAAATGGAGGCAGATCATTTGATTGGCTCCCACTATTTGTGACAGGCCATTTTACAGGGTGATATGTCATCTCAAAGGTAAAGAAGGAGGAGCCAGTTAGAAATATGCCCAGGCACACACACATTTGGAGATACAAGTGGCAGTTCAGTAAGTTCTGCTTGGAAGCAAGAGCATCATTCCCAAGCACCATGGGTAGAGCAGAAACCCTGCTCCTAAAGCCTCTGAGGGCTGTGGTGCTCTTGGCTGGGTCCATGAAAGGATTCTGGCCACAGCATGATGAAATGAGGCAGTGGTGGGGAGCCCTGGGCACTGCAGGATGCAAGGAAAAGGGAGGGCAGACAGGATTTCTCACAGTGACAGGAAGAATTGGGAGAGTGTGACTCATGCCCAAGGCCTCAGCCGTGACTCAGGACTGGGGTTGCAGCACGCCTGCCAAAGTCTGCATGATCCCAAAATGCAAGGGAAGCACCACTGCATCCTCCCTCTGCTTTGACCACAGGCAGAGGAGAAGGACTTTCCAGGTGCCATGTCTGAATGCTTGGACACACAGATCCATGGCTGACTGCTGCTCCTCTCGAGCACAGACCATCCAGCAGCTAAAAAGTCACCCAGCATGAAATCAACAGGCAAACACGAGGCACTGCAACTTTGGGCTTGTTGGGAGGCAGCAATGAGGAACCAGGGAGAGGGCAGAGTTGCAAGAGCTTTGCTTGAATCATCTCTTCAGTATTTATAAAGCAAAGAGACAAAAAATCCAAATCAGATGCAAATAACTGCTGAACTCAAGCATCTGCATTCCCCTTGAGCCTGCCATTCAGCAGATGACTAAACCAGCTCTAGTGTTTATGCAAAGGAAAATGTGCAACTTCCCTTGGCTGTGCCCATCTGTGTGCCTGAGCCTGCAGGCCAGGCTGCCAGCCTTACTGACCTCTTGGAGATGTATTTATTAAAGCCACTTGCCTGGAAGCTGCCCTGCCTTGGCAAGAGCACTGCATTCCTTCTTTTTCCCTCTAAAACACTTAAGCCACATCTTGTCCCTGAGATGTACAACTTTGTATGGTGCCATGCAGTGGCTCATCTTTCTCTGGAAACAGATGTGTTTTGATCCATACATACATGCATTGTGAAACAACGTTGCCCAGCCCCCTCTACAGAAACCAGTCTTTATACATGGGGCTTTCTGATGGGTTTTGTCAGCTTCTTGTGCTTGCTGTGAGCTCACAGCTCCTACTGCGTGCTACTTGCTTCTCCCTTGGGCCCCTCTGTCTTCCCTGGCCCATAGCAGGCTTGCAAACAGCCTGGCTGTGAGAGCAAACCCTGCCCTCATCCTTATCAGCTGCCCATTTGGTTCTCAGGCCACTCTAGATACCCTCTCCAGGCAGCGTGAGAACCACGGGGGAGATAAGGAGGGTGCAGTGCTTGCTGACGGGGGAGCACAGCTCTGCATCCCTGTAGCAACAACACTCCCCACTGAGGCCGGGGAGGTACCTCTTGTCCTCTCTGTGAGTGACACTCAAGACCTTCCCATTTCCCTTAAACATTCTCTTCTGTTTACCAGTGACGTGCAACTCCCACGTGGACTTTGGACAACCTGAGATAACGCCCGCCCTGTGCTTGGCTGTGCAAAGCTATTTGTCCCCTGCAGCGTTGTTATGGGACTCCACACACTAATTCAAATTCTTCTAATTCCCACTTTCACTAGAATATTCCAGGCTACATTAAAGACCATAAAACACCTCTTGTGGTATCAAATCCATCAAACATTCCTTCAGTCTAGAACCGCGTGTCAGGAAAGCCAAAAGAAAATATTTAAACGAAGAACTCTTTTCACAGAGGCCCTGCAGCAAGGAGGAAGCCCAAAGGATTTTGGCCCTTGCTTCCCATGGCAGCCTTAGAAATGCCAGCTGAGGCCACACAGCCTGACAGCTTGTGTGGAGAACCTTGCCTATGGTTTTGGTGGGTGTTCCCTTCACAACAGAAATTTTGACTTCTTAAACAAGTTGCTTCTTAAGCAATTCACTTATATTTTATGGACAGGCTGTAGAGTAAAAAAGCCCTGATAGACATTAGGAGCTAAAATGCCTCTGCCAAAATCCAATCCAGATTTAAAGTACCATGAGCCCTAGGCTTATTTAAACCACCCAGAAAGAAGTTTTCTCTACCAGGTCAAATTAATGGCTCTACTGAAAAAAATAACCTGCATAAAATCATGCATCTGCATCTTTACAGAGAGGCTATTGCAGTATGTGCTCAGTTAAGTATTTAATGCAATACTGCCTCACCAGCAAACCTTTCTTGGTATCTTAAAATAAATTCCTTTAAATTAATGGTAACACACATTTTCTTTGCTTAAATAGCCTCATGTTGGGAATGAGGGGTATTAATTTAACCAAACTAAGAATTCTGCTTTTAGTGCTTTCCAGTGGACCCACTTTCCAAAGAAAATATTTTTCCCTGAAAGGATAATGATTTTCATTTAATGGGGAAATTTGGGCTGGAGAAAACTGTACTGTTAATTGGGGAGGGGGGGTTCTTATTGTGAACCCCACTCTGCTAAGCTGCCATCTGCTGCTACTAGCAGGAAATGTATTCATGAGAAATTCTAACTTTACTGGGATTTAGCAGCAATTGGGGTTGTCTCATTACTTCCCAAAAGTGTGCAAGACTTTCTTCTCACTGTGGAGTTGTATACAAACTATTTCGTTCAAATAGCATTCATCACAGTAGAAAAAAGTGCATTTTGTATGATGGACTTTTCAATGGTGGGTTTGGGGTTTTTTTGAATTCTACAAGTTCTCTTTCTCTTTGCTTCATGAAGTGCTGTGATCCAAAGGGTGCCCTGGCCTTTGGCTTGGGTTGCCAGTGCTCTGTGCTACTGCTCATCCTCCTTGCCCAGGGACACTTCTTTAATTGCAAGAAAGCCCCTGGGGTTGTTTGAGCTGGGCTCCCACCACTGCTCCAGCCTTTGGTCCTTGTTCAGAGGCTTGTAAAAAAAACGGAACTGAAGCACAGCAATTTGTTCCCAGATGCTTTCTGCTCTCGGACTGGGAAGCTCAGTGTACATTTGGTGTGTTTACAGGTGGGAAGCTCCTCTTGATTCGCTGAGTGGGAGGAGCTTCGTATGTTCAGGGAATAGCCCTGCCCCAAAATGGGACTGCAGCTGACTGCTCCCTGTCCTGTGCTGGGTGACCCATCCAGCATTGCTGGGTGCTGGTGTAAGCACTGTTCTCCAGCTCCTGGTGTTTAAGAAGCCATTCTGTTGGGCTTAAGTGACAAGGACCCTCTAGGCAAAGGCCAGCTGGCAATGGACAAATAGACTTCATTAGTAGCTGTGCAATCACACTGGACTGCCAGCTCACCTGGGCAACTCCTGAGGGAAGGTTGTGGCATGAGTGTCACCAGAGCCACAATTTGGGAACGTAATCGAGGCCTTCACAAGATGCACATCCAGCTCTGCTGTGCTGTCTGCCTTTAGCAATCTGATGAGTGTGTGCACCAGTGTGTGCCCCAGGAGCAGGGGGGTGGTGACAAGGGGGTACCGTGCCTTCAGGGTTACCTTCACCATAACTTTGTAAGGCTCTGAGTGCTCAGGCCTGGCAGGATGTGATGGGCAAAGGCCACTGTGTGAAAAAACACCCCCCTCCTCTGAAGGCCGTGGTTTTTGGAGTACAAAGCAGTCGGTCAGAGATAAGCATTAAAGAGCAGAGGGGTGGACTTTATCATCAGCAGCTGACAAGTGGGAGGTGTGTCTTCAAATGCAATGAGAGGAGAGGGCAGAGTCCTGCTGTGCATTAATCTATGACATGTCCTGTGTTTCAGGGTGGTGTAAAGTCAGATGCCTGGATTGGGTGTGAATCCAGGAGCCACGTCCAGCTGCAATGAGGAAGCAGGAGGGTGCACAGGTGTGGAAGTGGCCAGGCAGGCTGACAAGTAAGTAGTAAGGAGGTCAGGAGAGCTTTGAAACTGAGATGCTCAGGCTGCATGTGTGTATACCCAGAGGTGGATTATTCCTGGGTGACTGGATCTATGATGCACCAGGGTGGCAATGTGATTCCTCCAGGCATGCCTGATAAAAGATCTGGCCCTGCCTTCCACAGTGGGCTGGAGATGGGTTTCATCCTGTCCATTGCTTATTTCACCAGCACAAAACTTGGAGGATGAGGCTTTCTGTGGGTTAAAAGAGTGGTCATTGCCACAAGCAGTGACTGACTGCTTTTAAAGTGTGGTGTAGGAGCTGTGCAGTATTACCAATATTAACAGTTCTAATATCACTAAGGTGATAAACCAGAGTGAATGCACAATGGATCCAGTATGGAAAGTTTTTTCTCAGTTTCAAACTTCCTGAGAGTTGCCTTGTAATTTAAAAATTGGAGAAAGCAGCTTATCTGTGTCATCTCAACTGGCAAGCAACCAGTGGGCACAAAATTAGGTCACAACTTATTTAGTTCAGCAGCCTAACAACACTGCTAGGGAGAGAAAAGGGCTCTGAAAAAGATGACAGTGAGGTCTGCAACAGTGTGCAGAAAAACAAAGTGCCACTTAGGTTTGCATCACAGAGGAAGGTCATGGAAAGGCTGTAAAATGAGAATCCCAAGGCAGCACTGTCCCAGCAGCACGGAAGGGGAAAAACCTTATCCTTTGGAAGCTGCAGGTGTCTGTGGAGAAACAACATGCTCCCATCAGACGGCTTTAGTCAGCTCACACACTTCTTTCATTTGGGGTTCCTTCCATGAAGTTCCAAGTATAGGAAGGCTCCATAATCCTCAGCTGGAGTGAAGGGGAAGGGAAATACACAGGATTCCTTCTGCTGCAGGGAAGTCCTGGAGGGCCCTCCAGGTGCCCGTGCCAGTGGCTCAGAGGCCACTTCAGAGTTGAATTTCTTACGAGTTCAAGTTTGTGTTGTCCTCTCAGAGAGGAATGATCATTGACAGGACACTGCCTTGGTTTACTGAGCTCTTTCCCCTGTAAAAAGAGAAAACCTAGCTGGGAAAAGGCTCCAGCCTTTCATGGCCACAGAGTCAGGCAGAGTAGCTTCCCTTCTGCAGGAAAGAGTTCCTCCCTCAAATAAACCCGGAGCAAAGCGGAGACCTCAATTAGTGCTTGAGCAAGGACTCGAGGCATTCCCTGGCACGCGTGTTATGCAAGGGTCAGGTTCTGCTGCCCTCATTCCCGTTCCTCCCCGAAACTGCAGCCATTTAGGCACATGCCTCAAGTCCATGAGCAGTCCCACCTACTGCTGTGGTCTGCTCCAAAGCCTCCCACTGACACAGAGCCAGCGGCCCCGGTTTCACTGGTCCTACAGCTGGGGTCACCCAGCAGCAGGAGCACCAGCCAGGGAGTGATGGATCTCTGCCTCATGAATCTTAGCTCTCTTCCTGCCTTCAAAGAGGATCTATAGGAGAGCCAGGGTAGCTGCAAGATTAACTTATTGCATTTTTGATGCTTTAGAAGCTCATTTGTGCTAAATCAGAGAGCAGAGTACATTGTAGGACCCACGTAATCCAGTGATATTCCTAAAGAAAGCTTGTTATTTGTAAGCTCTGAGGAATGACTGCACTGGATATCTCCTCACTGCACTTGGCCCCCCAGTCCCACCTGCTCCCATCACATGAATACCTAATAGGCAATTTGGGGCCGGGGTCTCTGGAGAAATGCAGCTCTGGTTATGAACCTGCCTTCCCCCTACCAGCCTGGGACCCATACTACAGCCCAGCTCCATCTCTGCCCAACAGAGACTCCTGCTGCAACACTTTCCATGCCCAGGCGTGGGAACAGGGCTCTACCCACAGTGTGGGGACCGCTTCCTAGTCCTGTGGTGTGAGGAGAGTGGCTGGAGTTGCAGGAATGAGGGAGAGGCATCCATGCTGCTGGGCAGCCCTGGGCAGTTGTGGAGGGGAGCAAGGCTGTGATGCTGCCGTGCATTCCTTTGGGCATGGGCTGGTGGGCAAGGTGGCCTGGGAAACACCTTTCCCTACTCCATGCTCTCCCACTGCCACCCTCTGCCCCAGCTAGTGGCTCTCTGAGGACTCTTGCTGGAAGGCTGGATCTTGATCAGCTGCATTTTTAAAAGCAGGACTCATCCTTAATCTGCTGGGATTAAAAAGGGATGCAGTTTTACCACTCTCCAGAATTTAGGTGGTGTAAACAAGTGTTTTGCAAACACCAGGACCAACAACAATCTGTCACTGTCAGCAAAAGCAAGTGCTCCACCCTGCTTGGGGCCAGGCTTGAGCTTCACCCCAGACCCATGGTCCCACTAACTGGTGACCATGGCTGCACCCAGCAGCTGGTGCCAGCCCTGTGGGCAGCAGAGGACTTGATTCCCAAGGGTTCTGCCAGCTTCCAGCAGAGTCACTGCATCCTCTCACGGGTAGAAAAGCAAGAAAGGGGAGGGAGGGCAGAGAGGCTTAGACAACGATTCATTGGAATAATTTAAAAGTACATTCTGCAATAGGTTCAGTCTGTTTCACAGCTTTGTTCTGCCTGCGTGGCTTCCTCTCGCAGGATGGCCCCCAAGGTCCCGTCTCCACAGGCAGGGAATGCCAGGGAGCCGTCCGTCAGTCACTCTCGCTGCTGGATCGGTGGGATGCTGCCCCACGGCCATGCTGCACCTTGAGGCAGGAGGGCAGCGCTGCCCTGCCAGTGGACAGCGAGACCTTGCTGACAGAGGACACGCTGCGGGCCAGGGGCTGCGTAGGGAACATAATTATGCCACGGGGTGCCTCCAGGAGCTGCCAGATCTCCCCCGAGGTGGAGCCACGCAGGTACTCCCAGGGCCGGCGCCCGCTGCTGTCCCGCACCTGCACCTGGCAGCCGAGCTGCAGCACCAGCACCTTGATGACAAGCTGGTGGCCGTGTATGGCAGCCAAGTGCA
>NW_021938853.1:468785-600533 GCF_001715985.3 Manacus vitellinus
CGCCGGGCCTCTCCGCCTCCTCCTCCGCAGTCGGGCCGCCACCGCCCGGTCGCCTTTGCCCAGGGTGGTGGCCCCTGGGGCGGCGAGCTGGGGTGACAGGAAAGGGGAAAAGCAGGATACGGGGGCTGGAGGAGCTGAGAATTGCGAGGGTCATTTGCTGGCAGGTGGTGAGAAGAAAGAGTGGTTTATCTGTCATTATGTCAGTGAACGGACAGGCGACGATAGACACAAACTGAAATGCAAGAAATTCCATTTGTGTGCGAGGAAAAACTATTTTATAGTGAGGGTGGTCAAGTACTGGAACAGTTTGCCCAGAGAGGTTGTGGTCTCCATTCTCAGGAGATGCTCCATGGGACACCTGAGAAGGGGCTGCACCAGACCGTGTCCAGAGGTGCCTTCCAACCCGAACTGCCCTGTGATTCAGCTACTTAGGAAAACTGGCAGTAAAGAGTCATGAACGTGCTGTGGTTCGAGTGAGCTGATATTACAAGTGTGTGGGATTGTACCCATGTACGACAACCACATACAAATACCAAGAGTGCCTGCAGTCAAATCATATCTCATCTCATCTCTGTATCTGCTGCGTGGCTGAGATAGGCTGGACACACGTTGTAGAAGTGTGGGGATCTCACGTTGTTCTTTAGTGCTAATTCTGTTATCACAAATGTGTCTGTAACAGCTGAGAGGGATGGGGAAAGTCAGAGCCCCGGTGGGCAACGTGCCCTGTGCGCACCAAACAACTGACAGCCCCTGCCCCGAGGAGTCTGGGGAGTGGATAATGGGTGGAAAGTCTAGGAGAGAAGGTGTGCTGGATTTTCTGCCTTACGATCAGAGAACAGAGGCATGGAGGGACTGAGCTCAGTGTAGGCTCACTGGCTTTAAAGAGGTCTGGATCAGGCCCTAAGTCACGCTCCAGAAACCATCTCTGCTGCAGGCTCCCAGCTATCCATAAATATTTTTAGCTGCCTGTCATGTAAGCAGCTGGAATATCCTCCAGCCTGCTGCAAACCCTCACAAACCACGGGCAGAGATTGCAATAGATGATATGTGCAAGCTACATCCCATCAGTGGTGTTCATCTGGGTAGGGCACAGGTGCTGGGAAGAGGGTAAAGGCTTACGTTCATATTTTATCATTTTGTACGCGCTTTTGATGCAGTTCTTCCAGGCATAAATATGTTTCTCCCTCCTCTTCTGATGAGCCCTGGATTGCAGTCAAAACAGTGTTTGTTAGCAGCACACTCTCAGTGGAGGCGTCTGAGATGAAATGAATAGAGCATAATGGTGTAGTTGTGATCACAAATAAGAAAGGAGGGTAGGTTGTGAAGATAAAAAATCCAAGTAAACAACAGTGGCACATGATAATACAACTATGAAAGTGTTGCTTTGGCTTAATGAACTGAAGCATAAGCAGGAGGCTCTCCATGATATCACATTGTCCTGGTTTCAGATGGGGTTTTTACTCCCATCTCAACAGCAGGTCTCTTGATTCTTTGAGTGAAATTTGAGTGAGCTCACAGTAGTCAGAATCAGTAAACGGAGGCAGGACCAAGCATTACTTCACCATGAAAGAATCAAAAATAAGCCCACCACTTAGTCTTGTAGCTTTCTGTCGTTGTGTGATAAAATGTTGCCTTTAGTGAGCTATGCACCCGTGTTTGTTTATAAACAGGAGGTAAGTTACCAAACTTCTGCATCTGCTTGTGTATCTTCTCATCCCCTTTGACTGACAAATTGCCCTGCAACTGATACAAAAGGGCATTAAACGCTGACCTGCCGTGTCTACAAAATTATGTGAAACAACTTTGGAAACATGGAAAAAACTCCTATGGGGTCCCTAGGATGAGGGACTGGCAATTCCCTTTTCTTGGGAAACAATTTGTTAGCAGCAGTTATGAAACTTTCAGGAGCTAGGGGTCTGCTTCTTCCCAGTGAACACTAGGAATGCAAGGAACTACACTAGCTGAGATCTGGGAAGACTGCAGAACATTTCTTGGTGTTGATGGTTTTTTTTTCCTCCCCTGCTCTTTCAGCATGAACAGCCATACCCAGGGAAGTGTGTATGCCTGAGTATCGTGGAAACAGTCATACCCAGGGAAGTGTGTATGCCTGAGTATCGTGGAAACAGCCATACCCAGGGAAGTGTGTATGCCTGAGTATCGTGGAGGCAACTCGACCACAGCTCTCCCCGCCCCGGGCCAAGGAAGGACACGGTGAGTCACATCAAGGGTTTGCGAGTGAAGGAGATTTTCGTGTTGGTTAAGTTGTGCTGATGCAGGAGTATCATGCGTGTCTCTAATTCAGACCAGGGGAAGCAGTGTCTGCCTCACCCACAGGTGCAATGAGGACAACTCTTGAGATACGATCGTCAGGTGTTTCCACTAGAGGCTGCACTGGTCCGAGCGCATTTCCCAGTGCAGGCATGCTCAGCACCTCCTCACCTGGAGCCCTGTGTGCGGGAGGAGTTTGCTACAAGAGCAGTAATGACTCTAATATCGAAGCCTCCCTCGGATATTAGCATGAACACCTAAGATGTGTGTGTCATAAAAGCACTGCATCAGCTCTGCTTCCAGAACGTTCCGGGTAGAGCCCCCTCAGGGTCCGTTGGTGTAGCAGCTGTGCCAGTGATGGCTGCAGCTGTGCCGAGTTAAGGGCACTGCCCAGGTGCAGGCGCTCAGCCCCTGATGGGCGGCGGGGCCGGGTAGTGCTCGTGCGCTTCCACTGTTTCTGCCTCAGGCTGGGGGTGACCACTCTGAAAGATCAGCTCCCGAGTTCTCCCAAACCTGGTCAAAAAAAGCCGCAGGAAGGAGAAACTCTGTAGCCCTCGGCAAACAGCCACATGCTTCTTCATAGCCCCACAAAAATGGGTTTTGGAGGGAAAAGGTATGAGCTTGATATCAAAGAGCGTACAAATGGTAAGTGCATTGCTGAGGTCTGTTTGCTTACCGCTCCCCGGGGTTGTTTGCTTGTAGGAGGTGCTCTCAGCTTTTATCCTGCTGGCTTTTTTGGTTTGGTTCGGTGGATGTTCACATATGGGGGTAGCTCTGATATGTCTGTAATTTAATGTATCGTTCATGTGTGCAGCAAATTGGGTCTGTGTCTTCCCTAGCCTTCTGAGGTTTTATGCTTCACAAAGCACTGCAGGGCTTCATCACTACTTTGGTTGAAGATTTGCAAGCAGACATATTAAGTTTAGCCCTAAGACTCCCACCTTTGCAGGTAAAGGGATGTCATGCTTCACACCGGGATGTTAAGTGTTTTGTCAGTTCGAGCAGCAAGGAGCCAGCTGGGCTTCACTTCGTCCCTGGAAATCACTTGTGGAGTGGGAGAGCGACTGGCCACCATGGCTGTTGTTTGGTATGCCCAGTTGGTTGAAAAACAGAACGTGTGTTTCACAGGAGAGCTCGGAGAAACGAGAGGAGCGAGGTGTCAAGTTTTGCTCTCTGTCGTTATGCAAGGGCGTCAGGGGCTCCTGTGTGCCTCTGTGTTACGAGTATCTCGTTGCCGGTATCCTCAGCCTCGTTCTTCACCGAACTGGTGGCAGCAGAACCTTGTCGGTCGGTTGCTTGGCCATCAAGGGTCCCTGGAGCACACGGGTCTGTGCTTTAAGCTGCGGGGCTGCCAGGGTGGGAGAGAGTGACCCTCCGGGGTGACGGGGACGATACCAGCGGCCCGGCTCGGGGGGCGCGGGCGGGAGAGGGATTAGCGCAGTCACCGCCGGGGATGGAGCGCAGCCCCGCGGGGCCGCAGCCGGCTCTCGGGGCTCCCGAGCGCGGGGCGGCGCCGTCCGGCCGCCCGCGCTGCCCGCTGTGCCCGCGGGGGGCCGGGGGGGTCCCGCGCCTCGCCGCCCGGCCCCTTTGCATTGCGCATGGGCCCTCCCCGCCGGGTGGCCATGTTGCAGTGCTAGCAGGCGCGCAGAGCGGCGGGCCGGCAGCGCAGGCCGCAGCGCCTCAGCACCGCACCGCGATGGCCGTGGCCGTGGGCAGACCGGCGGTGCGCGGGGCAGCGCGGGCTGGGGGCGGCGGCCGGGCGGGGGCCGGGAGGCTGCGGGGCGCGGAGCCGGGGTTCGGGGGTGCGGTGCCCGCGGCTGCGTTGGGGGCGCGCGATGCCGGGGGGACGCGGTGGCGCTCGCCGGGGCGCCGCCGCCTCTGCCCCTTCCCGGGGCCGGGGGCGCCCGCGCAAAACTTTTTGTCTCCGTTTCGACGGCCCCGGCTCGTGACTGCGGCGGGGCCGGGCCGGTGGCGGCGGCAGCTTCGTCCCGGAGCCCCGCCGCCTCCGAGCCGCGCGGGCAGCGGGGAGGCGGCGGGGTGGTCCCCGGCTGCGCCCGCCGACTTGAGCTGTGCGGCAGTTGCTGTGCCGCGGCGTGTTTCTGCCCCGCCGCTTTCCCGCCGGATGGGAAGAGCTGGGAGCGGGCAGAGCAGTTACCCCGTTGCGGGATGGGCGCCGGGCGGGCGGGACTGCCGGCGGCCGGAGCGTGCCTGCGCGGGCGGGAGAGGCAGTCCGCAGTCCCGGAGGGAAGTCTTCGAGGGCACGCGTGTCTTGCGTTTTCCAGCGTGACCGTTTTTTCTCGGGATGTGGTGGCCGGGAGTCTTTTTTTTTTTTTTTTTTACGTGCATGTTGAGAAGGACAAAAGATTTCCCCTTTACGGAGAGAAATAAAAAAAAAAACCTAAACCCACGAAAACTAGCAGATGCTGCTCCTGAAAAAAAAAAAAAGCGAGTCTCTCTTGCATTCAACTTGAAGAAACGTGAATGAAACTCCACCGTGACCAGACTGAATGCACTTTTGTGCATCGTCGGCCGCGGGAGGGAGAGACTTGACCGACTTCCCAGCAACTTTTTCAGTGCTTGCGAGTAACCCAGATGTTGCCCATGAGCCGAGGACTTGAATGTGGCTCCTTCTCATAATAAGAGAATGGTCTGCGTTCAAGATGTGACCAGAATGAGACAGTTTCTTTTGGCATTTATTATGTGCTTGTGGATCTGCGGGGCTGTAATGTTCCTCTGATGTGGCAAAGCAAATGTATGGAGATGGGGTTTAATGGTGTTACTGGAGGTGGGGAAGTTATGCTGCTAAGCAAAATAAGAGCTGATGTTTGTTAACAGAATACCTATAAATTATATCAGCTATTTGTAAAGCTTCTTCTGAAATGATTCCTTGATCTTAAGGTCTGAAGCATGCTTGGAAATTGAAGTTTGTCTCTCAGTGTAAGAAGATGCATTGAAATCATGGCTTCAGCTGGTTTTTAGGGCAGGCTGAAGGGTATTGCCAAGCCTTTTCACTTTGTGTGGAGCAGCAACCTCACAGCATTAATAGGCTGAGGAACGTGGCTTACTGCAAGACGTGATTGCTGTTTGTTCCTGAGTATGTGTTTTGCTTTATTTTTTTGTCATTATGTTAAACTCGTGCTGTCACTCAGCCTCCCGTGTTTCTGGTTAATCCAAGTCCATGAGCAATCCCAAAGCAGCATCCACAGAGGGTTTTGCAGTAGTTAAACCAAATCCCTGTGTGTGTGTGTGTGTGTGTGCTGCTGAGTCCAGTGCAGTGGGGCTGGCTGCAGGATAAAGCATCCTTCAGCATGAGAAGCATGTGCGTGTGGGAGAGGGAAGGACGAGGGCACTCGGCTTCCTTTGCAAGCAGCTGGTGGGCAGACCCTTCACCCTCCCGTGTAGCTGCTTTTTGAAGAAGAGTTGTTTTATCTTGAGGTGATAAGAGAAGAAAGGACAGTGGGCTGACACTCGGGAGGCATTGGGGGTGTTTTGTCTTGCGTATCTTCTTATCTAATCCTGTCTGCTCCCACTTTGCCTGCTGCTGTTGTGTTGCTGGGAGGGTGGCAGGGAGTTGGAAGAAATAGTTAATTATATGTTAGAGCAAGGCAAGACTGGTGAAGATTTGCTTTGCAACTTTCTTACAGAATGTGATTAAGTGGAGCCTTGAGTGGTATGCGTCTGGTTGGAGGGAGAATTAAAGGAAGGGGGAAAGGAAAGGAATGAAACCAAAAGCGAGTCAGTTTGACTTAAAACGATGATAACATTCCTGAGTCACAACCTTTTACGTCCTGGCAGGATATGACATTATGTTAATTGTAAAAGCATGCATAAAGAATAACTTCAGCAAACTGCTCTGAAGTGTCTGTGTTTAATTGTAGCCGAGCAGGGCGTGTTTTGGTAGGATGGGCGGCTTTCATTTTTAGGCCCTGATCCCACAGATGTGAGGGCACATGTGTAATGCGCTGCCTATAATTTCATTTGCCTTAATGGAGCCCGCTCTGGGTATGTAAATGTAAAGGCATGCATAAGCAAAGCTTTGGCAGGACTGGTGCTGGGAGCTGCCCTGGGAGCTCTCAGCTGATGAAAGCCGAGCATGTGCTTAAACATGCACCGGGCTGGAAGGATGCACATGGTCTTCTGGGCTCAGTGTGAGATAAGCCACTTGCAGTGTGGAAACGGTTGAGGTGTGCTAGATATGGGACCCCTTTCTTCCTCCTGGGTTACTTCCCAGCATCTTGACCAGTGTGGGATGGGTTCTTAGTAGATCAGAGCGTGGAAGAGGGCTCTGGCCTGCCTACCCTTCTCTTTATGTGTTTATCCCAAATGTTTACAGAACCGGAGCTTGGTCTGTTACAGAAGCGAGACTCATGTTTACAATGATGTACACCCTGCTCCAAGTCAAACAGACATTGAGGGAAAGTGAAGCTGCAATGCAGATTTGACATGGGAACCATGGAGAACGTTATCTGAGAGATTAAAACAGTGTAGTGCACTCTCCCATCTGTTTTAAAAATACTTGATAATGAGAGACTGCTGGTTTCCATGGAGGGGAGGAAGGAGAGGGAGACGGGAAGGTAGAGCAAGAGATGAGCACAAAGAAAGGGGGTGCCCCCTTGTCTCTGTGAGTGTTTCTGTGCTCTCAGTAGCTGAGCATCTGGTCACAGTGAATGTGCTGTGGGCTTGGGTGGCACTGCTGGGGCTGCTGATGTGGCCAGGGCACAGGTTTTGGCTTCCTTGCCTGCTTTCAGCTGCTGAGTGGGGCTGCTTGGGCCTGGCCTGGCTCAGCTGTCTACACCAGGGGTGCAGACCTGGGTGGTGCACAGAGGACTGTATTCTAGTGCGTGACCTCTTCATTTCCTTTATTCACCTCAGCACCTTGTTTGCAGTAGGAAATTCTTCCAGACAATTCTTGTTGCTCCTGTTGATGTTAACAATGGTGGGAACTTGCCTCCTCCTCGCCTTTTTTCAGCACAGTCTTGGTTGTGGGGCAGGTTATGTGTCCAGCCCACCACATGCTCAGGGCCTCTAGCTTTTCCAGCACGAAAGGAGCTGAGCAGGAGTCAGGATCTGATGGAGATGCTTGGAAAGGCTTTACTTTGTGTAGATGAAATGATCAGGAATCAATTCTAGTGTCTGAGTAGGGCCTCTAAAATAATGATGGGGATTGATTAAGTAACCAGCATGAATCTGAGAAGTAAAATATTCACTCAGTGCTGGGGCATGTTTTGTATGTCCCCTTCCCACCCCTGCAGCCCCCGAGAGAGAGAGAAAGCTTGACTGGCTGGCTGCCTGTTCTCCAGTCGCTTGAGGGTTGTTGGTTCTCTTTCTGTAGCTCTTCCTCCTGAGGTGATTCCTAGAGCGTGGTCACGAGGCTGCTCAGTAGCTTGTGGCTTGCTTTGCAGGAGAGATGCCAGGGGGACAGGGTCTTCTGTTGGCTTGGCAAACACTCCTGCCTTTCCCAGCCTCGTCCTTGGTGTGGTTTGGCTCTAGGCTTCGGTCCTGTCAAGCTACAGTGGCTCTTGCAGGGAAAGATCCAGGAGCAGCTTCAGCGTAGAACAGTTGGATGCAAGCAGGTGATTTAAAAATAAACAAAAAAGCCTCCCAATAGTATTTGAAGCTTTTTTTAGGTACGCTCTTGAGCTGCCTGTGCTTCCAGCCCTGTGAGCAGCTCTGCAGCCTACTGGAGTAAGTGATGCAGAATAATGGTTCAGACAAACACCACGGCGTGGGGAGAGCTCAGCGTTAATTCTGCTGGAGATGCTCCAGAGCAGAGCCACAAAACCAACTTCAGGGTCTTGCTCTCTTAGCTCAGAGCAGTGGTAACAAAAATGAACCCCAAATGTTGTTCATGAGTACTACAATATAAGTGCTAGTTTGCATGCTGCTGTGTGATGGGAATAGGAGATGCTCCTTCTTCATCCCATCTGGATGCCTTTCCCCATCCTCTCCATCATGGTGCCTGGTTTAGACATGTGGGCAGGACTTGCAAGAGTTGCCAGAGCTCTTCCTCTCCACAGCTCGGGCAGGTGTGATTAATGTGGCTTAGGCAAGGTCCACTTGGCCAGGCATGAGGCAGTGGAGAAAGAGCCGTGAGAAGGGGGAGCAGCTCCCTGTGCTTTTCCTTTAGCCCTTCTGGAAGCTTTCTCCCTGTGGAGTGCTCTGCTTGGCCCATGTAAGCGATGCCCTCTTGGCATGAGCTGTAGTCCAAGGGCCATTATTGCCATTTCCCTGGTACTACAGGTATTTTGCTGAGCTCTGATTTATAAGTCTTGAGCTATCTTTGGGACTCCTTACTTAAAAATACACCCTATGCCTGTGTTTAGGAGAGTGTCAAAGTAGCCTTAGGATCTGAATTTGCAGTTAGAGCTTTGAAGTTGCTCAAAATAGGAAGGAGATAAATTTTTTCTTGCAGGCTTAAGCTTTTTGTTTTCCATAGCAGCATCCCACATGCAGTGTTGTCAAAGCACAGACTGCTACTGTTTTGGGGAGTTGGGGTTTTTTTCTTCCATCTCAGCTTATAGCTTCTTTAGATCTTTATTGTCTAATGATATTCTGTTGCCATTTCTGCATCCCACATTTATTTTCAGATGGGATTTAGCTGCTGGAATTATGTTCCTGAAGTACTGTAATTGTGGGTTATTTCTTTACCAGATCTGGCCATGAATACTTGGCACAAGTTAATAGAAAAAGACCTGTTTTAGAAACGTTTTGGTTTTGCCACAGTTGTTGCCCGCTTTGCCAGCGACTCCTGAGAATGGATTCCTGTGCAGAGCAGTAGTTCTAGTAGAAATTGTTCCTGGAAATCTTCATGGATATTATGTATTTCATTCCGAGATGATATTAACCTCTCTCACGTGGTGGGTGTGGAAGCGAGAAAGTGCTCTGAGTCCTGAGGGGGATCTTTTGTGAATGACTTGCAGGACTTGAGGGCTGTCCGTGGCTCTGAAGGTGTTCTGCCGAGCCTGGGTGTTTCCCTGGTGGGTTCTGTGGGTGCAAAGTGAATGACAGTGTCCTGTGTAAGCAAGAGGATCAACAGAAACTGCTTGCCAGGCACGTGGTGACTGCACCAAGTGCGTGAAATGCTTTGTGTAAGCACACGAACACGGCTTGAATGGAGGTTCTGGCAGTCTGGGGGAGGCAGCCTCTGCTTTGTCTGGAGAGGAAAGGAAGGTGGGAGAGGAGCAAGTTGGGTAGATGGCTTGCTTGGTGACTGCACGAGCTTGTGCTTCCCTCTTCCACAGAGCAGCACGGAGGCTGATTCCCAGGGAAGTACAGGAGTGAGAACTGCAGGAGAGGTGGAATTGCAGGGCTGCTTTTTAGCCTTCCAGGTAGAGGTTCCCAGCTGTAGCCACAGCCACATGTTTGCGTTTTGAAGCACACAAATCATCTCCTTTCAGCCCCTGTGAAAACCCTTCTCCTCCAGTCTGAGTCAGCCTGGGAGCTTTTGGCAGCTTTCAGATGAATGAAGAATGTCAGGCTGATGGTCCTGGCTTAATTTTTCTGGGGCAAAATTTGGCAGTCAGCAGACCACCTTGGAAATGAAAAAGTTTCACCCTGGAAAGGTGAAGGTGCCAGGTTATCACTGACACTTGTTCCTGGCATTGCTCTGCAGTAAAATGGACTTCCCCACATCCTCCACATGTGTGCAGGAAATGTACAGTAGGAAACACCAGTAAAGAAGTGGTGCATAAATATAGTTGAATTTGTTTCTTTGTATGATTCAAGATTTTTCTGTTCTCTGTCTCCTTTTCTTTTAATTGGTAGAGTTACATTTTTCTGTATCCGCACAACAAAAGTAGAAACACCGTGGCTAATGGTATTTCAGTAGTCTTTGTTGTTGTTTTGTTCCTAGTTTGAGGTGTCAAGACTGGTATTGTCAGAAATCGTTGACTTAAATAATTGGAGCCAGTGCTCATTTATTGTCAGCCTTTCCAGCTGAAAGATTAGGGTGTCGTACTGCGAGCAGGTATTGCTCGCGTTTACATGCCGGGAGCGATTATAAGGCTTAACGCAGCCATCTGGGACTGAACATATGCACAGCCCTCAAATCTTCGTGGCAAGACCCCCAGAGGAGCAGGGATTTTGCCAGATCGTCTGGTGACTTGCGCTGGTGATAAATCACACCACTTCCCCACCACATCCATTGGCTGCTGCTTTTTCCTCCCTCGGATCTGTTTCATGTCCAGGTTGGGCTCTGGCAGGTCTCAGTGTGCCTCTTGTTTTTTGGGCAGTCTGAGTTCTGAGCTCTGAGATTTTTTGCCTGAGTGTGAGCACAAGGGTATGGACACTGTGTGTGTGGGGAAGTAATTGTTGAAATCCTGTTTCAGCAACTTTATCTGTAAAGCTTCCCATAGTTGTGGCCAGGTAACCCAACTTCTGCTGTTGTGTTTTTTTAACAGAAGAAACAATGAATGCCTTTGTTAGCTCATAGAATCAGAAGATTAAGATTTTTAATTACATTTGAAAAGGGTTTTGTTGGTTTCCTATATATCGTATGTAACTTCCAAGCCAAGAAAAATCCCTGGTGCTTTTAAATGAATGCTTTTCTGCCACAAACTCTCTTTTATCCCAGAAAATGCGAGCCTAGTCTCATTCTGTTTCATCTGCCTCATTAATATTAAATATGTGGCACTTTAATATGGCAGCCAGAGCAAAGCAGGGAATTTCAGCTGATATCTGACAATGGCAAACTGAGATTAAATGACACTGCAGTGCAATCGCTATATATAAAGTAATTGGTGTTTTTCAGGAGCATTTGACCTAATTGTTTTTTGTTTTTTTTCCTCCCCTTGTCTTGTGGGGAAGGCAAAGGTTTGGTGATTGCAACCCAAGTCCCTGGTGTCCAGTGGAGGCAGAATGCAGCACCAGACCCAGGAGCTGCTTCCTGCTGAGGAGAACCTGCATGGAAGTGTCTGCTGGGGCCCAGGGGCAGCTCTTGAGGAGGCTGTGGTAAACCCTCCTGGTGCTCTGAGTTACAAGGAAACTGCCTGAAAGTGGAAAATAAACAGCTTCTGGGAGAAGTGCCTCTCCTTCTGGGATGCACAGTCGATGGTCACTGAACAATTAGAGCGATTCACTTTGATTTCTGATACATGATTGAGTAGTGCTGTCAGGGGACCTTGGGCTGTGTGTTTCCAGGTAGCTGGATATTCACCCTAGTGGAAAGCACTCTTGCTATTCAGCATTTGGAGATAAGCAATTATTAATTATTAGAACATTAACTACAAGAACCACTTGGGGTTAGGGCTTGTGTGACTGGCATGCTTCGAGTGTTCCACCGTCTGATTTGGTGGGTGGTCGTGGGCAAATGCCTTTGTTTTCTCCATAAGTAAAGCAGAGGATAATTCCCTGCCTTGTCTTACCAAGTTGTGATCAGTGAAATAATAGCACAGCCACAGTCACCTTTGCAAACCTCACCCTCTCGCACCAAACGGAGTGAGATCTTGTGGCGCAGAGGCATTACCAGACTAATGCTTTTAATTAAAACCACTTGCTAGAAAATAACTATTCAAATAAGGTAATAGGCACGTTATGTTTTCGAGGAGACAGAACAATAAGGAGGAAGGGTTTAAAAGTGAGCAGCATGAGTAACTCTGACCTTGTTTCTCTGGGTTTACGGTAATGCAATTGAGGGCAATTTTCACATAGAGCATTCCTAAGACGCAGTTAATTTCTCTGTTGTAGCCCAGAATTGCTTAAACATGAAAGCCTGAGGTGTTTTGTTGTTTAAGCAAAATATTATTTGAAATTGTGGTCTGATGTGTGACTCCTGTCTGTTTTTGCACACAGCTACGTTTCCTCCAGGATTGGTCTTGCCAGGAATGGAGCTCAGAAGAGTGTTTTTCCAATGGGATGTGCATTACCGGGTTTTGATATAACCTGAGGAAAGCAGTATTTTTTCATAGCCTAACCAAGTAACCTGATGATTTCTTGCAGTGGGATGAGCCAAAAAGCTAGAAGTATAAATCTAGGCTAGCTGTGATACAGCTTACATGCTGTTGTGGTTTCAGTTTGAGGGGAAGTGTAAAGTTCACACAGGCTAGAAAACGGTCCATGTTTCTGGCATGAAGTAGGTGGTTGGTCGCTGTGTAAAATGCACAGTAAGAAGTCCCAAGAGAAGAGTGTGTGGATGTTGTCTGCATCCACACCACCTGTGGTAAATGAGACTTTCCTGGAGTGTGTGTGCTGCAGCATCTGGGCGATTAAAAGCTGTTGAGGGCAGAGGCCTGGTATTCCTAGTTTGGTGCTGTGCCTTGCAGAGATGGGTCATGGTTCAGTGTCTGGAGTCCAGTGGTGCTGGATGGTAGGAAGGAGGATGGAGAAGGCTGAATGTTTGCCATCCTCTGGGGTACTGTCTAAGTAGGAGGATGTGTAAGTAGGAAGATTGTGCAAGTCCACTCTTGAGGTTTATGCTCCAGTTTGCAGCCTTAGGGGCTGAGTGACCTGAGAAAATGTGAATTCAAACCTCATGTGCCCAGGGAAGGGCTGCTCCAGCCTGTGCTGACTCTCCTGGGATTGGAATGTGCTGCTGGCCTGCAGCAGGCACAGGCTTGTGCTGTGTTGGTGTGTGATGTGCAGAGTGGGAACCTCAACCAGGGACAAACCCAACTTCTCCTCCTGGACAACCATGGAAGGAAGAGCTGGGCATTAGCTTTCCTCTTGGAAGGCTTCCCAAGTTCCTGGAGCAGTTATTTGCCTGTCAGACCCCAGCGATGTGGAGGTGGAGTCTGCATTGTTAATAAGGAATATGCAGCAGCAGATCCCTTGCTTTGATATCTCTCATTAAATAACTTGAGCCAAGGGCAGAAACGTGCACTGCACATGGGAATTGTGCCCCAGTTTTGGGATAGGCAGATCTGCAGCACTTGGAGCCGTAGAGCATGTCAGAGCAGGGAGCTCCTTCATGTGAACTAATCTTCCCTAGCCCTCTGCAGGAGGCGCTCGCTCGGAGCGGCGCCTTCGGGTCTGTTTGTCTTCCCGATTCCCTAGGTTTGGCTCCATGAGTTTGTGACAGGCTTTACCTGCTCTGTCAGGCCTCTGGAGCCTCGCTGCTGCAGAGAGCCGGGCTCGGTGGAGCTCTCGGCAGCAGCGCTGCTCAGCTGTCACAGTCGCTCGTGCTCGGCTGCGCTGTGCTATGTGCTGGCCAAGCCGAACACTTCAGTGCTTGGCTCACGGATGGATACCTCACGTGCCCTACTGCCTGTCCCGGTGCTTCCAGGAGGAGAAATCCAGCGCCGTGAGCACACCGAGCTACAGTGTAAAGGAACCACGGGAGGTGCAAGCTAATGGCAAAGAGCTTATTGTTGGTACTCAGAGAAACAGCCCTGCAAAGTGTTCCGTTCCAGAAGCTGTCCTTGAGCTGTGGGTTTAACCAGGTGGAGTCCAGTATGTATTGTGTGTCCTCATAAGGCTGCAAGACTTTGAATTCTGTGTTTAGCTTGACCAGGACAAGTCTGAGCAGCTGGACTGTGCAGGAGCGTAGTACACTGGAGACTTGGTTCTGTTCACTTTGGGGGTCTATGGGAGAAAAACATTGGAGCTGTGGGGTTTGTTTAACACTGCGCTGTTACAAGCAGTGGCATGGGTTGTTACAGCACAAGTCTTGACAGGAGGGCAGAAATTAAAATGAAGTCTGTATCCATCTGCTTTTGTGTTCCCTTCAAAGGGCAGACATGACTGGGGTGGACAGTGGGAGCAGAATGTAGTGGCCAACATTAATTAATCTGTGAGGGTGGATACTGGCTCCGGTTTAACCTTTTAGCAGGGCTCCACCAACAGCTAATGGATGTTGCAGCAGCCTGTGTATGGAATAATTTATGAATTTGGAAGAACACGGTTCTAGAGAATGTGGGTGAATGCCAGTGGTTTGCAAATCTCTGCCAGTGGTCTTGTGAGTGGCGGGCTGCTGCAGGAAAAATAACATTGGATTAGCTCAGGGTAATGTTTGGAAGTGTCCCACTTAGTTCCTAAAGCCTGGCCCTTGTGCAGAGCTGCACTGGGCTCTGGGCAGGATACTCTGAAGTTGCAGAAACGTATTAAATACACCAGTTGTGCATGCACCAAACAAGGAGTGAGGAATAACACAGGGAGATGTTTTTAGCTTCTGGCTTTTCCCAAGCACCTTTTGAAGTACTGTTGTCATTGGGGAAGACAGTTTCCTTGTTTCAAGTCCTTGGAATGCCTGGGCACATGCCAGGTCGCTTGATCTCACAGCTCCAAGGCAGCTCAGTCCCTTTACCTGAAGAAATGGGAGCCTTGCCTCAGCCCCAGAGCTGGATGGGATCCCAGCAGTTTTCCCCAGCCTGTTTCCAGCTTTGCATTCCTGCTTTTAATTAAACTGTCGCGACACTGCAGGCAGAGCAGGACTGAGATACCAGAAGCCAAAGGTCCAGCTCACAAAGGTGTTTGGGAGCCTTGGAATGCGGATGGGAAGCCTTTGACAGCGCATAGGGCAGGATCAGGGCCTGCCTCCCACTAATTGTGCTTTATTTGCTCTCTGCTCCTCCAGCCACTCTGTGCCAGGGCCGAAAACACCACTGGAGTCTGGTTCTAATAACCAAGCATAGCATCACAACTGAGGGGCACCTTGTACCACAGCTACCCCTTTGCAAGCCCTCACAAGTGTCTCACTCTGCAAAAGTTCATGGGCGCTGTTTACCTGTGAGGATCTTTGTGGATTTGAGTTAATTACAGAAGGCTCCAAGGAGATTTGCTGTAACTCGGTTGGGATGGAGGACTTGGGGAAAAATAGCTGGTTCTGGAACCATTGTCAGCGGGGCACACCAAACACGAAGCTGATAGTACATTTTGGATCAAGTCCTTATTTGTAAGTCAGAAGAGGATTATTTTATTATTACAGGATGCATTTAATTAGTGTCTGGAATGTAGCCACTAATGTAAGTTTGTATAGAAAGAGTCTTAGAATTTTCCTTTAGGTGTTGTTGTTTTCTACATGTGGGTGTTCAAACAATACTTAGTGTTAATAAAACGTAGCAACAGCCAAAGAGAAAATATTTTTCTTTTGCTTATTTCTTTGTGCTGTACATTTACACAGTTCCCATTTGGATCTTTTTGTTTTGGGAGATGTATGCCCCTTTTTGTAGAGCAAAAATGGAAGGGATTCACAAAGAAAAACTTAGCTTATGAAAACATAACAGTTGGCTGAAGAGTCAGGGACTGGAAGCATCTGAACCTGCTTAAATGAGGGGAAGTGTGGGAGTGGGACTTAGGGGTGTCACTGGAGCCTCCAAAGCCCTGGCTGTGAATGGGGGGACTTGCAGCCTCTCTGTTGGAGACTGACTTTTAAAAGGAAAGAAACTCCAACCCCTTCAGATATATCCCTGTCCCCAAACATTGCAGAAGGACCTTTACTGGACAGAAATCGGTTACTGAAATGGCAGCTGAGCCAGCCTTGTCCTCCTCACAGCCCCAGCCTGGCTGTTTCCTGGGGATGGGGAAGGAGGGACAGGGGAACTGTACAGCCTTGTGCTTTAGTAACAGACGTTCAGGAAGGGGGGTTGTGGGCAGGGTTCTCCATATGTGGCGACTTACGCCAGTTTTGCGTCTGACTTTATTTGCATTATTAGGATTTAACTAATAAATCTGCTTTAAACCTGCTTGAAATCCGTGACGATGTGAAATTGCTGTTTTCCAGCGCTGAGTTGCTGAGGAAAGGCTTTCTCCAGGCTGTGTGTCTGGTCTGCGTGGCAGATTACAAAGGTTGTAGCACAGCACGCTCTGCTCTGTCGTTGCTTCCCCTGTGGGTTGTCACCTGCGACATTGCTTTTTGTGTTAACCCCGACATTTGCCTTTACTGCGTACTTGAGAGACTTCTGGTGTACAGTGCCTGGTGTAAAACGGGGAGGTGTTGGGGAGGTTGCAAAAATTTCAGTAAAAAGTTGTTCTGTTGCTTTGCACTGTGTACAGAGAACTTGACTTACGGTGTTGTGCCCAGCTCTTCGCTGTGAGCTTAAGCCCAGGGCAGGAATTGGGGCTCTGGTTGCAGGTGAACTCCCTGCCCTCGGTGCTGGCACAGCCCCGCTGCCTCTTGCCAGGATCCAGCCCTGGGCTGGAAGCTGTGCTCCAACAGCTCAGGGGCCCGGTGCATCCGCTGAGCTGTGGTGTGCCCTCATTGCCTTTACAATGAAATCCCACCTGCACCAATGAAACTATTTATTTTATTCCCCAGGAATTCCTGCCTCAGTAATAGAGGTGTTTGGAAAATAGGTCCTGGCAAAAGAACCTTGTCAGACAAGCCCGAGGTGTCATTGCCTGTAATTGAGGGAAAGATCCCTCATCTCCTGCAGGAAAACTTGTACAAGCCTCTCTTGTTGTAGGGTGCTGGTGCTGCTTGAGCCACCTTTGCAGGCCACTGTGGGCTTTGGGTTTCCTTGCTGGTGTGTTTGTGTGTTTTGGAGAGGAGGGCGTTTGGCTGTGCTGTGGTGGGAACTTGTCCTTCTGTCAAGTCCTTCACACTGTGTTAGTTTGTCAAGAGCAGCTTGAGTGCTAGGAAAGCCATTTCTCTTTGGGGGTGTGGGGAGGAATAGCTCAAGATAAACTTCAGTGCAGGAAATAGGCAGCGTGGGGCTCTTTTTATGTTTCCGAGAGTTGGGTTAAATCTCTAGAATAAAAGGTTTATCTCTGATGCAATCCAAAAACTGGAGCTGTAAAGCTCATCCTCAGATTCCATGTGACTAGAGAGTTAATCCATTCTTCTGGTGCTGTGAATGTTTATTTAGCTGTACATTTATGGAGTTCAGATGGTCTGCAGTGTGTGTTGGGCAATTGCCGGTGTCCTGTCCAGGGATTCTTTATGACTTGGAGCATCACCAGGATTGTAGTGGCCATCAAACGCTGTTGTGATCCTGCCCCTTAGCAAGTAATGGATGTGGAAAGGACTGTGGGAACATTCCTGTCTGCAGTGAGAAGAATGTTTTGTCTTTCGCTGTCGATGGACTCCAGAAATGTGAGGTCTCTGTAGCAGTTATCAGTGCAGCAAGGCTTGAGGGGGATAAAAAACCTGGTGTAGAGAGGCCTTCTCGTCCCATCTCCTAACAATCCCAGTGTTATGACTGTGCTGAGGACCTAGATCAGATGTGCTTTCCTCTGGAGGAACTCTGGCCAGTTAAGTTTTTTGGAAAGACAAAACATAGTCTTCCAAGGCAACCACAAAAATTTGGAATTAATGAGGTGAAGGGAAGGAAGTCATTCAATTGAAATGGGGAATTGCTCCTATTTATAAAAACTTGAGTGTTGGCTTTCCCTGTTTAAGGCAGAAGAACAAAGACTTGGTGAAGGCCGGTGGGGAACGTTGTTGCTTTTGAGCCAGTTGAGAGCTTGAAGTCTGTGGAGTGATGATTCAAAACTGTCAGCTAAAGAATTGAGTAAACCTTCACCTTTTCCTCTGAGTGCAGATTCAGTTCGACTTAATTCTGCTGTCCTTCTTGCTGAAGCTGGAATGCACACTAAGGCAAACAACAATATTTGTAGTCTTCGATATTCTTTGATTGCTGACCTTTCCTTATTCATGTTGAGTGTCTTTTCTGGTGCCCTAAAAGAGCTTGTGTACCATAAGGGGCTCTGTGTGTTCTGTTTTCCTTTTCAAAGCAGATGTGAGGGCTGTGACTCAACATTCAGTGTATTAGACCATGCCATGAACTCATTAAAAGCTGGTTTGCTTGCTTTGTTGTTGTTTTCTGATTACTTGGTCAGAACCACACTCAAGTGTACCCATTGCTGGTGAGAGTAGTAACACTGGACTTGGCTAAACCTGAAATATTTTTCTCTGGCCCTTTTATTTAGTGACCTTAGTGTCAATATATGCATGTGCATGTTGCATATGATTTTAAGAATTCAATCCAGTTGATACTGGATTTATACTTCCTTGCTGGTGCTGGACCAGTAAAGTTTCCCTGGGGAATTCCAGTGTGTGTGTGGCACTGGTTCAGACCCTGAAAACCCTGCTAGGGGTTTTCCAAGGAGCTGGGTTGGGTGGTGGTTATTTTGAAGTCAGGACCTGTTTATACACACTGCTGTGGTACCTGGACATTGGATAAGCTATGTTTGTATGCATATCAGTGTTATCTTAGGATGTTGATATGAAGACAATTGCTGTGATGAATCTGAACTCTTTAGTCCAGACTCAGAACTCGTAAATGAATGACCTGAAGCTGTATTAACATGGATCCTGGCTGTAAGTCCCAGTGCTAATTAATTATCCTGAGCACGATGTGGGGCACTTTTCAGCCCTGGAGGTTGCTGAATAGGAGCTGACAGAACGTGCCCTGGATGTGCGGCTGCAGCTTTTCAGGAAAGAACACACAGGGTTAAGGAGCTGCAAGGCAGCCCTGCTGGTGCCTGCACCACCTCAAGGAAAACTGCTGCTTTTTGTGTCCAGAGCAGCCCTTACTTTGAGCATGTATTGGAACAGTGCTGCCTTGTTACAGCTTGGTGAGCAAGGCCTTTGGGCTGCTTTCCTTTCTTGAAATCTCTCTTGTGCTCTGGTTGTGTTCAGACCCCTGACTGGAGTGCGGTTGGTGGAAGCCTGGGGAAGGTTGGAGGAAAATAGCATCAGGTTGCCAGGTTTGTGTTAGTTCTACCCTCTTGTACCCGGGAGCAGTGTCCCAGTTTGCTCCTGGCCTGTGTGAGTGTAACTGGGAGTCTCTCTGGGTTTGTGTATCACCTTTCCCTCCGTCCCAGGTTGTGCTGTGCCTCCAGCTAAAGGCTTTTAGCCAACTACAAATCCACTTATTTAAGGGCCCATGGTGCAGCTGTTTCAGGGCTATTTTAAGTGCATGACGGTGAAATACAGAAGGAAATGGCTGTTGTTGGCTTTTTCCTCTCTGCTGCCTTGCTGGACTATATCTGTATTTGTGGTGGTGTGGGACTGTGTAGCCAGAAGGGCTGGAAAAGGGTAAAAGAACTGAAAGCAAGCAAGCAAGCAAAGTGTTTCTAATGTCCATATAGCAACATGCTTTCCTGCATGCTGTCTGCTGTCAGGAGAGACATTGGCCAGAGAAGCAAACAGCATCTGGTTCTCATTGGGCTCTGCCTTTGGATCATCTTCATTCTTGTTTGTCACATTATGTCTCTTTTTTCCCCCCCTTCCTTCCTTTCTCCTTTTTTCTTTTTTTTCCCTGCAGTGAGTTTACAAGCCTTGCTGGAATGCACATATGTTCCTTATCATCCCCCCAGTCCAGCTTTTTTTTTTTTTTTTTGCTGGTTAGCAGTTTGTGACATCAGGGGCTGTTAGAAGCATTAGTCACTTTTACTCCAAATAGAAGGGCCCGTGGTTTTTGGAAACCTATGGAGGAAAATGTCTTTTATGTCAGTTCTTGGCATAAATGGAACTGCGAGTGCTCTGAGCTTGTGCTGACCTTTAGCCAAACATTTTGCCCGAAGACAAATGTTCGTTCCCGCTCTCTCCAGCCGCTCCTGAATTGTCAGATTTTGCTGACTGCCCTCTTTCCAGAAGAATGCAACTGTATCCTTTTTCCTCCGTGCTCCTGCCGGTTTCCTGCAGCTTGCCAATGTAAGCAGTCCCCTCTCTTCCCTGCCCGCGTGCCTCAGAGGCGGGAAGCGTGTCCTCAATGTGTGCTGGGGCTGCTGCAAGTCCGTGCTGGGGAACTGGGACTGGGGCAGGCATGGGGCTGGGTGGGCTGCATCGGACCAGGGAGCAGCTTGTGATGCCTGCTGGCTGTGCCCTGTGTCATCCTGCCCTTCGTTTAGGGAGCCAGCCTTGGAGAGAGCAGCACTGCTCTCTGTTAGTGCCTGAGCCAGTGGAAGCGTGTCCAGCATCACCCACTCTCTGGGGGTATCTCCTCGGGGAACCTTCCTTGCTGTCATTGGCAGCTTCCTTTGGCTGGTAATTCCACAGGGTTTTATCTGTTAGAGCAGTATTCGTTGCAAGGGGGGATGGCACTGGACCCACACCTGCCCTTCCCCATCTGCTCTGCCCAGTGCTTTGTTGGACAAGTTGCTTCCAGTCTTCCTCCCACAGACCAGCCTTTTCTGCTATCCTGATTTGTGCTATTGTGATTCTCGGGGATTAAAAGGAAAATCTGGCATGTTCAAGGGGAGTCTTTTTGTGTTCCCTGTGACTTCCCTGCTTGCTGAGCGAGGGAGCCAACTGCGGCATAGCACTGCTGACAGTATTCCCTGTTACTGGGAGTAGGGAGACCTGGCTGCTTGCTGTTCTTCCAGACATTGCTGGAGGGCTGGGACAAAGGCCTAGTGAGGAGCTGTGTGTCCCTGAGCAGCTGCAGCTGGTGCCAGCTTTCATCCAGGAAGAGCAAGATGGTTTCCTGCAGTCCACCCCTCCGGGACAATGGCTGCAGCAGTGAGTCACTGCTGGGGTGGTGGGAGGCATGGATCTTCAGGCCTTGACTGACACATTCATGTGCAGAATGAGAACATGCCTTCCACAGGGTCTGCTCTCCCTGTTGGGAGAGAAGGGAAAAAGGGAGGGGGGGGGACCAACTAAGGACCTCCCAGACTTCCCAATAGCTTATGGAGCCATCTGCCCAATCCTGCAGCCAGCCCAGCAGCATGGGGACAGGAACTCCCCCTCTTCTGCTGATGACACTTATCATAGCCTGAAACAGCAGCCGAGAAGTCCTTCCTCTTGATGAGCTGATGAACTGATTGATTGCTATGGGCCCTTTCCTTGTGGCATCACTGCATGGCAAGGAGGGCAAGGGAGTTGTTCCTGCTCTTCGTGTTCTCCCTGTACCATTGTTCATAAGTTCCCTTGTCCAGCAGTTATGGGTTTGACCATGCCTTAAGCCTCTGTAAGGAAGGGGAGGGGGATGGTGGATGCTGTTTCAAGGAACAGAGAGCTTGACTCTGGCACAGACACTGGGAATACTTGGTGCCCTGCTGGCATGGAGAGGGTATGATAGATCTGTCTCTTGCTGACTGCTCTTTGCTTCTGTGATCTCTGCTCGTCCCTGAGCTGTGTTTTTGTCTGAGCAGACAAAACTGTCCCAGAGGTCCCTGGCTTTGGATGTAGCATCTGAGATGACTTCAGAAATGCAAGAACGTGTGCCTAGTAACTGGTCAAAAATGTTACTGCCCTGAGCTGCTGACAACAATAAGAGCTTTTAGAATTTCTTAAAGGTGCCTCCCGAGTCGTGTGGCCTCAAATAACTAAACACTTGCTTCATATTTGTGGTTGAGCTCAATATTTTGCATACCAGCGTTTTCCCCCTCTCGAATTCGAGGCTCGTTTTTGTTTTCTTTAACTCTTGGGAGGCCGTGTGAAGCTGACCCCCAGCCGCCAGCAGCCCTGGGCCAGGAGGGGCCGAGGGAAGGGTTTGCCAGCAGCCTTAAGGCAAAAGAGGCTCAGCCAGGAGCTTGCTGGGGCTGGGGGAACAGTCCTCACCATGGTTAAGTCCTGAGCGAGGAGAGCAGACCCGAGACCAGGGCAGTAACTGCACATGTCCTTGGGGATCTCCCCACATCAGCCTTTTGGGAGCGGTGCTTTTTTCCTACCCAAGAGAAGAGCAATTTTTGCGTTATCTCCGATGAGCTACCACACAGCTTGTGACTTGCATGGACACTGCTCTGCTCCGTGCTGCCTCTGGAGGAGGGATGCATGTCCCAGCACAGGGCCCACCTTTATCTCCCCATCCCCGTGCGCACACAGACCGTGCACTGTTCCTGACTGACCAGGAGAGTAACTTCCCCTTTATCCCTGCTCTCTCTGCCAAGCTGCTGTGGTTTAGGAGGAATGAGCTGACTCTGTCCTTGCACGTGCCTTATCAACTGAATTGTTTTATGTGGCTTCAGTGAGTTCCACTGTTTGCCACAGAGCATCCCCTGCACCATTGCTTCACCTACAAAACTTTTGCCACCAGGAGCTGTGTATGAGGAACAACAGATGCAAAATAACCTTGACAGGGTTCTGAGGTTGCAAACCCCTTTTTGTCTTTTGCATGGCAGTTTTTTACCCCCTTAAAATTAAGAGCACTAGAACATGGGTTCCTGAAGATAAATCTCTTTATAGTGATGGTAGGTAGGCAGATGCTGTGCCTTGTCTCTGCTTAGCTTACCCCCTCCCTTCCTCTACTGGAGTTAAAACCAGCAGCTGTGATAACAGCAGCTCAAAGATTGTTGTTGACCCAAGAAATATCGACTGTGGGATGCCTTGTAGGGCTCTCTGGAAGGAGAAGTCAAGTGATCAGCATCTTTCTCAAGAAACAAGCATTTATTTGTTCATGTAGCTCTGCAGTTTTTGTAGGGGTTAGCACACAGCTCTGGAGGTTCAGAATTGCTTCCTGCTCCTGGATGGTGTAGGAAGAGGGAGGGAATATATGCCCTATAATGTGGTCTTCAGTAAAGGCGACATGGGTGTCATAAGGAAGACTTTAAAAATAAAGACTGTTTTTGGGATGTCTTAAGCTCTCTGACATCTGAGAACATGCAGACACCCAAATCTAGCAGCGTGTCTGGTGCAAACTGTCTGATCCCTCCAGGAGTCTGTGGAGCTGCAGTTTTACCCACGCTGATCTTGTCCATGGTTCCTGAAGCTGGGAGCAAAGAGAGGTGCTTGGCAAACAGTTACTCTTTTAGTGTGCCTGTAAGAGGTCAGTGCTTCCAGACACAGCAACTTGTCTCTGGTTCTGAGGCATCTCCAAGGACTGAGTTTCTGTGAGGGACAGCTGAGGGGGTGTTTTAGTTCAGGTGTGTGTTTAGGTGCAGTGTTGGGGGAAGAGGAGCTGTGCTGAGCTCTGTTCATCCGCTGTGGGAAAATGAGGAATGCACTTGAGAAGAAGGCAGTGAGGCAGGGTGATGATGTGCCTTTGCACGTGGGGTAAAGTGCCTGAGCAGCACTGCTGACTTCCTCTGGAAGGAGAGCTGTCTGGCGAGAGGAATAAATCAATGCGTAGTTGTTGGTGCACACAGGGGCTCTGGGGTTGTCCCTGGGGCAGGAGCCTGCACCTCCTCTTCAGCTGGAGTTGCCCAGTTCTCGGTGGGATGACTCAGTTTGGATCAAACCCAGCCCACTGACTGTGCTCAGGAGCTTGTTGGGGCGATTCACAGCCGGAGCAGCGGGGCCATCTGACTTAGCATCCCCTTGTTGTTAAAACACTTCTGTTCTGCCAGACCGAATGCGTGAATCACTTGCCTGTTCTGCTGAAGATACCCTGAGCAATCAGGCTGGTTGCTCTCCAGCAGAGGCTTCCTTTCCATGTGGATAGAGCTCTCCCCTTGAAGGGGGTAAAAGCAGGAGCGGAGGCCTGGCTGCAATGGTAAGAGATTATGCAGCCCTTGGATCCTTCCTTTGGATTCCTCTACAGCTCCCCAAAAACTGTGTGTACTTTCCAAGCCCATCTCTGTGCTGCAGAACTCACTGTTTGGTTACACGATGCTTTTGTTTGTGGGCGCAGAGAAAGATTTAGAATCCTAGTTCCTTTGGCTCTCCTGCCTTCTCTGAAATGCCTGTCTGTGATACTTGTGCAGAACTGCACCTATTTTCTCTGTCTGCTCCGCTCAGGGAGATGTGCTGCATCCTGGGAACGCTGAGGGAGGTGGAGGCTTGGCTTTGTCTTTGATCTCTGGCTGTGCCTCGGGCCTCGGAGCTTTTCATGAGCTTTCTGGTGTTTGGGGCAGATATCAGACTGCGCTTCTGCTCCCCGTTGTGAGCGCAGCTTGTGAAAAATACTTGGCATTGCAAAGTGCAGGGGTAGTTCTTGTTTATTGCACTGTTGATGTTTGCCGCTCGCAGGGAAAAAAGCAGGGGAGGGAAATAAACCCGAGAAGGTCTGCAGCAAAAAATAACTGACACAGATGCAGGAGATGAGTGTAACTCCTGTTCCTGCTGAGTAACTGGTGATAAGGCAGTACTTGCTTGCCCAAAATATATCAGGGAAAGAGAGACTGGTGCTGAAAGATGTTCAACACCCACCACTTTCTGTGAAGCCTGTGAGTCATGGGCACTTACTGCTTTCTGGGATCAGCTTTGAGCTCCCTTCACTTCATCATGAACCCAAGCCCACTGATGTTTTAAAAATACTAATGTTAAAAATATTTAATTTAACCCATTCACATAACATATAAATGCCAGGGTCTCCTTCCATTGCCTGGGGCTTTTGCAGGAGAATCGCTGTTGTGGGTCAGTGGTCTCTTCTGTGTTGTTTGTCACTCAGCCTGAGTGAAGGAGGTGGCGTCTCTCAATCACACTAAGCTTCTGTGGTGTGGTGCTGATGGAATAGCTGTCAGTCCACAGAGGGGTGGAGGTGAACAGGCTGGTGGATTGGGGTTAAGCCTTCAGACAAACCTGGTTTAGGTGCTAGGAGAAGGCTCAAGTATCTAATACAGGTGTTGGGCCCTGTCTGTCAGCGTGGCAGAAAAGGACCCCTAGCCCCTTTCTGCCATATGGTGATGGCACAAACAGAGACATTTTCACTTGATGTTGTCTTTCCCAGAGAATTATTGTATTTCTTTGAGTCTGAGTCTGTTTTCATCAACATTCAGCCCAGATGTAATTGGTTTTTTCCTGCAATTGGTGGCTGGTCTTTATGTTCTGAGGGGGGAAGTGGAGCTGCTCAGCAATTGTGCAGAGCGTAGGAAGTCCTTCTCTGCTTTTGATTCTTATTTTATCACCCAAAGAGTGTCTTTTTCCATGTCTGGTCCAAAACCCACTGATTTTGTGGAAAAGAAGCTGCTGCTTCGAGCATCTTTAAACCAGGCTGAGGCTGCCCACAATTGTAATTTAATATGGCCTTGAGGGAGTGACTGTGCTGGAAGTGTTTGGGTTTGGAGGAAGGTTAGTATTTTCTAAGTTAAGGACAAAGCAAACTTTGGGAGAAATATGTGAAATAACAGCAGAGCTGCTCTAGGTCTGCCAAGTTGATGGGGATTTTTTTGTTTTACCTGTGCCCAGGACATTGGCACAACTGCCATTTGCCAGGGAAGAGGTGACTGGGCTGGCTTCTTTTTCCAAGCTTCTCTGTGAATTATGGTACAGCTGTTGTGGAGAAGTCCTAAATATAATCTTGGAGCTGTTTCAAACCTCCCTTGTGCAGGGTCTGTGCTGCCCTGTTCCCCTCCACAGCCTTGGGGTGTTGGATGTTGTCAGCTCAGGCCCCCCGAGCAGCCGGGAGGAGGAGAGCGGGTCACGAGGGGTGACTGGCACCTTGGGGCTCTCTGGTCTGGCTTCTTTTCCTGCTGAAGACATGGAGAGGCAGCACTGGGGGCTTTGTAGGTCATGGAGGAAACACTGGGATCAGTGCCCTGCTTTGTCACCCTGGGTCAGATGGGTTATTTGTACACCAAGGCACAGCAGAGCAGCACACTCGCTTTGTTCCCTTCTGCTCCAAGCCTAGAAAAGCTGGAGAGACATTTAGGTGACTCTAGAGGCACTGTTGCTATCTGAGCTATGTCCTGCTGTGGCCCTGCCAAAGGGATGCTGAGGCCTCAGAAAAAAATGTTTGGGTGTTGCAGATTGGTACAGAATCATGGTTTATTAGTGACAGGCACGGAGAAACAGTCTGGTGGTGTTTGTGTGCCTTGGGGTCAGGGACACCTGAGCTCCTGAGCCCCACGGCAGAGAGCGGGGTAGAAGTAAAAGGAGAGTACTTTGGGAGGGAAACCTAAGAGAAAGATGCTGTGTCCCAAAAACTCTGTGTCATTAACAGAGTTCTGACAGGACTTCTTCCCTGACAGGGGGTTTGCAACCCTGTTAAATGCTTTCCTTCTTGGTCTTACAGAACGATGACCTCAGGAACCTGTCCCTCTCCGGCCACGTGGGCTTCGACAGCCTTCCTGATCAACTGGTCAACAAGTCAACGTCCCAGGGCTTCTGCTTCAACATCCTCTGCGTGGGTAGGTCACCCTGCCCCTCTGGGCAGTCAGGGCTGCACCCCTCCACAGACTCACACCTCCTCCCTCTGCAAAGGGATGAGCTGAGCCATGGGGGACCACAGTGCCAGGGAAGTGACAGTTTTCTTCCCAGAGCTGCTCCAGGGTGAAATCTAGCATCCCTCTTTTCCTTTTCTCTACCTTGTCCCCTGAGTCAAAACGAGGACATTTTTAGCTGTTAAAATCTTCGCCTTTGATCATCCTGTGGTTCTGTTTTCCCCAAAGGCTGCCCATAAGGAAACTGAGCTAACTTGGGTGCTAAATGTATTTTTAAAAGAAAGTGAACTTCAATCTCCCTTTCTCTGGGTTGGGTGCAGAGGCTGTTTCTCACCAAATGACATTCCTTCCCTTCCAGGCTTTGCCTGTATAGTTACATTCTTAGTTTCTCCAATTGGAATCGATGCCCTTTTTGGTCTCCAAGTGATGTACTGGAGAACAAAGCCTGTCACCTGTCCTCTGCTGTATTTAACCTGGGTGCTGCAGGTTGGTTTTATAGCCTGAGTTACCTTTTCCAAATTGTTCAGAGGGTGAAATACAGGAAGGCAACATCTCCTCTTTGCTATAGGGAGATAGGTGCTGTCTTGGTACTCCATGGATACTACACACTTGGAAATCCATTGCTCAGCCCCTGGGAGCTGGGAGCTGAACTAGCTTGGACTTGTCAGTGGACCCAGAATGTGATTCTGCCAAGTGACACAAATGCTGGGTTTCACTCTTAGCTTGGCAGGGCAGGCTATGAACACCATCTCTCCGTTCATTGTTCAGTTAAGCCTGCAAGAAGGGAGTATTGTCCCTTCTAATTAGTTACATTAATTAGCTGGAAAAACCCTGCAGCCCTCTGACTGTGAATTTTGCACAGTGAATTGAGGGTTTCTGTGAGCTGTGTGAATAGAAGTCTGGCACACAGACTGCGCTCCTCTCTGTAGCTTTGCCTGTCAAAGGAGGAGATAGGAGAGCAGTTGCACTTGTGCACACTCGAGCTCGCAGCCCTCACGTGACTGCTGGAGCAGCATGAATCCATTGCAGTTCAGCAGGGAACAGCCCGATTAGCAGGCAGCTCTTTGATCAAAATGGCATAAATTAATTGCCTTTCTCTCTTGGAGTAAATATTCCTTTCTTAACATGACTTAATATGTCTCCATTAGCAATTTGATCCATCTCTTCTTTTTTTCCTGTAAAATGTGTCGATCCACCAATTTTCACCCCATATTAAAATTTCACACAAACCACTGTAGTCGTCCAAGGAGCAGAAATCTTACTTTGGAAGCAAATTATTTTTTGTAATGGTGACTTGAGAAAGGACATGATGAACTTTGGCCTTGTAATGTGAGACTTTTATTTGAGATGTGAAAGGCTGCAAAGGCCATCTAGCACAGCACGCAGCAGTTCACACGAGGAGCTCCCTAAAATCTTCAGCTCCAGAGATGAAGATACCGTGCCATCAGTTCAGGACTCAGCTTTTCACGTGAGCTGCCTCAGCCCACCCCTGCTCACAGCATGGGTAGCAGTAGCTGTGTGAGAGTATAATTGCTAAACAAACACTTCTGACTTAGAAATGGGATTTGGGCTAATGCTTTCATCCATATTACTAATTGCACTGGGGATTAGTGAACCTGTAATAGTTTAAAAAGTTGGTATTTGATCAGTGTGCTATTTTCCTTTTCTTTAAAAAACACCTTATGTATTTCTCTGTCTCAAATTTTTATTGCCTCAGTTGTGCTGTGGGTTTTGGGTGACCTTCTTGAAACAGAAACAAAACCGTTTTAAAAAAATAAACCAAAATAAAATCGAGTATCTCCTTGGGAATCAAACACAGTGTTAAGAGAATTTACAACTTGCTTCTGTGAGGAAAGTTCCTGGTTCAGCCCTGGGGAATTGGTAAAGACGGGGACTGTCTCCAAAGACATCTGTTCCTGCAGGGATTATCTTGCTTAGCCATGTGCATGTAGCCTAATTCCACTGCTTCCCAAGTGGAATAACTCCTTAACCTGGCGAACGTGCCCCAGAAGATGAGGAAAAGCAGCCAGACCATCCCAAGTTGCCTTTGTCTGCTCAGGTGAAACCGGCATCGGCAAGTCCACGTTGATGGACACTCTGTTCAACACCAAGTTTGAGAGCGAACCGGCGACACACAACGAGCCCGGCGTGAGGTTGAAAGCCCGGAGTTACGAGCTGCAGGAGAGCAACGTGCGCCTGAAGCTGACCATTGTGGACACCGTGGGCTTTGGAGATCAGATTAACAAGGATGACAGGTAAACTGGGCTCTGGCAGGACCTGGGTGTGCTCGCAGGTCGGGAGGGCGTGACTGGGGGCTCAGTAGGTCCCTCGCTGTTCCTGGGGGTGTTTCCTGATCCAGGAAGTGATGCTACTCTGTAATATTTCTCCCAGCATAAGGCCCTACTGCTTTCTTTGCAACATGTCTCTGAGGTTTTTGGGCTTCCATGGTCAGAGACAAAATTTCCAGAAGCCAAGAAATCAGAGCAGCAGTCGTGTTATAAACCCACATAGTGGTATCCATGAGGCTGCCCTTGGTGGAGGGGGGACAAATGGAAAAGTTATTTTTTTCCAGAAGCACAGCTCCCTTTTTGGGGAGAAAGTGAAAATCACCTGTAGCGTGGGATGCAAAGCTGTACATTTGTTTTCATGCCAAACTGGTTCTTTCCAGAGGGTACGTTACAATGCACAAGGTTTTTTCTCTTCAGCAAAATGGTCCCCTCAAAGTCCACGAGCCCAGTTGTCTTCTGAGCTTTGCTCACAGGCTTCAATTCCGGAAAAGCCCTTTTTATCCTCTTGTCAATCTCCCTTCCCTCTTTTAAGATTTTTCAGTGAGATTGACAGAGCTCAGACTTCAATTGGAGATGTACAAATACTTTGTTTTTCAGGGTAGCAATCTTGTGTGGTTTCCATGCACCTAAAATCCAGGGTCTCTACCACATTATCTTGCTGTCATGTCCATTATGCTTTGCCTGTGCACTCGTGGAAACACAACTTGTTAGGAGGGACTGGAGGTTGCTGGGGAGGGTCTTAACAAGCCGAGCTTGTCCCGTAAGGTCCAGAGCACCCATGAGGCTGCCTGAGTGTCCACCAGTGCCCAGTGTTGTCCCAGTAGCCAATTCCCAATTTCTCTGTGCCTCACCTCCCTCCAGCTACAAGCCCATAGTAGAATACATCGATGCACAGTTTGAAGCCTACTTACAAGAAGAGCTGAAGATCAAACGGTCCCTGTTCAACTACCACGACACCCGGATCCACGCCTGCCTCTACTTCATTGCGCCCACCGGGCACTCGCTCAAGTCCCTGGACCTGGTCACCATGAAGAAACTGGACAGTAAGGTACTTGCTGCCTGTGTTACGACCCTCACATGGCCCTACTAGTGCTTTTATTGTCTTGCCACCAGGAAATAATGTGTGTTTTTAGCACTGGAGAATTGCAGAGGGGCTGTGTGAAAAGTGTACCTGGTGCAAGCTGCTACAGTGGGTCATTGTTCTGCTTCACATGCTCAGAGATTTATTAAGAGTTTGGACTCCTCCCCTCTCCCAGCCCTGCCTCGGGTAGGGAGCTTGGCCCTGTGCTCCCCAGCTAAGCTATAAAGTCAATAAAGACAATTCAGGTCGTCTTACTAATCAGTGAAAACCAAATGGAAGTGCTGTGTCTGTTTGCTCTGACCACATCCAGATAGACACAAACAGTGATTTGATCTTCTGTGGCACATGTTAGTGGTGTTCTAACTGTAATTTCATAAACAGGGATCTGAATAAATATGTTACTTGGCATCTGCTTCTCAGTTACCCTCAAAGGCTTGGTTTAAACCACGGTTTAAAGGTTTCACCTCTTTTCTGAGAAAAATAACTGAGGTACAAATGTAAAGCCTGAGTACTTAAACTAAGCTTTGTCTGTGCTTCTTTACATCATGATTAAGCAATTTAAATCTGTCCACCGTGCACCTTTGGCTCGTTGGATCCTGATTCTGCAGATCACTGGTGGCAGTGGCTCTTTATTTCCTGGAGGGGCCTATCGATTGGGTTTTATGTGGCGATGGAGAAGGTTCCCTGCCCTATTCAACTGAAAATAGGGTTATGGAGATTTACCCTAATTGGCATTTGTGTTCTGTCTTTTGGCCCAGGGAGATTTAATATCTCCAGACCATCCTCCAAACAGAATCAAGTGATGTAATAGAAGAGGATTTTCAAGTGCTGTACTTAAAATCCCTTTATATAAGTCAATACCACTGTTATTCTCACTATGATTTCTGTCTGCTGTTGCATGGAGAAGCAAATCCTGCATGATCAAAAGCAGAAACTGTCCCTCTGGAGGGACGAGAAAGGAAAAAAGGCAGGGTCCTTATCCTTGCCAACAGCCTGTCTAGGGAAGAGTTTCAGTAACTGATCTTTCATCTCGGAGCTGTGCAGGGAGGAATGAGCCCTGCTACTGCAGTACAGCCGTGTCTGGGGGCATGTGAGGGCACACAGGTGGGGGAAGTGTGGCTGTGCTACTGCCAGCCCCTGTCCTGTGTGTCACAAGGTTGGATAGGGACCATCTGCTTCCACCTCCCGTGGGGTGACAGCAGCACTGCTGCCACCCGAGTGTCCCTGATGGCAGCCCCCGAGCAAACACCTGTGACAGGCTCTTGTCCCAGGGAGGCTCCTGCAGTAATCCAGCCTGCTGCAGTGCGAGGAGATGTGCCTAGATGGTCATTTCCTTTTTTTTCTTTTTTGGAACAGTTTGTGATAATCTGTGACAGCATTTCCTGTCCAGCCAATTCGGGCGAGGAGGGGAATACGACAGGACAGGAAATAGCATGTTGCCAAATTGCATTTGACTTCTTTTTAAGGCCATCATCACTGCTGCCTGGAAATCCTGTCTGAGGTGATGCTGGCAGCAGCAGCCCCGAGAAAGGTCATCTGCTGGGGGTGCTGGCTGGTGGCACTGTTAGCGCTGTCCCTGCGTGTCCCGCTCTGTCCTCTCCCGGTGACACAACCTGTGCAGTGCTGTATGTGGAGATGCTGTCTGTGTCCTGCAGGTGAACATCATCCCCATCATTGCCAAGGCTGACACCATTGCAAAAAACGAGCTGCACAAGTTCAAGAGTAAGATCATGAGTGAGCTGGTCAGCAACGGCGTCCAGATCTACCAGTTCCCCACGGACGAAGAGACGGTGGCCGAGATCAACGCCACCATGAGCGTATGTCACCTGGGGGTTCCCTGGGGGCTTCCCCCTTGGTGGGGGCCCATCCTTGATGGTTGTGCTGTATTTTATTTGGCTTTAAAACTGCAGTCTAAGCACAGACACCAGGCTGGCCAAAAGGGCTTTGGGGCTGAAGATACCTGGCCTGATCCGCTTTATTGTCTGACAAATGAGTCCTCTCTGAGCGTTTTTCATATCCTTCCCCAGTTGCAGCGTTCCCATCTCAGGAAAGGAAAAGGATGGGAGGCAGGGCCCCAGCACAGTCAGGGCAGGGAGCTGAGGTTTGGGTTTCCTGTCCCAAACGACCACTTGTTGCTCAGTGGGGGGTGATTCACTGCTGCCTTTGTTTCGGTTTCCGCAGAGAGCAGGGCACCGTTGGTGATGTTCCAGCTCTCCATAGGGCTGGTGGCCATCAGCAGCTTGGCTTTCACCTCCTTCCCCTTCCTCTAGCGGAGGGTGGGATTTGAGGGCACGCAGGGCTAGGGTAGATCAAACATTTTAGTGGAGTTTACGGGTGAAACCACTGTTTTCCATAGTCCTAACTTGGGTTGCAAGGGGAAGAACCTGAGCTTGAGGTTGCTGGCAGTGACATGCAGTATTATCTGGGCATTTTAGGTGGTTTTAGAGGGGCACATAACACCCAAGAGGATGTACCAGCCCTAAGGCAAGTGCACTCAGATGAAGCCATTTCCTTACTACTTGAAGGCTTTTCTGAGTTTCCTTGCACAACTGCTTGTAGATGGGCAATTATCCCATCCAGCTGGATATTAGACCTTCTCCAAAGGTGCCTGTTGCCTGTCTTCCCTGTGCGTGTTGTGTTCTGAGCAGGGAGAAGCTGGCACAGAGAAGGGTCGTGGCTCTACCAGGGTGCATCATGTGCAGTGTTTTGCTTTCCTCTGGTGCAGCCTGGCTGTTGGGAAGCTCCTTTGCCAGTTAATCCCATCTCCTCTGCCCTGCCATCTTCCCCACCCACCCAGCCTGTGACACGGCTTGGCCGACACAGCTCCCGGAGCTTGTGCCCAGCCCTGTTGGATGCTGTTAAGGCAGGGAGAGCTCCATGGGCCTGGGCTGGCCAGCTCCCTGCTGGCAGCAGCCACATTTCTGGGAGTAGATCCCAGATTGTCGCCACCACACCCATGGGGAGACTGGGACGGAGCAGAGCTACATGACTCAGACGTGTCAGCCCAGGGCTGGGTTGACTCTGCTCTTCCCCTTGCTCACAGCTTTGCTCTTTTTAAGAGGAAGCATTAGCAGTTCTTTGTAGCAGCAGAACCCCCCTGAAATTTTCCTTGGGAGAATGTACTTTGTTTTCTTTTTTTTATTGTTTCACAGTTCTGTCTCCTCAGTGTTCAAATTCACTTCCAGTTTGTGAGACTTGTTCTGGGCTTAAGATAGTCATGCTCTGTAATTACATGGAAAATATGTATGTCTCTGGTATTCTTAGGACATCAGAATTTTGGGCTTTAATTCTGATCAGGTTTCTCATCCAGATTGTCCTGTTGCTCTCCCTAAAACACCAGATGAATTGCAAAGGCGTTGAAGCAACTTAGATCTAGCAGAGCTGCCACAGTAAACAGCTTTCTTGAGGAACAATCCCTGGCAAGGCGGCGAAGGAAATCCCCAACCTCATTGTCCCTTTCCTTTCATAGGTCCACCTTCCTTTTGCTGTTGTTGGCAGCACCGAAGAAGTGAAGATTGGCAACAAGATGGCCAAAGCCAGGCAGTACCCCTGGGGTGTCGTGCAGGGTATGTTACCAAAGGCACAGAAAAGGCCTTGTCGTCCTGTCCCGTTCCGATCAAAGGCACGCTGATCTCTGGATGGTCCTTGTCAGAACCTGGCTTGAGAAAGCACAGCCCAGATCTGGACATGGAGCCAAAAGCTCTTTCCTGCAGGAGAGCAGAGTTTGGCCAGGGCACTGTTTGCAACCCAGGCTGTACTGAAGCTGCCAAAGATAGATAGGGCTGATCCTCACTTCCCAACCAGCACTGAGAAGTACAGGATTGAGATGGTGATAGTCTGCTTGTGGCTTCAGCTGTATGTCCCACTGGATAATGGCCCAGGGAGCTGCAGGGGAACATTCACAGGGCAATTCTGCAATACTCTCCAAATTCTCAATAGTACAGGCTGGCCCTGAAGCAGCTTCAGACTTACTGTCTTCAGCTGTATACACTAGAGGATAGTACTGGGAAAAACAGTTAGGAAAGAAGTTGATATGTTTGGGAAGTCTTGGACTCAACACATCCTGCTGGGTTCTTGCTGTTCCCAGGAAACTGGAACCTGGATGGTTTAAGAGATTTAGTTTAGGCATTGCCTGCTTGGACCCCTGTGAGTGCTAGGATTTAGAGTGGGTCTGAGTGGGAAGTAAAATCCTGCGTGCAAGTGGATCATCACCTTGCTAGTGCAAAAATGCACAGAGGGACGGGACCTCTGTGACAGATGGGCAGCAGGGAGATTTTTCAAATCCAGGGGAAGGCCTTGAACTCATGCCCCTGTTGGCTTGCGGTAGTTTCACCCCCAGGCCATCAAGGCATTTTGGTGCAGGCTGACCTGGAGTTCTGCCTGTGTGCCTGGAGAACTCGGGGCTTGCTGAACTGGGGCCCAGATGCAGGGAAAGGGGGGACCCAGCCCCTGGGTGTAACATCTCTGTGGATGCTCTGTTGTCTTGGCAGTTGAAAATGAAAATCACTGTGACTTTGTGAAGCTGCGGGAGATGCTGATCCGAGTGAACATGGAGGACCTGAGAGAGCAGACGCACACCCGGCACTACGAGCTGTACCGGCGCTGCAAGCTGGAGGAGATGGGATTCAAGGACACGGATCCGGACAGCAAGCCCTTCAGGTAGGGCCCTGTAGGACACTGCTGTGCTTTGCAGCCACCTGCTGTGCTGCAGCTCAGGGCTGGGCACTTCCCGGGCAGGGAAGGGGCATCCGTGTCAGGGAAAACGCGGGAGGGTGACTCATGCGCTGAGGTGTAGCGGCTCACCGGAGGGGAGATCCTGGGGTCAGCGCTCCCTGACCCTCCGACAGCTCTTCACAGCTGCTCCAAGGTGAGCTGTGAAGAGGGAGCCATGGTCTCATGCTTGAGGTTTGGCTGGTTACTACACACATAGTTTATTCTGTCAGACAGCTTTATTGGTCTGAAGCCCAAGTCATCAGCCAGGGACAACAGCTGTGTGGGAATTCGGGAGGGAGTGTTTGTTTTCTCCTCTCATTTCCTGTTTCCCATTCCTCCCCAACTTTTCCCCAATAATTGCACCCTCTGCCTTAGCAGCATCCCATGCTTCTCTCTGCCCCAGTCAGAATTCAAGTGCATCAGTGGGGGGTTTTACCCCCATAACACCCGTGAGTGTCAGGGATTGGCACTAGTTTGGGGTTTTATTTGACAGGCTGAGTTGATGCAGCTGCATTTCTTCTGCAGCACAGATACTCTGCTGGAATCAGTCAAGCCCAGTTCTGTTACTAAGCCCAAGTGTGAAGCTTTATTGGATTTCCTTTCTGGAGAGCAAGGGCTTAAGATGGGCTGAGCCCTTCCTTTTGAGGAATCTGAGGAATTTCCATTGCTTCCTGTACACGAGGCCTCTTTTTGACCAAGCTATAAGTAGAAAGGAAATGAAAATGTACAGCATTTCTCCATCTGGTACGTGCTAGTTCAGAGCAGTTCCCTCTGGGTGCCTTTTCCCTCCCATAAACAAACAAACCCCACGATCCCAAGCTGTTTGGCCAAGGCTGATGTATGTCTGATATGAGGAAGATGTTCTCTCTGAGCTCAGGGATCAAAAGGATGCCTTTCCCTGCACTGGGGCCCGGGGAGCCACAGGGCCCCTCGGCCAACTTGCATCAGCCAGGAGCAGGGAGCCTTTGGAAGATCTCAGGGGCAGCAGGGCAGAAGAGCCCAGCAAACCATTGGTGCTGTGTAGGCGCTTGTGTGAGGTGTGAAAGAGGGGGATTGGTGATGGTTGAGACCCCCACCTTGCTGGCAGAACCCCCCCTGCTTGGCCCAGCTGCAGGAGGTGAGGAGGGAGCAGCACCAGGAGCCCCACAGGCATCTGCTCCATGAAATGGGGTTCTCTGCACGGAGACCCTTCTGCTGTGGGCTGGTTTCTCTGCTGCTCTGGTTAACCTTTTCAAAACACATCTTTTTTCAAAGAATATTATTTGCCAGGGCATCCCTCCGTGTGTGTGGGTGTGCTGGGGAATCGAGTTACTCTTGTAATCTGGGCTCATATGTTTGTGTACTTAAAAAGCTAATTCCCTTGTCATCTTTGTCTGTGAGAAGCTGCAGGGATCCCAGTTGGTTTGGACTGTTATTCCTTGGGGCTGTAATTGTTTTTTTCACATGCGGCCTGGGAGTTGCCCGGCCAGTTTCTCTGAGAACTTGGCTCCTCTGAACTCGGAGTCACTGCAGCAGAGAATGAAGCTTTGAACCTGGGACAATTTAACAGGAAGCCCCTGCACCCCTGGCTCCTGGCAGCCTTTTCCTGCTTGTCCATCACCCGGCATTGTGTTTTTGGGAATGAGCTTTGCAAGGGACATTTGCAATACAGGATGGGATGAACAGTGGGCAGAGCTTTCTGGTTTGGTCTGTAAGGCTCTGCTGCTCCCTAGTACAGCGTGTCACTAATTGCAGATTCAGTTTGTGCTCACTGAGCAGCAGAGGCTCACCTGCCCTCTGGGTTTTCCTAGACTCTAGCCAGATCCTTCGGAAGGGCTTAGGAATTTACATTTGTGTCCACAGTCAGAGTATTAAATCCAAGACTGAATTCTAGGGAGGTTTTGATTCAAGTCTCCAGATCTCCTTCTGCTGTGAGAGATCTGGTTCTGGATTTAGTGAAGAACCAAAGATGGCTCTTGCCCTTCTCTCCCATGAAAGGATTTTTGTAATTTTTAGAATCAGTATTTTTGCTTCCATGTGTGGGAAGCTGCTGTGGTCATCTGGAATGGTGTGATCCCTCCAGGGTGGCCAGTGCTCTGCCAGAAGAGCTCTGGGCATCCTGTCTGGAGAGTATTTTAGGAGGCAACTGAAGTGCCTGTTAATTAGCAGAATTAAACACTTGGGATAATCTGTCAAGTTCTGTTCCCCAGTTCAATATCCCACCCCCCAAAGAAAAGCAACAAAAAGCCACCAAAAAACCCAACACTGCCAGGAAAGACAGAAACTTGACTTCATTGGAATTAGGATTTTCCCCTGGCCCAGTGGTTAATGTGTTCCCTGGGCACATGGATACAGTGTGTCTGTGTGTTATCAGTGGAGTTTTCATTTAAAAAATGCATTTTCAGAAAAGCCTCTTGGGGGAAATAGTTATCATTCCCACACTATCGTTACAACTGGGCTATCCAAATCCATTTAAGGAATAAAATAAAGAGGAATTTGGTGTCCAGAGTTCCTGACAGGCTCTGAAAATCTCAGAGGTGCATGGACAGCATATTTTATGTCCCAAATCTGTGCTGCCTATCTCAGTGCTGGGGAAATAAAGGAATGCCAAGGAGTAGAGGGGGGATGAAGGAAGGAGGAAATCCAGTTATGTGGTTATTTGGAGGAGGGGGCTGATGCTTGTTCAGAAAGGCCAAAGGAGAAAGAGAGGTCTCCCGAGGTGACTTTATATAATCAAGCCCCTGATCCAAATCCATTAGCAGTGAGTAGTGAAAATGAGTTTTGCTGTGTGTCAGCGTCGAGATTAAAGAACTACACGAAGCCAGATTTCACACTGTGCCTGCTCCACAAATCCTGCACTTGGAATGACGAGACTCGGCACAAACGGTGGGAGAAGGGAGGGGTTGTGACTCAGGCGGATCACAAGCCCTGTGGGCATCGGGGGTTGGTGTAGGCGCTTACATAGTGGCTGCTGCTTTTGGAGGACGGTCATCCTGCCTGCTCAGCGATGTGCAGGATCCTGGTCACGGAGCTCGGCGGTTCCTTTCCCATTTGTCTCCCACTGCTGCCACCTAGCGAGCTGGGGCGGGGTTCGGTGGAGGGGATCGTGCCTCTGTGGTACTCGGGGACCTCTGATGATGTTCTGTGAGGAGACAACCCAAGTGTAAGGTCACCAAAGGCTGGGAGCTCGCGGCTGTGCGTGAAGCACGGCTCTGACGGGGTTCTGTGTGTTTCCAACAGTCTCCAAGAGACGTATGAAGCAAAGAGGAATGAATTCCTGGGCGAACTCCAGAAGAAGGAGGATGAAATGAGGCAGATGTTTGTCATGCGAGTGAAGGAGAAGGAAGCAGAGCTGAAGGAAGCGGAGAAAGATGTGAGTCTGTTGTAACTCGGGGGACTCTGTGAGGGTTTAGGCTGGGGCTTTTCCAGAACATGTCCTGCTAGGGGAGGGAGCTGCTCCTCGTGCCTCACAGAGGAGCATGTGGTACAGAGAAAAGTATGGCCCTCAATGGCTGTTTTCTTGCTTGGCACAAGCAGGATGGAGTCCAGTCGGTACAAAGCGGTGGGGGATGGAATGTGGGAGTTTGGAAGCATCCAGAGACCTGTTGTGTTCCTACAGCAACAGAAATTGTCACCCTCCGTGTGTGCAAGTGTGTGTTGACTGCAGGACAAGTCAGGCAGGGACAGGCCAGTGACTGGCTGTTAATGCAGGGAGGCTCAGTGCCAGCAGGAACACTGCAGGCATCCTTACCAGGAATGGGGGTGGAACGTGCCTCTCTTCCCATCCAGTTCTCATTGTCTCTGTCCTGGCAGCTTCACGAAAAGTTTGACCATCTAAAGAGGACTCACCAAGAAGAGAAGAAGAAAGTGGAAGACAAAAAGAAGGAACTCGAGGAAGAGCTGAACAACTTCCAGAAGAAGAAGGCGGCAGCTCAGCTGTTACAGTCACAGGCTCAGCAGGCAGGTTCCCAACAAACCAAGAAAGACAAGGACAAGAAAAAGTAAGCGGATGTCACCCACATCCTTTGTAGGGTTTGTTACAGTTTTGGGAGGTTGTTTTTTTTCTTTCTTGCTGCATGTCTGTATTTGCTTTTTCCCATCACCAGACTGGAAACAGGGCTTTTATCAGCCTGATCAAATAAAATATTTTTTTCTAAAGGGTGGGCCAGGGACACGATCTTAATTTTTCTCCAGAAGAGTACCTTCAAATTTTAAGTTGAAGTCTGACTGGTGTGGGAGAGCAATCGGATGGTGGAGGTTTGACTTGTGATCTCTCCAGCATCTTCTGGAGCAACTGTGAGATGTTCTGGACTCAGATTTATCTGCCTGAGCCAAAATTATTAAGGGAGTCACTACCTGTCCTTTCTTTCACTGGTGGTCTCCAGTTCCCATTCCTTAAGGTTGTAGTTGTAAGTAGAAGTAGCTTAGAAACCAAAACCACCATGTTGTTTTTACATGGGAAATGCTAGTGCCAAAAGTGATTACTTGGAAGCTTGCTTTAAAGACAAGAAGCTTTGGTTATTTTTTTTAAAAAAAAAACAAACTATTATGGTACCGTAATTGCAGTTAAATGGCATTTGTGGTTGTATGGAGTTGACATAATAAGCTAAGAAACCCTTACCTTTTAGAAAGATCATGGCACTGTTTTTTACTATTTTATATCCGTATCCTAGGAGTGTAACCCCGTACCCTCTGTTGGCTTTGCCCATTCCTAGTAAGAAGGTGCTCATGCAAGTCCTTCCTGGGCCGTCTGTGCTAACGGTGCTAGTTGGTACCTGCCGCTGGGAAAGCTGTCGAGGGGGGGTGCAGCAAATCTCCCTGGAAAACACTCGGTTAACCCACACACAAAAATGACAGTTCCACACTGCTTTTACTGGCCGAGAGAGCAGGGGGGTGTTCCTTCCAATTAATGCTGGAAGAACCAAATGCCAGTGGGGATGTGGCACAGGCAGCTGTGTCTGCCTCGCTAAGCTGGGAGCTGAAGCCTGGTGTGAGCTGTGTGAGAGCGCGAGCCCGGGAGGGGCACTCGCCCTGCAGCTGGACTGGTGTGTTTGTACAGCTTGGCACTTCACCCTCGCTGCATGTCCCCTGTCCTGCTGCTGGGTCCGTGCCCAGCGGTTGTCGCTTCTGCCCTGGGGAAGGTGGAGAGGGCCTGGGGCTGGTTCCTCAGCTGAGGTCAATTGATGTAGCTCCTGTGGAGCCCTGCTGCTCGATGCTGGCTGAGAGCCTGGCCCTGGGCACCTGCTGGAATACGAGGAGTGCTGTGTGCTGCATGCTCTGCTTGGCTAGGAATCCTTACGGACCTGTCGGGTCCAGGTGTGCTGAAACACCCTCCTGCAGCTGTGGCTGTAAAGCAGGATAGGCTGAAACCCCTGTCTTCTCTCACCTGAGAATCCAGACATGGTGATGTGTTCTCTAGAAAGAATAGGAAGTTTTGAAGGCCCTCTTTCTTATCTCTTTACAGAGTTGGTAGCTTAATGTTTTTAAGAACTCTGCAGTCAGATTTTTCATCTTAGATCCGAGACCAGTGCAGTGCAGGATGGTCTGGGGAGTTCTGTCTCTTTGTGTAGCTGCTCTTTGCTCCTGGGAGGTTGGCTGGCACGTGCACAGTGTCGTGGGTGAGACAGGGATGTTTCCAGCAACTGTGACCAACGCAGGTTCTACTTTGCTGATGCATTCACAGACACCCCGCCCTGAGGAACATCCCCGTGTTTTAGTGTGTCCTTTGTGCTCCACACCAGGTGCTGTACCTGTTGCCATTGTTCTTTAGTGTTGCAGTTACTAACGGAGGCTTTCAAGGGAAGTGCTGACACTTCTGCCCTGTAGCACACCTTGGGTTTCCAAAGGCTTTGAGTTTCTCCTTGCACTCTAATGAGCAGCTGGAGGTTGTGTGGTTAAAGGCTTCCATCCTCTCCCTCTCTCTCTCTCTCTCTCTCTCTCTGCTGACATGGCCTGTGGTGCTTCTTGTGCAGTTGCCAGAGGAAGTCCTTGCCATGCCTGACGCTTGTAGCCTCCCCAGAAAGTAAATCACAGGAGTGCTTTTTTTCCTCAAGGTGGGATCAGATTTCTCCAACTTGGAGAACAGAGACTTTCCACTGTGCTGTGCATGCTGGAGGGAAGGCTCAGGATGAAATCTGCTGCTGGCCTGACTCCCTGAGGGAGAGCTTGGCCTTCCTGATTTCCAGGCAATTCCTCCAGGAATTCCCTAGCTTGTACTCATTCTTAATCTGGAATTGTTGGGGCCCGGGCCTGATGGCAGCAGTGTGCTGTTCTGGGGACAGCACATCTGCATACCCCAGACACTTCAGGGGAGACTGGAGAGGTGTACTCGAGAGATCACTTCAGTGTGAGGCTGAGCATACTCACCTAGCCCCTGCTGTAATTTTGGGATGGGGCTGTGCTTCAAACCTGTACAGCCTGGAGGCAGTTCCTGGCAATAGCCCAGATCAGAGCAGCCAACAGCCTTGTGGTGCTTGCCTGCTGTTTGGGAGATGGCCACATGCCTCAGCATGTACCGCTGTGTTACTGCTCGTCCTCAGCCCCCAGGAGCTGGGACCATCTATTTGGGGGCTGTTTCGGTTTATTTCAGCCTATTTCTGAAAACCAAATGTAAGACTTGGGTTTTTATTTTCAAGTTCCTTTCTATGTAAGTTTTCAGTCCACCATGGCTGCTCTGGCCCAGCTTACATGGTTGGTTGGTCAGTAGTTCTGCCCCCTTGGTTTTTCTTTCTACGTTTGCTTGTCATAGGCTGGAGTAGAGCCTGGCCTTGAGGTTGAGTTCCTTTGTAATTCCATAATCCGTGTGCATGCCCACCCACCGGAGCAAGTTGCTGGTGTTGGCTCTCCTGGCTTTCTTTTATTATTTTTTTTTTCATTTTGAGTTCAATTAGTGCTAACTTTTTTGTTTTTTGTTCTTTTTTTAACTTGCAGTGCAAGCTTCACATAAAGCCTGTCGAGCCAAGGATGTTCCTGCATTCACCTGCTTTTGCAGTAATGTGTCTCTGCCATCTGTTTTCTTTTTCTTTTTTGGTTTTCTTTTTTCATTTTTTAACATGAATAACTATTAACTCATCTAATAACATAGGGGGAACAAGAAGGAAGAGGGATGGGTACAGGACTGTATGCAACTGGAAGTTCAGGGGCGGGTGGAGGGATAAGGTAACGATACCCATGTGTTTTTGTCACCAAAACCATCAGCTGTAAATCACTTTTGGCCCCCAGTTCAACCAAGAGTCAGGGCTGGGTGTCAGCAGCTCGGGTGAGCAGGGCTGACCGGCTCAGGTGTCCTCAGTGCTGCAGTAACCTGTGCTGAGGGAGCCCCTGGACCCAAAGAAACCTGCCCCAGGGAATCGCTGCTGTAGGAATGTCACAGCCAGCCCATGGCGTGGCTAAACCTGGAGTTTAGCCTGGCCCATATTCCTGGAGTAGCTGATGTGTTCCAGCAGTAGCTGCTGGGGAGAGGGAGGGGGGTGTGTGTAGATAACCCAGTGTAACTGACCCTGCATGCCATGACATTTGCATGATAATGTGTTTTAGTTGCTGTTTTTGTTGTCTGACCTGACCATGGCTCGGGTTTGTTGTCCTGTGCTGGCCTGTTTTTCACAGCCACCCTTCCAGTTGAGCGCAGCAGCTGAGGGTGCCCGGGGGCAGGAGCGTTCCCAGCACCGCTGTCCCTGCAGTACTTGCTTGAAACCTTTGGAACCTCCCTTAAAATCCTCCCTGGTTTCCAACGGGTTAGCAGCCCTTGTGGAACCAAATGCTTGGGCAGGGGGGGACATAGAGCCTTCAACATCCTCTTAGAGCCTCCAGGAGCGTTCCTGCACACGATTAAATACAGACTTGCAGTGGGATCCACAATTCCAGGTCAAGGGAGAGAAGGTACCCGGACACACTCTGTGCTCCCCACCAGCCCTCCTGCACCAGGGGCAGTGTCCCATTCAGGTGTCCCTTGAACATGCCAAGGACATGTAGGATAAGCCAGGCCTTGCTCTGGGCCAGTGCAGGGTGGAAGGGGATCTGTTTAATGTGTATTTTCTATGCCATTGCTTTTGGACAGAGTCTTTCCCTTCCTTCCCCAGAAGTGGCGAGCCATGCTTATCCTATGACTCCTGGGTTCCTTTCTCTCCTGCTGATGCACAGCCAGCACTTGCTCTGCTCCTGGCTGGGGAGTCTCCTTTCCTTTCTTTAAAGCACTCCTACACATAACTCCTCCCACCTGAGTCTCACACACTGCAGCTCTTTGCTTGTTTCTGGATGGAATTTCTCCAGGGGAAAAAAAAGGGCAGAATTATCACTTGTTTTTGTTACTTATTCCTCAAGTGTTGCTGTTGAGAAGTGTGCTGGGGGGGGGTTAGCTTATGGGTTGTCTTGCTTTTAACCCTCACTGCTTAAACATGGCTTTGGGAAGAGGATATCTAAATGCCGTGTCTTGGACAAAACAGAAAAGTGGATAAGTAAGCTGGAAATAAAATGGTTGACCCTTTTATCCCTTTCTTTTCTTTTTTTTTTTTGTTTTATTTTTTTGACCTTCTGGTCTTGCCAACAGTGCACTTTTTGCCATGTTAAATAGGTTTGCTGCAGGGTTGTTTGGAAAAATGAAATTCTGATTCTTGTGGCTTCTGGCAAACCCAGCTTTAAAATCTTGAGTTATGAAGGAAGAAGCTTGGGTTGTTTGCATGAGTTTTTTACAGTCCAATCACATGCCCATCACCGAGCGCTCGTGGCAATATGCTTCACTTCAACTGTCTCTGTGCATGTCCTCTTTTTAATTACCAGTGTTTTGTGCCAAGTTGAAAACTTAATTTTAACATTTATTTGTACTGCTTCATTTAACAGCCCTTCAAGGGATGTTTAGCAGGGGAAATCAGCTGAGTTGAGCTTTTGCTTTTTGACAGAAAGCAGTGGCCAAGTGCATTAATGACTTTTGGGTTGAGTTTCTTTCTCCAGCAAAAAGCAAGCTGTGTTGGAGAAAGTGGGAATAAACCACAAGCTTGCAGATGTCCAAGGTATTGTTTTGGTTTTCACCACAGGAGATGATAATGACTTCTTTTTTTCACCTTAAACCCCTGGGCCATGTTTAGCTTGTCACTGCTGCACTTCTTGCTTTTCTTTCTAATGCCTTTTTTCACAGTAGCCCCTGGTGTGCATGGAGTGAGTGATACACTCAGGGCTGGCTGGATGTACTTTCACCTTTGCATGTAAGTACAGCAGCAAGAGACTCACCTTCCTGCCTCGCTCCTGACAGGAAACCAGTTGTACTTTTCTGAGAGATTAAGTCCACTTCCTTACAAGTGGCATGGCTAAAACCCCCTAAAACTGTCTGCAGGCTGCTTGTGCTGAGCTGTTGTAGAGAAGCTGTAGGGAGCACAACATCCAGCTCCTGCTGGATGCCTAGAGCAACCCTGGGCAGCTTCCCTGCATGCCAGAAGCTGGACACATGGTTGGGCAAAGCCTTGCTTGGGAGGCCCTGCTGCATGGAACATGATTAGACAGCCATGATAACGAGCTGATGATGCTGCGTGCTCCTGACTGCGTTTCCAACCTCAGTCCCATGTAAAGGAGCAGGAAAGCACACTGAAATGTGCCTTTTCTGGGATGGTGGTGTTCCCAGGGCATGAAACAAACCCCCAGGATGGAAAAACACAGTCAGGTTGCTGAGGGGGGCTGTGACTGCTCTGTGCAGGTTGGGCACCCCTGGGTCTGGCAGGCAGATGAAAAGGAGGAGGTGGATGAGGATTTGCTCCCCCAGAACCATCCGGGGTTTGCACAGTTCCTTTCTGGGAGGGCAGTTAAGTGGGAAGGATCCCTTTGAGCTCGTGGTCATTAAATGCATTGTCTTGCATCTCCTGTGGCACGTGGCTCTCTGGGAGCAGGGACAGTAGTGCCTGGCACCCACCCTGGGCTCCTTGTCACAGCCAGCCTGAAATCCCACCAGGGAGATCAGTGTCTCTCTGGAAACCTGTCTGTGTTTACCACCAGCGGTGTTTCTCCAGGCAGCTCTTGTTCTGCTTCTCCTAAACCGTCCAAGTGCAGATGGAAGTGTCTTTTTGTGTGTGATCACATCAGATCTGTCCATTTGGCTCCAGTTCCCTTTGCCCTTTGGAGGTTTTGGAAGGGGGGGGGGGGGGTGTCCCTTCTCCGGGGGCCCAGGTTGCGTTTGCAGTGTGTGATATCCAGCAAGGAGCTGTACAAATATGAAGGGGTTTTTTTTAATTCACGGAAAATAAAGCTGTGAACAGCGGTAGAAATCTTGTATTTGTATACATTTTTAATATCCTGATTGCCTTAAACCATAGATGTAGGACTTTATTACCTTGCTATTGGAAAATAACCCGTGTTTGTAACTAAATAATTGTGTAACCGACATACAGTGTTAATGCAAGTGATATGTATGCATCTGTTAGATATTGTCACTTTATTTGATGTGAAAGTATTTCAGTTTTGGAATTACAGATGGAATAATAACCTTAGAGCATAAGCTCAAGTTATTTCTTGTATATGCTTCAGGTTACAGATCCAAATAGTGCCAACACTTGAAGTGGGGAGAGGAAATATATTTTTACCCAAAGCTTTGGTCTTTGCGTGGCCTTTGTGACGTTTGCTGTGTAACAGTGTGACAGGAGGGTCACCTGTCACCCTCTGCCTTCCCAGCAGGTCGTTCTGTGCCTTTGAGGTGCCTCTGTGGGCTCTTGCCGGTGTTTGTCAGTCCCTTCTTGTGGTGTTGTGTGGGTGTTCCCTGCCTCAGCCGGTGTCTTGGGGAGCTCAGGCATCCCCGGTGGAGTTGGTGTGTGTGGCACCTCCCCAGCGCACTCCCTCCTTCATGACTTACTTTAAAATGTTGTTCCTCCTTTATCCCCCCCTCTCTCACCCCTTCATTTCAATTCTGAACCTCTGTTTCTTTTCTCTTCTGTTTTTTCTCTTTTTCTGTAGCTTCTTCTTTATGTAACCGCCACCTTGCCAAAGCCCCCACACCCCCTCTCCCGGTGGGCTGTCGGGCACTGGAAGAGCCTGCGGCTACGGGCAGCCCTGCCAGGAGAAGAGCCATCTCATTCCTCCATCTCGTCCACCCTCCTCTCCTTCCCTCTTGTTCCCTCCCGTGCGCTGTGCTGTGTGTCTGTGCGGGATCTGTCGCTCCCAGCGCGGCTCCGACAGCGTCCAGGCTTCCCGGGCTGCCAGAGGTAACGGCCAGAATGGCCCACATTGCACTGGGGTAGTTGGATTTCTTTCCTCCCTCCCCATTTACTCACCTTTTGCTATAATATGCACACGTTGCTGATGACAAATAGCGACAGACTGGGGGTGAGGGTTTCGTTTCTGCCTCAAGTCTGGCTGCTTTGGATACCACGGCTTCATCCCAGGGCCATCCTGTGCTCCTCTGACACGCCTGGAAATCGGTCTGTGGACCCGGGAATGTTCTCTGTATGTCACTGTGTGAAGTGGGGACGGTGGATGCCGCACCCTGTGGTGCTGATGGAGCCTGTTCTGGACAGCCAAGGCCTTATTTTCTGGCTGATGTAGCAAAGTAGGATTTTCTTGTACAGCCGAACTGCACTGACTTGTACTTAGATCGAGGGCTTCGCTTTGTTTTCATGAAGCCTAGTTAGCAATTATTTTTTTAGCAGTCCTGAATGTGGGCAAGTTGTTAAACTTTGTACCTTGTTTATTTGAAATTGAATTCAGTCAAAAAGCTTGAGAAGTGCCAAAGGATTGGTTGAAGGTTAAAACAAAGCCTGTAAGCGTGGTGTGTAGTGATCTCCAGCTGGTTCGGCAGAGAGGGAAGGAGGCAGCCTGAGCTTCTTGGGATGTTTTTTCCTGTGGAGTGATGCACTTTTATTTTTAACCGAATACTAGTGACTGACTCTTTGCATCTGTGAACCTTAATCAAGGAATTCCCCTCCTTTAACCGGGAAATGGTCTAGGTTTGGCCTCTCCCCTGTGTGATGTGCAGGCTGCTGGGAGGCTCTGCTGAAATCTGCTGGGGGTTTTTTTCAGAAGCACAATATTTTGCAGCACTTTCCAGTGACGAGGGTCGGCTCCCTCCAGCCGCGTGGAAGGAAAACTGCTCGTCCTGGAAATCTTTGCAACCGGCCAAGTGACTTTATAGATACAGTCAGAAAGGTTGTGAAGTGTTTGACCTTGTGTGTGTGGTGTGTTGATTTGCCTGGTGTGTAACTGGCCCTGCTGCCCACTGCTCAGAGCGCAGGGCTATCAATATCTGCACAAATGTAGCTTGGGACAGCATTTGCATTAGTACCAAACCCAGAGCCTGCAGAGGTCTCAGGTGGTACCTGCTCTCCTGCCACCAGCGCTTCCCTTGAGATGGCCAGATCTGGGAAGCTGTGCAGTTCTCCAGCTGTTATGTTTCTCTCATTCCTTGGACTTTTTTGTTATATTTAAAAACTGTAGGATGGCTTTATGTGGGAGTAGGAGTCTGCAAGTTGCTCTCAAGACCATGGTTTCTGGGGCATTTGTTCTGCCCCTGGGAGGTGCTGGGCTGGACTGGGGGAGGTGGTGGTTCATCCCCTGCAGGGGCTCAGCTCTGGGTGACCCACCTGTAGTGCTGCTGTGGCAAGAAGGTTAGAAGAGGGGTAAAACCCTTTTTTCCCTGGTGGCTTCTGAACTCCAGATGGGAATTTTTTTTAAAGCTTAATCTGAAGAGAAGCACAAACCAAATACCAACACTTACACAGACTGCCTTTATTTTGCAGCTCTATAAGAGTTTTGCTGTGCTGGTGCCTTGAGTCCTGCTTGCAGCTCTGGACTTCGTGTCTCCAGAAGGACATAGTGGAGTTAGAGGAGGGCACTAATGGTAAATGGGATGGAGCAGCAGCTGCCAGGTGAGATGGCTCAGTTTGGCCAGGGAAAGGCAGAGGTGTGAGGGAGGATCAGCCCCGCTGTGAGCAGGAGGTGGCAGCACATGTCCTCTAGAGGTCCCTTGCAGCCCAGATTTATTTGTGACTCTTGTTGCAGAGCTCTCCAAGTTATGATGGCGCTGGGTGCCAACCTGCTAAGTCAGCAAATCGTCACAACTAGACCAGAGGAGTAACTTTTAAGGAGCAGGTACTAAACTTGTGGAATTTGTTACCTCAGGTTGTTGAGACAGATGGTGTCAGCAGAAGGTTTTGGGGTTGATTGGTGGGGTGGTTTTTTTTAAAGGCGAACTCAGGGAGAAGGGATCCATAGGGAAAACAAGGTGAAATGTCTGACAGCCATAGTCCAGTGGTGGTGGATACTGGGGCAGAGGGAAGGGAGCAGAAGGCCCTGCCGGTGTCCACAGTGAGACTGAGCTGCAGAGGGTGGTGGAGGTTTCCCCACACCCCGGGGCTGGGGAGGGGATGGCAATGTGCCCTTGGGCCGCTGCCTCCGTGGCTGCAGCTGTTGGGGAAGAGGTGCCAGTGTGGGGAGAGGATGGCAACGTGAAACCTGTTGAGGACAGCCCAGAGAGGTTATTTGTCACCAGGTGTCCCCAGCAGAGCTGGGAAAGCCACTTCTTCCATTGGAGGGAGTGAGTTTCTGAGTTAAAAATCATGCTTTGGGCTTAACTCTTTCGTGTGGCTGCTGGAGGGGATCTGTGCTCTCACATCCTCAGAGCAAACCCTCAGGGGGCTGAGGGAAGCCGGGGGGCTGCAGGGAACAGTGCAGCAAGGGAGGGTTTATGGCTGAAGGCATTGGAAAGGAGCAGCAATGCTCTGCTGGGATGTCCCTGCCGTGCCCTGGGGAGCTCCCTGGGCTTGGGCACTGAGCAGTAATGTGCTGGGGTTTGTGAATGTAGTGGTGTTATCCCAGTGCTCATGAGGGAGAGGGGGCAACAGGGAGCTGAGCCTGCAACTGGGAATTGGTTTCCTCTCCAGCCAACCATTCACCTGCCCAGTGTGCTGGGCTGGGCTCCTGCCCTCGCTGCTTCCGGCCTCGCTGGAGCAGGCAGACCCTGGGCAGGTCTGTGGTGGGGAGCACTGGGATGCTGTGAAGCTTGTGGGAAGGTCACAGGAACATGAGACAAGGGCACATCAGGGAAGGTTTTCCTGTGGGAAACGGGAAGCCCTGGCAGCACTCCAGGCCAGCCCTGTGTTCCGACAGCGAGAGCTGCGTACAAGCCAGCTACTGAAGGTGATGGGGGGGCAGCTTGGAAGAGATGTTGTTGCCTGGGGTTTTTTTTTGGGAGGAAATGTGGGAAGTGGGAAATGGCTTTTGTCTCTGGCCATGTGGGTTGTTTCCAAATCAGCTGGACCTGCTACATGGGGGAGCTGCTCTTGCTGGGATGACTCATTTTCCAAGGTAAGGCTGTGTCTGAAGGTCACCTCGTTAGCCACAGAGCACTGTAAACGTGTATACCAGTGCAGGCAGCACAGCCAGGGAGCTGCCCGTAGGTGTTCAGGGCCTGTGCCAGGACAGCAGGACACTGCAGAGGTGGGTCACACAGACCAGGGACAGGGTTTGTGCCTGAGCCTTTTCTCTTGGAGTTGTCTGGCACAAGATCATTGGCGTGGGTTTGTGCATAGTGCCAGCAAAATAAAGTGTCTGTCTCTCTGCAACTCACTGGGGCTGGGGGGTGCCTGTGTTTGGGGCTGGGAGCAGGAAAGCACTCACTTGGCAGTGAGGGAGACCGAGTCCTGCCTCTGCAGGATTTTGCCTCCTGGGAGCTTGCCGAGTCGGTGCTGTGGCTTGTGTGGCTCCGGGCAGCACAGGGAGGCTGGGAAGGGTTCTGGGCGGTGACCCTGTGGTGGGATTGGACTGTGATCCTCACAAGTGCCTGTGTGCTGATGTGCCAGTGGGGCAAGGGGGAACGTGCCCTTCAACCTGGGAGGGAAGCAGCACGTGGAGGGAGAGAAGCCAGCGTAAGTTAACTGGAAAAGGTGTGCAACACACGGTGAGCTGGAAGCAGAGAGCACCGGAGCTGGGGCTCTCCTGCACTGACAGGGTGCCTTGCTGGGGCTGTGCTGCTGACACCCCCAGAGGACTGCACAGCAGCCTGGCTGGAGAAAACCGAGCCACTGGATGAGAAGGTCAGGGTCTGGAAATAGCATAAGGATGGCAGGAAGGGCTGGAAGGGAAGGAAGACACACACCCCTCTGAGAAATATGGCCTGGGGAGGGGTTTTTCAGGACACAAGCAGGAAGAGCTGGAACCTGTGGGAAGGCTCTTGTGGTGGTCTGTGCATGACAAGAGGATGGCACCTTGGAAGGCGCAGGGCAGGATGGGCTCCAGGAGGGGAGACGGAGCAGTGTTCCAACCATGCACTTGGCCTGGAAAGGGAAGAGCCAGGAGTGAGGAGCACCAGAGCTGGGCTAAAGCCAGAACCACTGGAGGCAACGAGTTCATGTTGGTGACTCCCCTGGCACCCCAGGGGCTGCCCAGCACCTCCAAAGGCACTTTAAGGCACTTTGTCAGCTGTCTGGCACAGAGCAACTCCCTGGCAGCATCTGGGTAAAACTGATCCAGGTCTCGGATGAAAAGCACAACACCAGACTGGGAATCCAGGACAACTTTCTTTATTGCTACCAGAAGGCTTTCATCAGTACAATGGCTCCAGATACGATACCTTCCTCAGGGCTGTGGAGAGAGCGTACAGTCGGGACAGGGCGTTCTGAGAACGGGGTGTCACAGGGACGAGACAGGTTTAAAGGTCTGACTCTTGGTTAGAAGTTACATGAACACAAAACTCGAGGATCAGGGTCTTTCGTTTTGGTTTTGTGACTGACAGGGACACACATTCCAAACCTCAGGCATCCACAGCCGCCCCGGCACCTCACCCAGCGGTGCTGGGAAAAGTGTGGGCAAAACCAGGCTCTGCACAATTCAAAGCTTACACTTCATGGAGAGCGTAAAGCATTGGTGAAAATTTACACTGAGTGCAACATTTCTCGGTGCAAACAAGAAAAAAATACCGTTTTGGTTCTAGTGCTAGAAAATGCAGTAACTGCTTTCTGTGTTGGGAGAAGCAAACCGGTGTAACTGGAGAAGCCTCTGTGTGAGGCAGAGCACCAGGGCCAGCTGCCCCTGGGTTCTTCCAGCGCACCTTCACACTCCTGTGGGCATTACTGAAGTGTGGGGCAGCTTGCGAGAACCGGTTTGGGGTTTTGTTTAAAACCTTTTGTTTAAATCCAGTTTTGCAGTATTATCACATTTAAACACCCAAGTATTAACAAAAGAAAAGAGGTTTTTTTGTTAGAAGGGCAAAAGAAAAAGCTGTGGGGCAGGACAGAACGTCAAGCACAAGACTGGCTGAGAATTAAAAAGAGCAAGCAGAAGGGGAGTGAGGAGCAGGTCGGAATGGGATCAGAGAGGTGTTAGTTGGCTGGGAAACCTGGAACAGCTCTGCAGGGTTGATGTGAGCTCTCAGATGTGGAGAATGGGTTACAACACACAGGAGCAGAAAAACAGTGGAACTGACAACACTAGAAAGGAACAGGTTTTTGCTACTTTTTTTTTTTGGTTGGTTTTTGGGTCTTTTTTTAGATTTTTATACTTTTTTGTGTTTTTAAGTGCTTAAATAGTGGAACTATAATTAGCCGCACAAGAAATAAAATTCAAAAAGGGTTGGGATTTTTTTTTCCTGGGGTTTTTTTGTTTGTTTTTGGGTTTTTTTTTGGCTCCCTTCAGTTCAGCCTGACAAGGTATGGCCCTTTCTCCCCCCACTGAGGACACGGGCTGCCGGGTCCGGCGGGGCTCCTGGAGCGGGTGGTGGCACTCGCAGCTACATGACAGACACCGGCTGCAGGGGCGGGCAAGGGGACACGCTGCCCTCCTGCCGCGAGACGTCGGCGCCGCAAACAGAGCCCATGTTCTCCAGGGCCACGACCTCCGGGGCGAGGTCCTCGTTGTAGAGACGCTTGATCCCGTCGTAGAAGTCGTCCACTTCCATCTCTTCCACCTTGCGCTTGGCGGAGGCCTGTTTGCAGCCGCCGGCGGGGGCGGGACGGCGCTGGTAGAGCGCGGCTGTACCTGTGACTGGCGCTTCTGGCCGGCCGTTGTCCTTGGAGAGACCCGGCCCTGGGACAGAGGAGGGCTGGCGGTGGAACGCTCCTCTGTTACAGGTCACCAGGGTCTGCTGGAGGGGACTGTAGACATATACAGAGTTGGGCAGCAGAGAAGGCTGCACAGTGGAAAGGTGATGTGCCACGAGCTCCCGGCAGTGGATCAGCTGCGAGCTGTCCATCTGGAGGGGGAAGACAAGCAAAGGTACCGGCCTTGTGGGATCGCCACCATGGTGAGGAGAGAGCATGGGCTCCAACAGCACCACCCAGCCATGCAGGAGGAGGACATGATACAGCACCCCTACCATGATGACCTTCTGGGATACAGGCCCCTGCTCCTTCTTACACCTCATGGGAATAGTGGTGAGGAAAAAGCTTAAAAGATACTAAAGGGTTTCACTGCCAGAGCCTTTCCAATACTTGTCAGTATGCTGGGAATGAATGCCTGAACCACTGACTAGGAATTTTGCGCTGGTGTGTTATTTTCTCCCTGGTGCAGCAGGACTCTGTGTACATGAGGGCACACGGCTCCCACCTCTGTCACCCACTGGATGTGGTCAGGATGGAGCACTGTTCCTCCAGGCAGAAGCCCAGCCATCCCCACACAAGCGTACCAGCAGGCAGCCATTGGCAGCCAGGGATCCCAAAGCCCTGGCTGGCGGGAGCACTGAGCAGGATGTGTCCGCAGTCCCTCCCCGCCCCTCACCTGTGCTTTCTGGAGCAGCTCGATGATGAGAGCCAGCCAGTCGGGGAGCAGCTTCTCCAGCTCCAGGCTGACGATGGCCAGTGCCAGCATGGAGCCCTTGAACTGCAGCAGCTGGAAACAGGCCATGCAGTGCAGCAGCTGCTTGGTGAGCGCTGCCACGTGCTGTGACGGGCTCAGCGTGGGCAGCAGAGCCAGGAGCTGCGGCCTGCTGGACACTGCCATGGCGTGGAACTGTGGGGAGACAAGGACAGGAGGCAGCTGGAGGCACCGACCTTAGGAACGCCTTGTGAGATGGCTCGGACACACTGGCATCCTCCAGCTTAACCTTGGAGGGATTCCCACACCAGGGGGAAAAACCCAGCACATTGAACCCACCAAAGCTTGATGCAGCCTTTCCAGTGGGACCTGCCTGGCTTCTTTGGCAAGGCTTTTTCATTCAGAAAGTGCTTGTACAGAGGAATTACAAACATCCCAAGGTCTTTGTTCCCCTACAGGTAGGATTTTTGTTGAGGTGCTTCTCAACACATTATTTGGGCTGACAGACACCTGAAAGACCATCAGTAGCCCCTTACTTACAATATGAAGGAAATCCAGTGGCGTTGCCATGTGAAGATCCCAGTTCAGTTTATCCAGGATGATCTTCTCCATTCTGCGGATTTCAGCTGGAGAACAACCACAGAAGCTATCCCGAGCCAACACCTTCAGTACTGGAATCCTCTGCAACAGCCAACACAAAAAAAGAACGGATTGTAATAGAAATCCTACCAAATGCTTCATTCCTGTCCTGGCAAGTGTCAGCCACTGTGTGCAAGCAAAGGCAGGACTGGAAGGACAGATACTCCGACAATGGCAAGGTAGGAAGAACAGTTACCTCATCTTCCTCAATGGTCTTTGCAGCGAGGAAGAAGCAGCTGATTGCAATACAGTTGAGGTACTTTGGACGGGCCTGCAGGACAGAAGAGCAGAGAAGTCTCTGTGTCAGCATGATGCAGAAATGATGCCCTGATCCTTCTGGTTGGACATCCCAAGCCCCAGGGTCTCCATGTGGATCAGCAGGCTGACCTCTAACTGTGCCCTGGCAGTGGCAGGCTGTGCCAAGCACAAATCCATGCTCCGTGACATCAGCTGAGCAGAGATCTGATCTGGCAGCCCCGTGATTGGAACGGGCAGCACTGGAGTGGAAGGAGCTTGGGCTCAGGCACTGCAGCAGAAATGGGAAGGACTGTCTTGCCTAGGGAAGTGTAACTTGGAAAAACACCACTCAGTTGTTTTGCACTACAGTTCCCAAACCTGTGGCCTGGGGATTAGTGGAGGAGAGCCAGCCCCTTCCATGGGAGATGGTTTAGGCAAGGTAAATGAAATTTGGATGGGAGAGGGTTCTGTCTGTGAGCTCTGTCCGTGTGACTGTCTTTACAAAGGGCTTCACTCCCACCATCAGTGTAACAACCACTGGACATGGTCCCCTCCTCCACAGTGGCCAGGGGCAGGGAAAGGCAGAGTCTGTTCCTAAACCTTGGCACAGCTGGAGATGCTGAAAGCAAAGGTAAGTGAAAATCCTGCAGCAAACCTGAAAATCCACTCACAGTCTGTACTTGTGTACTCAGGTGTCCAAGAGAATGAAATCCCTTAGGGCAGGACCAGAACTGGGCCCTGCTGAGGGCTAACGAGTGCTGTGCAGTGACACACACCAAGACTGCTGGCTGTGGGTCACAGCCAGTCCCAGCAATCCCAGACTGTGTTCCTGGGGATGGGAAAGCACCTGATAAACAGGAGTTGAGCTGCATCAGAGGAATGAGAGCTTTATGGGAGAGGAGAGCTGGGGGAAGGAGCACAGAGCCCTGATGCTCATGCAGGCTAAACCCCTTTCCCAATCCCTGCTCGCTGCCTCAAGCACACAGAGGGCTCCTGACTTGTATTCCCATGCTTTCTGTACACACTCCTTGGCTGCTCCAACTTACTGAAAGAAAAACTGTCCTTGAGGGCATTGGCTGCTGAGGGACTTAAATCTTTCCCATCTCAGCATTTCAGTAAATCAGTTACTTTGGGATCTCCTTAAAAATAAGACCTTCCATGGCTTGTATGAAAACATGAGCAATATTTATTAATGTTTAAAGGGTGGGTTAATGAATGATGTCAGTTGTGTTCTACCAAACTCAGTCACGTTGGAGTGCAAGGGCACAGGCTGGGAATGCATGTTCCTGCTTCCCTTTCCTAAGGGATACAGCCTACCCAACGTGCTCGTGGTGAGATGAGACACGTGCAGGTAAGAGAGGGATTTGCCAAGCACAGAATGGTAGCTGAGCAAACACGGTAAGAAATGAACTTCCCAAAGCCTGACCTCACAGCTCCAGGCCAGGGATTCCAGGCTGGAGCAGTTTGTTCAGTCACTGGGCAGGTACAAAGCCACAGCCCAAGCACAGCCCAGGTAACTCAAAGGGCCAGAGGAACAGCAGGTCTCACTTGCAAGGAGCCCAAGTGCTGTTTTTTACCCCCTTTTTAAGCAGTTTCTGTGGTAGAACAGCCTTAAAAACAAGGGGGTTCCTCTATTCTCCTGTTGGGGAATAGGCAGTGGGTTCAGCCCCACAGGAGGGGACATGTGTCACACAGAAGCCTGCACCTGTGTGTGCTTCCCTGTCTCCTTCACACCCACTGGACATCAGCCAAAAGCTGCAAGTCCATCAGCCTGGCTGTAGAGCAGGCAGGCAGGGAACTGCTCCCAGAACAACAGTGGCCTCTGGCTCTATATTCTTTCCCCTCCTCTTTTTTTTCTCATTTCCCTGCACCAACCTACTTGCCAGGCCCAAATCTCAAACTTTTTCTCCCCGCTGGTTCCCTGCTAGTAGGTGCTCCTGGCAATCTGAGTGGAACACATGAGGTGAATGTAGTTAAAACACCTGCGAAATCGAGGTGAGCAGAGACCTTCCCAACACTTGTGTCCGAGGGCGCTGCACCTTGGGCTGTAACTGTTTTAACAGTTCGTGGGCACTGCCTTTACCTTCTGAGTCTGTTCAGGGTGAGACTGGGCTCTTGGTATCTCAGAGCCCACCCCAGATGAGGCTCTGGAGCAGCAGGTGCCAGCCTATCCACGGGGAGCAAGGAAGGGGTGTGAGCACCAGGGGGGAAGGAAGAGTTTCTGTCGGACTGCACACACCAACAGCTGAGTGGGGGGTAGGAATCTATTCCAGTTTAAGGATCCACAAATATTTACCTTTACTGCAGCTAAAAACCTGTCCAGGAGGCTGATGGCCAGGGCTAGCGTTTCTGGGTAAAGGTGGAACTGGTACTTGAGCTTGGCCAGCCACTGGATGACCTCATCCCTCTGCCTTGGAGAAATGGCTACATCCTGGGGGAGAGAAAAACAAACTGTTCCTATACACGGGCTGAGCAAGTCCCAAAACACCAAAGGTTTTACCTCTGCAGGAGTCTCTGCATGGGAACAAAGCCTCCTTTGGCAAGGGGAGCCTCGAGCCAGCCTCAATCACCACTTTGTTCCCACATTACTTACCTCATCCCAAAAACCTGCCCTGGAAGAGCAAGCTTTCCTTACAGCAACCCCAAACCTCACTCCAGTGTCACTGTACAGTGGGGATAAGAAGAAGGATGTCTTGTAGTTTCTCATAGCTCCAGCTTAGCTCCCAGAGGTTTATTATTTTTTTAACCTCCTCAGAACCATGTGGATGCACAGGAATGCCCTGCTGGAACAAAACCAGCCCAGAGGGGAGGGACCCAGTTGGAGTTTTAAGAGGAAAGGTTTATTTTTTCTTCAAATTATGGAGATTTTTTAGCTCAGTGTATGTTAAAATAAAGAAAATTGCCAAGAGTGTACAAAAGGCTTTTAGTGGCTCAGTTAACTGGGAACTGGGGTGGAGCAGGTACAGTTTCACCTGCGCTTTGGGTTTGGTGTTCGGTTTAAGGTTTTGGCCCCTGTCCTCCCCATTGATCTGTTTGGACAACAGCTAAATTTCAACCACATGTACAGCTCAGCCATTGACATCAAATCCTTCTGTGTGACCGAGTTCAGAAATATTTACAGCTTTTCCAGAGCCTTTCACATCATCCAAGGAACTGTCTGGTCTCACTCCAGTGGGGATTATTGGGGATGATTAGCAAGGATGTATCCAGAAGCACAAACAGCTGGATTGTTACTGCCCTCCCAGCAACACCAGGAGAGTGAAGCAGCAGAAATTTAAAATAAAACCACCCCACCAAGATGCAAACCCAATACTTCAGGCTCTGTCTACCACCCAAACACCTACTATGTACCTTCCACGGACAGTAACTTGCTTTCTACCAGGGCTTGCTAACCCTCCTGCCTTGGAGTCCAGCCCAGGTGAAGGCAGAGCTGTAATCACAGAGGGGCCTCCCTGGGAACACGTGTCACCCCTTGCCATGTTACTGGCAGTGTGACATCTTTACTCTGCACTGAGCTCCCATCCTTGGTGGCACAGAAGGGGTGGGGAAGGTGGCAGGGCTCCAGCCACAGGGCTGGATTCTGGGCTGTGGGACAGCAGGGGCACAGCTGGTGACTGCTGCTCACACGTGTCCCCCTGTTCCCTTGGGAAAAGTACACCAGTCCCAGTGCTGCTGTACCAGGGGTGCCCTGAGGAGAACAAGGGCCTGCCTGCCATTCTGTCCCAAGCCCTGATGGTGCCCTGGTGTCACCAGAACTGTCTGGTGATCGAGATGGGCCTCTGCTCTCAGCTGCCACTCAACGCTTCAATAAAAAGTACCTGCCATTTCCTCAATTCCAAGAAATATGGTTGTTTCTAAAACTGTTGATGCAGTTTCAGGGTGAAACGTGAGCCCCCCCAGGGGCAGGACACTCGCTGCCAGCAGTGCCCTGCACTCCTCCCAGGAATGCCAGTTCAAGGGGTGTGCTGGGAGCACAATGAACACACCACACAGCAGGAGAGTTTATTAAATGCTCCGCTAAAGCTGTTCCGGACACAGAACAGGGACTGAGGGTGTACCTGTGGAGAAAAATGGGCTGAGGAGGGGGTGAAAATGGCACCTGTGGCGCTTCTGACTGGGGAGGGAGGGCCCTGCCTCAGCAGCATGGGGCCATTTCAACACCACCACAGCCCTGCCCCTTCCATCCCTGGAAAATCCCATTCCTGCTAGATCCGGCAGAAATGGGCATCGGCTTCCTGGCAGTGTCTGCCCTGGCTCGGCGCTGTTTTCCCTGTGCCTGCCAAAGCAAAAGGTTAGGCCTTCTCCTAAAAACAGCACAGGTGGGAAGGGTAAGAATGCCTCTCATCCTCAGCCCTCCTGAGATCTGCCCTGAGGCCAAAAGGCCCCAGTTCAGCCCCAGAATGATCTTTACCAGCAAGGCAGTAACACAAACTACACACTCGGTGCCTGTAAGGCCTGTCCTGGCCGTGGGAAGGGAAATGGTGCTTGACCCAAACCCTAAGCATGTGTAGGATGTAAAATTAAACCAAACGACCCTAAAGCCCCTGTGATGGGAAGGAACAACTGCAAACACCCTCAGCTCGGTGTATGTGCAGCACAAGGAAGGCTCCAAAATTAAACTGGCTCCTTAAGAACTACCTGAAGAAGCAAAGGAAAGGAGGTGAGTCTCCAGCTCTTTTCAACATCATCCTACAGAAAGGGTCTACTCCAGTCCCTAACTGCAAATGAGGGAGCAGGAGGCAGGGGGGAATTCCCTCGCCCACACAGACAGAGCAGGGAAGGTTGAGCGAGCCCAGTGTAGGAGACAGACAGCAGTGGGACCTGGTCCCCCCTGCACCCACAAGCCCTGCTGCTGCTCCTGCTTCCACATGAAGTATCGGGCTCTACTCCCCTCCCTTGGAAGTGTCCCTGTGCCACCCTCAGAATAAAAGTAAGAAAATACAGCACAGTAACATTAATTAAGCAGCAAGGTCACTGTTCCTTAGTTAATTGAAACTAAAAGCAGCAATGAGACACTCGGTGCCTGAAAGTGAGGAAGTCCCTCTGGGCTGGAAAGCCCAGAGTTCTTGCCTGGTGCAGAGGTACTTTCTGTGTATGTCCCTTCTGCACCAGATAGGAGGGTCAGGGGACACGACGTGGGTGCAGATCACCTCTAGGAATGCCCCGAGACTTCTGGAATATGCAGGCTAAAATAAACATTATCTGTGAACTCAAACATGACTCAGTTTTATTGCTGCCCCGTCTAGGAAAAACACCTCACCTGATACTGTTTTCCTTCATGTCTGCTGTCCCAGACAGGTGTTTTGCCCTTTCCCCTGTTTGTTCCTGTGTGGCCTCCTGGGGAGTGAGCAGGTGACCTTTATTAGGACTGGAAATAAACTGAGATATTCTGACTCCTCAAGAGGTCCAGAGAAGAAGTGGGAAGACAGGAAGAATGAGCCAGAGAACAGGAAAGAAAGCAGGCATGACACAAGTGACACTGTTTCTATTAAAAAAGCCCCAAAACTCTTGGCTCACACATCCCTGTGCTCGGTAACATGCAAAAATCAGCCTCTGACCAGGCTTTACAGCTTGATTTCTAGCCTTAATCCCATGAAAACTTTGGAATGTCACCTGCATCTTGTATAACTCAAGTGGTGGGGGAAACCAGAAGGGAAAAAAGAAGAAAAAGACCAAATCCATTCAGAAGCATGAGGAGTTCCAGACTCAGCCCATCTGTTTTTTCAGGCTGAAAAGCCCTTGTGAGATCTGGCTTTGCTATGTTGCACATACCCGGAGCACTGGCCTGCATTTAAAGTAGGGGATGGGAGTTTTCAGACAAGAAGTACTAAGGAAACACAAAATCACATATATTAAACTACCAGGAACAAAGTCCCCAAGAGACTCTGCACCCTGTCCTAAAAATGGAAAGTCTTCCTGTTTCTGTAACTATGGGTTTGTTTCTTCCTTTCAAAGGTCTCAACTGACACATATTTAGAAACTGCATTTGTTCCGGTTTTAAACATTAGAACCGAAAATGTCTCCTCAAGAGTCAAAACTGAAAGTTTCCTCCTGCAAAATACCCCCGGTGTGTCCCCAGTCAGGCTGTTCAGATCTCTGCAGACGCACTCACGTCTGTCCCTGGCAAACCAGGTGAGCTCATTAAACCTTTGTGCAGTCAGCCCACCCTCGCAGCAGGGAATGGAAAGTTCCACACGCTCCGGGGGGCCAGAGCTGATCCACAGAAGACTGCACATTTCCCGACTGTCACGGCAAATAAACAAGCGTCGTACAAGTGAGGTTTTAGGCTGCTGCAGCTGCTTTCAGAAGGCAGTGGCTGTCAGGGGATCTGACCACCTTCCAGATCTTACAGAAAATGGGGTAATTCACACTGAGCACCATGGCCAAAATGAACGCCGGCGGCACACGGGGCAGTTGGAAAAGCTGGGTGTCGTGAACCGCAGGAACAGAGAGAAACCTGTGATTCCACCCAGTGTTCTCAGCTGCCCCGTGGCCTCACAAGTCTGGATTCCCCCCAGCAGCAGCTGTGTCTATGCTTCCTCTCCATCTGACCTTCCTACAGCTCATACACACGGAGCTCTCGCTCCAATTTAGTGATTCCTCACTGCCAGAAAACATTCAGTAGCACAGCACTTATGTTCATGTCTGAACTGACACGGGGGAAAACAGGAAGAAAAAGGTGACACTAAGACAACAGAGTTTTGGGGGTGGCAATTCCAGGAGCAGAAACCCTTGGGGACAAGCACAGAACAGGGATTGCTGCGAGGTCTGCCTAAGGCAGGTAGGTGGTGGTTTCTGAGCCACCTTCACCAAGGCAGAAACGCAAGTGCCTTGTCCCTGTGAAATCTTCCCCCATGACTCTGGTGTGGTTACACTCTCTTATCCTCTAATCTTATCTCCCTACATTATAATCACCCCAGGAATACTGCCAGCAGGGAGTGACAGCCTGGTTTACCATAAGCCAGAGGCTTAAACTGTATGTGCCCCAAGACAGCCACAGCTACATATGCTTCACACCTCTGACAACCACGTCACTCATTTGGAAACCACAGTGTGGATTAAACAAAACTAATACTGAGGCCCTTAAAAATGTATATGCTCCTACCCAACAGCAGCAGTTTCTTGTTTGCCAGACAGAAAAAACAAACAGCACAGGGATTAGCTCTGACAACAGCTGACCTACCTGTATGAACGTTTCATGTGGTGTAACAACAGCGAGACGGGATCCGAGTCCTTAGTGTGGTTATTTCAGCCCAACCCAGCACCGAAGGAGCAGAAACCCTGTGAGAACCATCCTCACATTTCACAGTTTGTTTGGAACAGAACTCTGTGGAGCGCAGAGGTGCTTCTGGGTGCACATGTGAGACACGCACCTCCCTCCAAAGGAGCACAGGCCCAGCTCAGGCTGGGTGAGGCCGTGAGCAGCCTGCTCCAACCTCCCTGCTGCACAAGGCGAGCAGGGGCTTGGACTACGGAGCCCTTGCCGTCCCTTCCACTCCGAATTTTCCTCCAGTCCTATGAGAACATTCCTAACTGGAACAGGCCAGCGCCTGGCCCTGGTTCCCTTGACACGAGCTTACACCCTGCTCCATAAATAGCCCTACTGGAGTCAGTGGGGTTCTTCCTGGAGCAGTGCCTTTCCCAAGTCAGATCAACACTGTTATTAATGAACTAGTCCAAGAAATGGAGCTGCTTTTAAGAACTGTTGCGAAGTTGGTGCCCAGTAGAAATGGGCACTAATAAACCACACACTTTGTAAAATTAATTTAATTAAGACAATTAAGATAATGTCTGTATGTGCTTTCAGAGATGTACCACTGTGTGCTGCGCAGGGTGTTCTGCACCCCCGGGGGCAGGTGTGCTCCTCAAATAAAGGGGGAATCCCTCCCTGGAGAGGCCAATTCCCCAGGTGAAGGTAACCCCTCCTGAAAACACCTCCAGTTGTTCCCATACCAACACACCCAGGACAGCCTCCTGCCTTTGCTGAGATCAACGATGTGAAGAAGAGATATTACCTGATTGGGCTGAATTTTCGGCACATGTGCTTTCCACATTTGAGCTTCCCTAGAGATTGCCGTCTCCAGAAGGAGAGACAACCTCTGGCTCTCCAGGGGTCCTGAAAACTTCATGGTAACCCTTGGATCCACCTGCCACCCAGCTGGATACAGCTACCTGCAAAACCAAAGACAGCCTGATGAAACACTGAGCCAAAGGCAGCACAAAGGGGACTACAGCTGCAGGAAACAGAACAGGCTCATCTGGGCCACGCAGGGATCGCTGCTTGGCAAACCTGCCCACAGAAACCCAACCCAGGTGGCTCAGGTTTGGACAAAGCTGGGCCAAAATCACCCACAGGTCTCCAATTCCTCTGTGGGCTGCAGATTCCTGTCACACTGAGGTTTTCTGCAAGAGCTCTCCCACCTCAGCACTGAGAGGTGGGAGAGGCTGCTGGCAAACCCATGAGAGAGGGAGGAGCTGCACAGCAAATACAGAGGGGATTTCAGCAAGCTCTGTACAAATGAAGATTCAAGGTGCTTTCCCAGAGCTAAGGGAAACCTTAAAGACTGATAAGGAACAAATATTGTTCTTCATTCACATATCCTGCACCAGGTATGAAACCACATCCAGTACCACTTAAAGCCCGTCAGGTTTTAAGTGGCAAATAAACGTCAAGGCCCTCAGTCCTGAAAAACAACTCCTTTTATTTTGGATTTTTATAAAACAAATGCTTCTCCATGAACAAGGGAGGGGCTGTACTGGGTAGGCATACCCCTACACAAGGTTTCCACATATCAATGGAACGACTCAAGGTTTTCCAGCTAGAGGGAACACCTTGAATCCAGGATTCCTGAGCAGGGCTCCAGAAGGTCTGCAGCGTGTCTCACAATCACTTCCCACCAACCCCCAAAGGGCCAGTGTGGGCTGAAAAATCCCTATTAGAAGTTCCTCCCATGCCCAGGGGGATACTCTGCCTGGGGAAGCGAAACTCCAGAACCTCCAACCTCACGTTATTTATGTGCATTTAGTCATTTCTGCATTTCTTTTTTAAACCTGGGGCTGATCCCGAGGACACTCACTGCAAATGGGGCCAAGGGGAAACAGGGATGCACATCCACAGCCTCCCTCAGCTCCTTCCCTCCGGGGCTTCACGAGCATCTCATTATCCTCCCATCAGACACCACAGGTTTTCCCGTGAGCTGGGCAGGTTCCCAAAGGCCAGATCCCCCACCGTCTCCAAAGCCACCAGCACTTCCAAAGGAGGGGTAAAGCCCTGGGAAATGAGCATGGCACTGATGGAAAAGAGCAGTTCAAATTACAAGGAACAGGTGAAATATGTTGTTCCCTTCGGCAGATAAGGGCAGAACTGGGGGACCCCTTCCCACCTTTCAAGTCCAGAGCCCCAAAAAGGGGTTTCTCCAGGCCTGTGCAGGGCAGAAGATGGGTGATTTACCTATTTATTTATTATTTAACCGAGCCTGCAGGTTGCCAGCTGCTACATCCCCGGTAACGCTACCTGGGTCACATCCACCAGTCAGCTACAGCCTCTCAGGACACACCTGGAGAAGAGCCGAGAGCTGCACCAGGTGAAATATGTGCCTGGAGAAACAGGAGCAGGTCAGGACCAGAGCCACAGCTCAGCCAAGCCAGCACAGAGGCCAAAGCCGGGCCCAGTGCTGAGCACTGAGAGCGAGGAGACCAGGAGCTCCTGGCTGCACGCTCGTTAGGAAAAAAGCAGGAGCTATATTTAGCCCAACCATGTCTCCTAATATAAAATATTGATAGTCTTTTCTTGGTTTTGCAGGAAGAGAGTAATTAGCCACCATTGGAGAAAACACAGGAAAAATTTCAGGCCAAAGTGAGCATCCTCAGGCACTGCTTTTTTCTGCGGTGACTGGCAAACATTCCCACTGTATTTACAACACAAACGGGTTTCAGAGGCCTCTGAGCCCAGAAAAGCACTTTCAGTCATCCTGATCCCTCTGGAGGTTGTCCCTGTGCTGCCTGGGCCAGTCAGTGGTCCGAGCAGAGAGCTTGGGGTGTTCCTGGAGCACCCTGACATAGCAGTGAGCAGCGCTGCCAGCTCCTCTTGAGCTGCCGAGGGGAAAAGAGAGGGGAAAATAACCTTTCCTTTCTGAACTAGGGACGTAATTCAATTGAGGGCTGAGGCCTCATAACCTTTGTAAGGGGAAAAAGAAGAGGACTGACGTGCTTGAAAGTTTCCCTTGGAGCAAGAGCGGTGCACAGACTTTTCCAGCACAGAGAGCAGGGCCAGGCAACCTGCCAAGCACCCCCAGGCTGAATCCAGTTTGCATCTCCATTTACACAGCTCTCCATCAGATACATGCATGCCATTTGGAAAAAATGCCAGCACATGTATGCAGGCTTCCCAAAACACAAGGGAGGCACGGCAGAGCGGGATCCCAGAGGACGAGAAATGGGAGGGCCGGCACAGCTTCCCAAAATCCAGCACAGGGAAGTCGTGTGAAGATCACAGAGGGACAGGAGCCTCTTTTCTCTGCTCAGGGTAGGATGATAAAACCTGAGCAGTGCAGAAAGGCAACACCAGCAGCACAGACCCCTGTCAGTGCGGCAGCACCTCTCAGAGAACAGCAGGAGGGTGCTCCAGCAAAAAGCTTCCCTCGTTTTTCTGAGACCCAGGGCTGGAGGAGCTGCCCAAGCTGGGACAGCCACCATGAACTAACTCACCCCAGCTTTCTGCTTCTGTTTCTCTGATTTAAAATTAAACTTTAGCTCCACGGTGGTGGCTTTTTTTTTTCCCTGTGGTCACTTTGGGAGTTTTTAAACCACTGCTCACACAGTGCCTATGGTTTCTTAATCTTCACTGGAAGGTCGAGTGGCTCCGCTGAAACCCCTTAAAGAGCAGTTTGGAAGTTAATAAAGGAGAAGTGAGCCAAGGCAAGGCACCGGCTTTGACGTCTCCTGAGAAGTCACAAGCTGCAGGTCAGATCTTGCACTGAAATTTGAGAGTCAGAACTTTGGTGTGAGGTTTTAACTTGTGAGAGCCATTAAAAATCACCTGCTTATCCATTAAAAATAGCCCGACTTGGTCCACAGAATGTGACCCACCTCCTAAAGATCTCTCTTTGGTCCACGTTTATAGCTAACTTTACTAAAAGAAACACTTTTCAGTTTCCCCAGGAGAAATTTTAGGCTGCAAAGTGCTGCAGGCTATGGTTTCCAAAAGCAGTTTCTGGGGGAATTGGAGCAGACCGCTCTCTGGACAGAAACACTTCATGGTTTTGGGGATGCATTTGTGTAGGATGCAAAATAGGAGGGTTTTTTTATTTTTAGGCTTTGTAATCACTTGCACTGACAATAAAAAGTGCCTCCTGCAGACAAAGGATGCCGTCACTGGCAGAACAAGCTCCTAACACAGTTCCTGATCTTCCTGCCTTCAGCTGCAATTCAGCTGTGCCAACACATCCAGGGCAGTAAGGGAAACCTCTTTGGTTTTGATTGTGGGTTGTTTTTTGTTTGCTTGGGGAGGTTGTTTGTTTGCTTTTTTAACAGGGCTCAATTTGGAAACATTAACAACATCTGTCCAGGTGGGTATTCTGAACAGGAGGGGTAATTCCAGTAGAGCTCAACCACTGATTTCTGCAGACCTTTGTCGGGACCAGCAGCCAAATCTGCTTCAGCTGTAGCAAGCAACAATAAAATCTTACAGATGACCTGCAAACAGATTTTTCTGGGCGGCGGGGGGAAGGCAAAGCAGAAGGAGGAGAGGAGGAGACTGAATTCCTCGGAGCTCCAGCCAGCCATCTGTGATTTCAAAGGATCCAAACCTACTGCTAGAAGAAATCCTCTAACTGCAAGTTGTGATTAGAAATTTCAAAGCTGTGGGCGGGGGGCTGGGATGGATGTTAATTTTAGTACCCGGGGCTTTCTCTCAGCTTAACTCCTTCCTCGCCCTGCAGTGAAGCAGCCTGGGATGTGTCAGTGTCAGACCTAAAGGAGCCCGCAGGGGATGCTGCACCTTCAGCCAGCAGCACGGCTGAGTTGTGCCTAAGCCTAAATTCGGGAAGAGGTGATTTCATGGAGGCTGGGAGCTGGAGAGGGCCCTTGCCACTTGTCTGTGTGACTCACCCCGAGCTCACTCCCACAGCCTGCTACAAAGGCAAGCCTGTGAGATATTTTGGCAGCGTCGCTCACGTACATCATATGCTCGCCACTTCTTTTCCTCCAACCAGATTTTTCCTGGGAGTGCAAATAAAGCTGACCTCATTTTAGTGCTGGTTTTCCAAACGGATGAATTTTTCCAAACATCTTAAAGGAACCTGCCAGCTAAAACCACGGGTCGGCAACAGCAAAAAGAGAAGGCAGAGCAATGTTTTGATGGGAGGGAAGGGAGGAGTTTTAAGTCTATTTTGAAAGAGAAATCCCAGGGTCCATTTAGCAGCAAGGAAGGAGGAGCAGGAGCCCTCTGGAAAGGGCTCCACCACAAACTGGACTAGTTTTAACAAATCTTTGCTTCACTTTGTTCCACCAGCCTCGTGACTGACACCAGGGGTTTGCTGTTTAAGGGAAGCTAAAATGGCATTTTCCAAAGTAGGGCCTTTTAAAAAACAAGGTAGAAGCCAAACTCCTGACTGAACTTTCAGACAATGTCACCATTCTTCCCTCCTGGCAGGATGGGCACGATTCCAGACCCATGCCCGAACTACTCCCCGTTCTAACGGCTCTGTTTGGAAATGCCAGGGGAGGGGGAGGAGGTCCGCATTTGCTTTTCGCCTAACAACCGCCAAGATGAGTCCATTCAAGCAGCCTTTGCCCAGAAAGGCCTTTGGTCAGTAATGGCTTAAATGTTCCGTGCCACAGCTCCTGAGTGATGCAAACAAGCTGTTTGAATCACAGCTCCCTCCCTTCTGGGGCAGCGTGTGGAAACACATCGAGCACGCTGTGGATAAAAGGTAAAGGCGGAATGCAGCCCTGGGAGAGCAGCTCCAGCTGCACAACGGATGTGTTTGATGCAAAGAGGGGATGAAACTCAATACATTTTAATGAGTTCTGCTGCGAGATTTTGGTTTATTTGAACCTAAAAATCAAAGGAAAATGTAAACTCCTCACAATGCTTATTAAAATCAGCCAAAAGACTGATTTTGGTAGGAATGGGCCCTGCTATTGTTCGGCAGCAGATCCCAAGGCTTGGGAACAGCCCTGCTGCCAGGTCAGGAATGTGAGCCTTTACTGTGTGCACTGGGGTGTCACATCAAGGGCGGGGACAATTAGTGGTCACATGCTGAACAGGTGGTGCCACCTCCTTGTCCAGAACTGAAGCACCAGACAGGAATAAAGCAAAGAAACATGAACGTTTGCTGAAATGATCCCCATTTTTATGGGTTTTTTTCAACCTAAATAAATCCAAGAAAGCCATGGCTGGCCCTGTACCAAGCTGTCTGTACACCATGAGCACAGCTCCCAGTGATGAGCAACCAAGGTTTACATAGCAGCCTCTGGGTTCTGCTTTGGGACCCTCTGGCTCTTTTGGGGACAACATCCAGGATTAGAAGGGAACACCTGGGAACCCTCTGAGAAACTTGAGGGTGCTGCTGTTGAAGAGCCACCAGGCCATGGGCCTGAGGGAGCCATAGCAGCTCCTAAGGAGTATCACCAGCTGCCCCCTAATGAGGGAGGGTGAGGCACCCTGGCAGCAGCACCTGGGCAAGGGCTATATAAGGGGCAACTCGAGGCACCACTACTTTTTGCAGGTTGTGCCGAAGGAAGGAGGGACAAAGGCAGGCCTGTTCCAGTATAACCAGTCTCAGGTTTGGTGTGGCACACCGTGGGGCAGTTTGGCCTCTCCCTTGCAGAGGATGTTTTGTCTTGCAGGAGCCCTGGCGCAGAGTGAAGAGTTTTTAGGAGGAAGCAAGCAGGCTGCACAACAGCAGAGGAGCTTTATGGGAGATGGATGGGACCTTGTCTGGGACTCAGCAGCCGGGACAGCCTCAGCCCCCCTTTGCAATACAGAAGCAGGCAGTGTCCACTTCCATCCTCAAGGAGCATGTAAGTGTCTGGAGAAGGGAAAGGGTGGAAGCAGGTGATTTCTGGCACTAAAAGGAAAGTTCGTGCCCCACCTAAAGGCTTTTAACAACAAAACAGGCTCACCACTCTTGTTAAAGGGGAGCCACCTGTGCATTTGGGCAAAAAGTATGGGCTACCTGCCCCTAAACCAGACCAGACCTCTAGGAAGATGGGGTGTGATTGCAGCAGTGATTCAAATGACTATGGAGATCCAGGGGAGGCAGAAAAAAGCTTCTTAGGCCCTAGTGATGTTCTCCTCAGTGCTGGCCACCAGTTGGCTGCAGAACCAGTCTCGGTGAAAGGGTTTGAGGTTCTACAACCACAGAATCCTGCTTGTGGTGCAGCACCTGCTTGGGAGCGACAGGATCCACCTTGCCAAGCCAGGCAAGGTATCCCTGCCATTGGAATGCCTGACCCAAATTTTACAGAGGGCTTCAAAGCAGGTATGGCAGTGCAGGTACTATGGGAGTGAACAAAGGACTTGGGGTGACATGTACACTGAGAGCAGCTCGCCTGTTCTTCAGGCAGCAACTGCTGAAAGCAGAGCAGAAAGGCTTTAAAAGGAAAAAAAAAAGGGGCAAACCAAACCTGGCATTATGTAATGTCTCACTGCCAGTCTCCTAAAAGCAACACAGGCAGAGCATGATTCACTTCTCCCACCACCAATATAACTAGGTAGAAATCAACAGTAACTTGAAGGAAGTCACTCCAAGGAAAAGCAAGCTCACAAAGTATGAGAGTGAGCAGTAATTTCATAAAATAGGGCCAGAGGCTTTCAAGCTCATAAAAGCCAACTCTCTACAGGCGAGGGCCAACAGGCATTCGGAACTGAAAGCATCATGCACCACCTTTTGAGTAATATAATCCCCTGAAACCAAATAAATACAATGCCTCTGTGGGCAAAAACACAGAGACAGGACTCAGCAGCAGCTCTTTTTGTCTTTCGGCAGTAGTCGGTCATTAACATCAATGAACAGCAATAAAACCAAACAAGTTTATACCCAGTTCAACACCCACTTCCAAAAAATGTCTGACTACAATGGCTTGATTCCTCTTGACAACAACAAAAGGGAATTTTGTCTGAAAGCCTAAGTGCTCACCAAGGCCAATATTTTGCTTTGCAGATTCTGATTGGCTTCGGGGTAAATTATCAGTGATTACAGCTAATATCAGGATACAGTGTGAGGCAGTAAAAAGAGATAATTATGAGGAAATGAGGAATTATCTGCTGTTGAAACAATAGATCAATTATGAGGTACAGCACAGTAGCTGCAGAGCAGCATTCTTGGGCTCTGAGGGTACTGTCTTCTCTTTCTCATCAACCAAAGAGAACCCACAGTTATAAAGCTTAATTATCCTCCAGGAGCTCAAGCTTGCTGACTAATTAGTCTCTTGTTGAGACAATACAGAAAAGGATATAATTCCAATTGTCCACAAAAATAGGATGGCACGGGCACAGTCCTGGCTCTTGCCTATGTATTTATCTCTCCTGCCTTCTGAGTATGAAGGTAACAGCTTTGATATCCGTGGTTCTGGACAGCCTAAAAACAGTCCCCAGCCTAAAATAAATGAAGGCAGGGAAGGGAACTGTGGGAGGCGGGGGTCCGGATAAAGAGGAAGGGAGCGGTGTGTGGTGTGCCTGCGGCAGTGTGACACGGCAGGAGTGTTCCCGCTGCTCAGCCACAGAGGAGCTGGGTGAATCCCGCCCTGCTCCTGTCACTGCACACACACACACACACTTGCAGGGCTCTCACAAATGCAGACTAAGCTGGCTCTGATGCTCAGGGTATTACTACAGCAGTTGCAGGCTCTGTAGTTGCATGGCCACAGTTAGGAGTGCTTAAACTGAAGATCTGCAGTGCAAATTGTTAAAAAAGTAAGGGCTGAAGCTTTTAGGAGCCAAGTTCTTGTCTGACAGACCGCTGTAGTCAAGGGCTACCCCAGCCAAGAAACAGGACCTTGAGGTATACAGCAAAATACCACCAAAAATGCACAAAAGCCTCTGGCAGATGGGTTCATCCAGCACCTCCCATCACCCCGGTAAGGAAAATGTTTGATGTCCGGGCTGATGAGCAGCACAGACTATCTGCAGTAACATGTCATTCCTGAGTGAGCTTTTACATGAGTTTATGGCATAGCAAGTGCAAACAGCCATTATGGTTAATAAATCAGTCTCGGTAATATTTGCAGTTAGCAAACACACAGGAAGGGAAAATGTCAGACCACATCTGCTCCATACTGAGACAGGAGACACCTGACATTTCCTTCCACCTCAATGACTTCACTGTGCTTGTTTGGCCTTTGAAAACAGCTATTATTGTGCTGAAATCTCAAAGAAACTATTCTCAGTGAACCAGAATCCCCCTTGAAATCCACCTCCTTGATGGCAAGCCTGGATTTCCTGCTGCTCCATTGGAGTGCCCTGATGGTTCTTCGGTCAGTACCTCCCCTGCACCCAGAGGCAAGGGAGCAAAGTAAAAAAGGTACAAATTGGCAGCTTCCTGGGCAGGTCAGCTCTAGACACCCATTCTACATCCTGCAGGGGAGGAATTCAGATCCCACACTTCACACCATCTGGAGATACAGGTCTTCTTCACTCACAGTTTGCTCCCTGCTCGGGCAGTGGAGTCCTAAGGGTTATATAATTTGGCAGTCAAAATATGATGTCTAATTTTCTCGAGGTCCTGCCCAGCCTTTTTAAAATCTGTTTGAAACAAACTGCAGGCTTATCTGTCCCTTCCATCACCAGGTTCAGATGGCTCATTTCCATCAGCGTGACAGATGTGCTTGAACCTCATCTCATAAAAACCCAAAGATTAGACCTGTGAATGTAAGTGCTCCCAAAAATCCAGTTCAGCAGGAGGTCAAAAGTAATTAACGCTTTAACCACTGAATGGTGGCAGGTGTGCAAGGGGAAGCATCTTCCACCAGGCCCTGAGGGAGGGCACCTTCCACCACACGGACACTGCTCCAGGCCTCACTTCAGTCCCTGCATGAGCTCTGCTGAGAAGCAGGCCAGCACAGAAGAGTTGGAATGGAAAAGGTAAGGGACTGTAATTACAGGGGACATGCTCCAAGCTTGAAAAGGCTCTCAACACTGTCCACCAAAAAGCTTCTCCCGGGGCAGCAACACGAGCCAAGGCAGTGGCATCGAACAGCCTCCTGCCTGGACTGACCTCTACTAAAACTGATAAATGTACGTCCGTGGGCTGCAGCCCCAGGGCATTCTAGCCTGGCATCCACCAAGGAGAACCTTTTGTGGTCCCACCACAGCAAGGCTCTTACCAGTTCACATCAGTATTTTTAAGTAGGGTCCCAGAGCAAACAAAGCACAGGATTTGGAAGTACAGATTGGACACAGCAAAAGGAGCATCTAAGGTCAGTTCTGCCACATCAAACTGTACGCGAGCTCTGCATGGGGGTGAAGGATAATTAAAAGTATATGTATATGTACGCCATGTGAAAGTTCAGTTCCTGCTGGGGAGAAGCCAGAACACCAGCTTCCCACACCCCACACCAAGGTCTGTGTAGGCACAGAGGAGAGCCAGCCAAGCTACTTGAAAAACAAAACTGATTCATTTGCAGGGATCCAAAATCAAACCCTCGAGACAAGGAAAAGATGCCGTGATTTGCTTTTTGGAAGACAAACTCCTCCCCAGCCTCACCTTAGCTAACCTGGGCTCCAGATGTACCTGCAGTGGGGCAGAGCTGGGGGGCACAATCAAAGCTGTCACCTCTGCATGGAAGAGGGGAGACACTCCCCTTTCCAGAGTGTGTCGGGACCACATGCATCTTGGTCAGTTTTAGTATTTTGGTTAATAGAGAAATCTCACCCTTCTGTCTTGAAAAGGGGCTGTGCCATGCACAGGCTGTTGCAGCGCACTATGGAAAGAATGTTTGGGAGCAGACAAAGGCTGATGCTGAAAAGCATTTTTAAATTCAGGCTTGAAACAGTCTGCTTTCAACACCCTTATTTTTAAGAGCAGGAAAATGAGGGATTGTTCCTTTTTCCCTCCTTCACAGGGTCAAAAGGGGAGGATATGGGAACAGGTTTTCCTGCGTTCAGTTTTCAGGAGGATTTTTTTTTTTTTGCCAGTCTGCTTTCTTTTTACCACAAGCATGAAACAACCCACGGCAATCTCGTCCCTTTGAGGTGACCCCTGAAATGAATTTATGGAACACCCCTTTGAAGATGGATTTGCAGAAGGCAACGTTGCTCTTCCTTCAAGGAAACTTAATCTCTGCAAACGAAGTACGTGAAGAGAACAGAACAAAACCGGGGGGCCTACAGGGAAGCCGGAGAGAGACTTCATCAGGTACTGTAGTGACAGGACAAGGAATAATAGGTACAGACTGAAAGAGGGGAAATTCAGGTTAGTTATCGGGAAGAAATTTTTCCCCGTCAGGGTGGGGAGACACCGGAACAGGTTGTCCAAGGCAGGCTGCGGCTGCTCCATCCCTGGCACTGTTCAAAACCAGGTTGGACGGGGCTTGGAGCAATCTGGTCTAGTGGAGATGTCCTGCCCGTGGCAGGGGGGTTTGGAACCAGATCTTTAAGGTCTATTCCAACCACGTAACATTCTGTGATTCTAAATCTTCACTATGACCAGAAAGTCACAGCTTTGGGGCACAGATCGGGGACCAGCACCGGCACCGCACCCGCACGGACACACAAAGCACCGCTCGCAGGATGCTTTGCGCGTTGGTAATCGCAAGTTAAAACGTTTATACCGTCAGCGCTGCACAGCGATGCCGTGCGCGCAGCCCTCGCCACCCCCGCTCCCCGTCCCCGCCCGCTCTCACCTCCCCTGCGCGGCGCGGGTGCCCGGCGGGGCCCGGCCATCAGCACCCCATGACGGGGCGGCGGCGCCGGGGCTCCTCGCGGCGCTTCAGCACCGTGCGGGGCCCATGCCCGGGGCGGCGGCGGCGGCCGGCGGGCTCCTCATGTCGCCATGACGGGCGAGGGAAGGCTGAGGGGAGGTTGGGGGTGGAGGGGGGGGGAAAGGTAGGCGGGCCGCCGCGCCCGGGAGGGAGGGAGGGGTTAAAATAAAATAAAATAAAATAAAAATGAAAAGGGAGGGGGGGGGAGCGAGAGGCAGCCCGCAGCCAGGCCGCTTCCGGGGGGAATCGGGGAGGGGGGGTAGGAGGGAAGAAGCGCCGCGAGGCGGCGCGAGCGCCCCTCAGCGCGGAGCCGCCTTCACCGCCTCCCTTCAGCGCCGCCGCCAGGGGACAAAAGCCCGTGTGAGGAGGGGCGGAGGCCGCCGGCGGCTGGGGCGGTTCTCCCTCCGGTTCTCCCCCCGCCGCCCGGTGAGGGTCCCGCCGGCGGGCGGCTGCGAGGGGGAGTCGGGGAGGGGGGCAGGGACTCTTTTCTCTGGCGGAAGAATCGCGCGTCTCGGTCGCTTCGCGAAGGCATCCTCGGCGCGTGCGCGCGCGCGCAGCTTCGCGAGAGCGCGCAGGGGGCCTCGGAGCCGGCCCGGGGACGGTGTTTAAAGTTGCGTTTAAAACACTCGCGAAGCGATGAGAAAAGGTGTCTGTTTGTAGTTAAACCCCTTCTTGTGTGGACCCTCAGCAAAAGCGCCGAGTTCTTGCCTGTCCTGTGCCCATCCCGTGTCTCCCAGCCTGCGTGTGCTGGGACAGACCTCCTTGTTTATTCCGTATAGATCCCTTATTTACCGCCCTCCCTGCAGAATGTAAACAGGAATTTGCCCTGGGCTTTATTTGCTTCCTTAGGCCTTTCCCCAGCACAAAGGGTGTCACTGCACTTTTCCTTCTCGTAGCCAGGCTATGTCTGGCATTCCCACTGACTGCATGAGTGCCAGGGAAGCTGAGATGTTGTCTTACACCTCCATTCTTTAAGAACTGGACAACTAAACTTGTGAATGTCCCAAATTTTTTGTAACCTAATTTTCTTTTTTTTAAATGGGTTTGGGACTGTGTTACAATACAGTATAGCAGAGACCAGGAACAGAATAAATACTTGGCATGCAAATCCTGGCATGGTGAGGAGTGTCAGAATCTTGCCACACCACCAGAGGTTGAAATGAACAGATAAAAGCAAGAAGTTCAGAGCAAAGGCAACTCGTTTTCTTTAAACTCCTTCCAGTATCTGTAATTATTGGCTGTTCTGACAGCACACAAAGGAGGATTTCCTCTAGAGATAGTAAGCACAGTGACATAAATCAAGCACGGGGAGAGCATAGGTTGGTGTGGTTTTTTTTTCAATTTATTTCCTGACAAATTAACTCTGAATCAGTTTGCTAAAAATTCATCTGTCACGGGCTTTTTTTAACCCTTTCCCTAGTAGCTTATAAGACTGAAATGAAAGGCTATTTTTGCTGCAGCAACCCCTCTATGCATGGGGTGAACTGCTCTTGGAATCCAAGCCTGCCATGTGCTGCTCCCTTCCATTTTTATTAATTTTCACCTTGACTTTTCAAACTGAGAAGGTGCAGAGAAGGGCGAGTCCCGCTGGAATTTTATCCCGCTTTCACAATTCCATTCTAATTCTTCTGGGACTCGTTGCTTAAGAGTCGGCGTTTAAGAAGTCTGTAAAGCTGTGGCAGTTTTCCAAGATCCCACTGGTAGTTTGTGGCAGTCACCACAACCAAGGGATTTAGAGAGACACTGCTGGGAAAGAGAGAGAGGCAGCCGGCAAGAATTCCATGTGTTTGTCCAGGGAAAGAGGCAATATTAAACCCAGGGAAAAGAACTGACCTTGGTGATTGCAATGAGGCACACCTGGAGCACGGCCACTGTCCAACGGCAGGCAGGTGTTTTGCGTTGGACTTGATGCCCTGGACAAAAGCTGGATGTCTTGGAGTGGTGGAAAGACTCCCAAGGGCCATGTCAGCCAAGGAAGAACACTTTGGTTGCAGGGGTTCACAGCCAAACACTGAAATGTGGAAAAGGGATCTCGCCCCGATAAGGAGGACCTGGGGGTGCTGGTGGATGAGAGGCTGGACAGGAGGTGTCCATGTGCATTGGGATTGTTCAGCCTGGAAAAGAGAAGGCTTTAGGGTGACCTAATTATGGCTTTCCAGTGCTGGAGCAGAGCCTGTAAGAAAGATGGAAAGAGACTATTTACAAGGGCCCGGAGTGACAGACCAAGGGGGAATGGCTTCAAAGTGAAAGATATTAGGTTTAGATTGGATATTGGGAAGAAATCTTTCCCTGTGAGGGCAGTGAGGCCCTGGCACAGGTTGCCCAGAGAAGCTGTGGCTGCCCCACCTCTGGAGGTATCCAAGGACAGGCTGAACGGGGCTTGGAGCAACCTGGGCTAGTGGAAGGTGTCCCTGCCCACGGCAGGGAAGTGGAACTGGGTGAGCTTTAAGGTCCCTTCCAACCCAAACCATTCTATGATTCTGTGTATCCTTGCAGCAGACATTTCTGTCTATTTTTAAACATCCTTCAGAGAAAGGTCTTGTGGTTTGGCTCTGTGTGGTGCTGTGGAGACCCAAGTGCTGCTCCCTGCCTGACTTTTGACCAGTCAGTTAAACGCAGGGATGCAAAGGTTAAGGCTCTCATTTTCATACCCACCCAGCTTCGGTGCATTCAAAGTTCAGCAAGGGCTCGCAGAGCTCGAGGAGTTCAAACCTGTGTGCAGACAGCAGCTGCAGAGCAAGGATAGATCCAGCCTCGTGTTGGGCAGGCTGGGAGGCTATATTCAAATAGTTTGTCAAGAATTTGAATATCCCGAGGGGCTGGAAACATGCAAACTTGTAAAAACAACTGCTGTTTGGGTTTAGCTGGTCAGGTTCGCTCTGTGACAGAGTTATCCCTGTGGTTTTCCTTGTGTTTGTGCTTTGGCTCCAGTCATTACATAACTTATCTATATTTATTGCTAGCCTGTGATCCAAGCAGGCTTGGAGCAGCCCAGAGGAGGCAATATTGATGTTGGTTTAGAGAACAGAATCTTTAAAAAAAATAATGGACACAGACTCTCAGGATTTCTTGGTTTTCCAAAAGCTGCAAAGAAAGTTAAACTCCATTTTCTTTGTGAGAGGCACAGTTTGCAAGTGTGGAATGTTGGGAAAAGCAGCAGAAGGTAATAAGGACAATCCTAAAAACATAGTTTATGGTGAAATGACCTGGCAAGGCTCTGCTCAGCTTCCAGGGAAGAAGTGCTCGTCGAAGAAAAATCATTGGTACATAGGAACTTTCCCAGAGGAATGAAATGGGTTTGAGCACTGAACTGCCTGATCTCTGTGAGAACTGAACTATCCAAAATCGTTAGTTAGTTTTGAAAAATCTTACCCTTTTTTGTGCAATGAATGAACCAATGGAATGCTGATTTTCCCAGTAAGTCGTGTGGAAATCAGAATATACGAATTATTGGGCTGCTCTGCCTTATAAGTACATCGGCTGTGCTTGTTCCTACAGGCAATAATTAGCTGCCCTTTGAAAGAAAATAATCCTGTCTTCCTGGAGAATATGTGGCAAAGGACAAAAAGAAACTAGATGCAGGCTCCTTCGTTTCTCTGAGCTCAAATGTAGATTTGCACCGCAGCTGTTAAAGGCTGTTGACCCCAGAAACCATCAGCAGCAGAATTACAGGAGTGTCACCTCGAGTGGAACATCCCCACGGCCTCTGAGGACTTTGTAGCTGTTCCCACCCTGCTCTTCCTACCAGCAGGAATCTAAATTATTTACTAGGAAAACAAACCCTTGTATCTGAGCTGCACAAGATTCCCTTTCCTGTCTGTTCCCAGCACGGAGCTTCTCGAAACACCGAGACACAGTTCTGCTTTCCACCGGAGCTGTGAAATACGTGCTCACATTTAGCAAATGAAGCACCTCTTTCACCTCATTCAGTGATTAATTCAGAGAGGAGAACTGCAGGCACTAAATTAACCTTTTTACCTGATTTAGTTTTACTAAATAAACAGCCCCATAATGTAATTTTCTCAACCAGAACAGCTATTTCCTGCGGTTTGCTTTCCTATTTGGAACGTGTTCCATTCCGAATCTATTTCATTTCACTTTGTAACAGTAACACCTTCAGACTGTGTCCCTTTTCCCTAGGGATCACACCTGTAAATCCAGCATTCTTCCTAGAAAACAGATGAGTAGTCAGAAATGGCTGTCACAGCACGCAGGAGCACCAACAGCAGATAGGAATGTGCCTCCTCCTCAACAGCATTCCCAATTTTACCTTTTAGTATTGGCAGCGTGAATGACCCGGGGGTGTCAATTAATATCCAGGTTTTATTCCATTTTTTCCCTTCCAGAACATCAAAATTCCTTCCTTTTCTCCGTTGCTTTTAATCAGCTGACTGTGGTTGTACTCCACTGCAGACATCATCGTTAATAAGTGGGTAGTTTATGTCCTGGGGAGTTGATATCAGCACTGCAGGAGCTCATAACCTTGCCCAGTGTGTGGTGGTGCTGTGCCACTTGTGGCCGTGCCTTTTCCCAGGGATCTTTGCCGCCCCGTAACAGTGATTTCCACTTTTCCATGTGGATCAGGATCATGTTCACTGAGGGTACATCTGAGAAAGTGTATCTGAATTATCTCTTCTGGCAAGTGTCAAGGGGATGTTAGTGAAACGTGCCTGGATACGGTAGCTTAGGACACAACTATGCTGGAAATGTTCTTGCAGCTGTTCCTTGGAAAACATCTGTGGGACTGGCCGTGGAAATCTGTACATCTCTGTTCACACCAGCACAGAGCAATTTTCCTCTCCTGCAACAAAGTATAAATTATTGGGAAATAAGGACATTATGCACCAATGGACATGAAATGACTAAAGGTAGTCATCTGGAAAGCAAGGGGGGGAAAATGGAATATTCCTTACTGGCACAGGAATAATATAAGCAGACTCCACAAGAATTCCAGTACTCCAGCTTCTAGTATTTGAGTGGGAATAACCACTTCTCTAGACTCAATTACTTACATTTACAGTTGGAAAAAACCTTCCATCTGTGACAGTCTGTGTTTGTATTGTCTGATAAAGGGAAGAATATACAGGTTGACGTTATTTTGTATTTATAATTAGTGATTATCCCTATGCAAAGGGAAAAGGACGTTGTCCCAAAGAAGTCAGTGTTAGCAAATGACATACAAGAATTTAAGTAGCTGTGGTAAAGGAGAGAAAGGAGTATTTTGTTTTGTAAGTATCTTCATATTGTCTTGTGGATGCTTTGTGCAAAGGGACCTCGGGCCCCTTAGAGTTTAATCCCAGTTATAATGGAATGTTAAATTAGAAAATAAGTGTTAAATCATAAAATAAATTTACAGTATCCATTCCCAGCCCTCATAACTGAGTGCTTCCTACCAAATCATTTTACTCAGCAGCTGCCTGGTTCTACAGGCAGAAAGGTGACTGCTTCTCTTTTTTTTTTTTTTTCTTTTCCATGGGTTAACTTTTAATGACTAATTTAAATTCCATTTATGCAGAATCCCTATGATTTTGAAAACGTCTCCTGAAATTATGCACGACTACCTTTCCAAAAAAAAAAAACAAAACCAAAAAAAAACAACTTTCCAAAGCCATAAGTACAACACTGCCTAGAATTATCCTGTCAATTAAATAAAAGAACCCACTTAAAATAAGTGACAGAAATACACAGTGAATTAAACGCACCTTCCAGTAACAAATGGTTATTAAAGGAGACCTCTGAGCAAACTGCTGGTTCCGTGGTCATGCTTGGACAAGCACAAGGCTATTGAAACACACAGCTGCCTTTCAGACAATTTAACTTGCACTGAAGGCAAATTATCGCCATTTGATGTCATTCTCTTGGCTTCTCAGAGACTCCCTTCGCTGCACAGCAGTGTCAGGGGGAGCAGGACCGGGGCTGCAGCTCCAGCTGCCGATCAAATGCTGCCTGCAACGTCCTCCTGCAGAAAACGGGCTTGTGCATCTGGTAGTATGAGCTGAAAAAAAGGCAGGGACAGATATTTTAACAGGCTTGGAGGAGCAGTATGGGGTTCTGGCAATAGCTGGAGTGGGAATCGGGGAGGACTAAGACAAAGGGCACCTGAACCCACCCCCTACAGAAGTCATGAATAATAATTGCAGTCACTGGGTAAGCTCTGAAGTGTGTCACACATTCGGAGTCTTTCCTGCTTCCTCCCTTTTTCTCAGTGCCCAGAGAGCAGAGTTTCAACAAGGTGGGGCAACAACAACAACCCATGAGCAACAGAACTGCAGATATTCTTGCCATGGCCCTGGTGAAGTCACCACGAGTCCCTTCCCCTCGGTGCTGTCTGTACGTGAGGGTTTGCACTGCTCTGGGGGTGACGTTCCCCCTTCCTCTTCCCATGCCAGAGCCCTTTTCAAAGCCTCCAAAGTGAGACTGGATGATGTTAAAAATATAGGTTGCACTGGACTGTTGGCTCTTTGCTCCAGATCTTTCCAGCTCTGTGTAGAGAGGCCTTTGTGACAACACAGGCTCACCAAAGAGCCAGCTCACACTCTCCAGACTTTTCCTCGCTCTCTGTCAGTATCAGGGATCATGGAATTCTGTGCTTCCCAGCATACCCTACATGGGCTCGCTCGACGCTGTGAAATAATAGCCAGGGGCCTGTCCCTGGTGTTATTTCTGGAACAGAATCCTTTTGTGTCAGTGAAAACTTGGAATTTCCTTCACAATTCAGGATTTTACCACTACAATTGAAGCAATTGAATTTTTTAGCTGCGTTTCACAGGTTTTCTGCCAGCTACTGGGAATAAGGACATTTTCTAGTACATTTTTGGATTTCTCTCCTCTAGTAATCTCATCTTGGGAGCCTTGTCCCAGGACTGTGGTGCAGCTGTGCTGGTATAGAGGTATTTGTATAAATAAGGCAGCTTTTACTTTCAGTAAGCAAAAGTATGTGGTATCAGTACATGGCAGATTTATTTAAATGAAAACTTACAGTCCATCCTAAGCTTATTGTTTCCATTGATTTGTGTTTGGGTCCTGTCAGCTCAAAATACTTTCTGCTCTAAGTTTCCTGAGCAAACAAGCTGGGTTTCTTTTTTCTGTCCTCTCCCTTCCTTATTCCAAGAGCTGTTTGGAACTTGGGGTGTGGTCTCTGGGACTAACAGACTCTGGATTTGTCCGTGTGGCCGGTGAACCTCTTCCCCAACATCAACCTCCTATTTACATTATTCCTTTATTGGGAAGCCTGTCTCTCCCTTTTTCTTGTGGGCAGCATGTAATAAATCTGAATAAATTCATTTATTTATGAATGCTGAGCCTGACTTCCATGGGCACGAGGTGAGGGGTGTGGAATTACACTCCTCTGGACAGACAGGAGCTGCACTGGTGAGGACATTGCTCCTATGGCTACTGGAGGATCAAATGCCACTTCCCTTCGGGGGCTGCTGTCTGGGGAGCAAGGTTTTAAGTTCTGACAGACATATGAATCATTTCATCTCTTTGAATGTTTCCTCCCAAAGGGCCTGGTGAGGGGAAGCCCGTGCAAAGGCTTTTGATAGCTTGTATCCCCAGGCACCGGTCCCACTGCTCCTAAAAGCAACAGAATCTGCAAAACATTTCTCAGATACATATACATACTTGTGTGTACATGTACAAAGCTGTGGAGCCTCTGTATCTGTTTTCTAATAGGTGCATTTTGGTACAGAAATGCAACTCTGTGACTTCTGCCTTCCACTTGCCAGCACTGCTGCTGTCCTCCATACTGGGGTAATGGGGCAGCAGTGGAGCACTTGGATTAATTAGTGGCCATAAATGGTGTGGAGCTCTTTGGTTGAGTGGTTCAAGGGAACTGTTGTTCCAAGTGACCCTCATTTTCCTTCCGTGGGTGTGCAGAGTGGGCAGACTGCTTGTGTCTGGAGTGTTAATTACTCTGTGTCCCTTAATCAGGAAGGTTGTAATCCTATTTCGGTGTGGAAATCCACATGCCACAGGGCCCAATCAGCATCCCTGATATCATCCCCTGCCAGTCAATACACAGCCATTAGCCATCCAGAACTATTCCCGAGGAACTGCTGTGCAGACATGCCAGGACAAGTTTTGCCAAGCCACACTGGAAGACAGTTTAGCAAGGCTGGTTAAAATAATCCCAGTTTAATGGGACATGCATCTTTGGGTTCCCAAAGAACGTCAGGCAGGACTTGCTGCTCTCTAAAGCACAGCGTGTTACAGAACAGATAAATTGTGTTTCCTCAGAATACTGAAAATACTTCTCATCCCCTCCCCCCCACATTCACACTTCCCTGGATCCCAAATAAATGCCACATTGAAAGAAAATTATTCCTTGCATAAGTGAAGAAAAAGAAAACAACAACAGATTTTGTTTCCTGACCTCGCCACAACTCCTCCTTTTCCCACAACACTCCATTGTTCTACCAGGTCCAGACAGCACAGGGAGCAGACTTGTTTTCCCTGTTTTTAATCCCAAAGCTGGAGTCCATTGCTTACAATAAGGATCCTTGGGGTTTGGTGGGTTTTTTTCTCGATCCTACTCAGCTGTTTGCAACAAATGAGTTAATTACCAAGGAACAAAGATGAGGCAGGGATCCTTCTCTCCCAGCTTGGGAAGTGAGCCATGCTCTGATAAGAGATTTCCCCCCTCAGGTTACGTGATGTATTGAAGGATAATTTTTCAGTGTGTTCTATTAGGTTTAAATTAGTAAAGGGAAAGGAATGTATGTGTTCAAGTAGGTGTCTGAATTGGTATTTTTAGAGCTGTCATGCTCTGTGCTTGCAAAATGAACATTTTCTGTCCTTTAGGTAAACTGGAACTTATGTTCCACTATGTTGGAGGAGGACGAACAGCCACGTTCCATATCTGTGGTGGCAAAATACACTTCAGAATGTGGGGAGAAATAAAAGGAGTGACCACCCAGGGCTTTTGGAGAACAGAGACTGGAGCCGAGAGCCTCATCCTATAAATGTCACCTGGATGTTGTCACTGCATGGAACCAGTCGGAAGTTGGTTCCACTCACAATTGTTAACAATTAATTTTTCAAACTGGAGCAGATCCACAGCTCCCACTTCAGAAGCTACAATGGCTTTTGTCCCCCCCCCCAAAAATCAGCCGGTGCGCCGGTTCATTCCCCGTGTGATGGGAGGGATGCTCGGGTGTAGCTGGTGGTACCTACAGGAGCGCTGGCCCCCGTCAGGAGTTACCCTGAGGAAAAGTCGTGCGTGTTTACGGGAATCTTGGAGCGCTTGGCATCCAAACAAACTCGACGGAAGCGTTGGCCGTCATCGCTGGCAGAGCAGACAGGGACTGTGCCTCGAAATAGCGCTTGGCAGAGGAACGCTGCTGACGGCTCGGTGGAGAAGGCGGATTTGCTTTTCCAGACCGAGACATTTCATAAACAGTTTCTGTTTGTTGGAGCTGTGGAACCTCACTAGATCAAACCCAGTCCTAATCTGCTGGAGCCGCCTCCACAGGCTTTTGTCTCCAGTGTGTACACACAGCCAGTCGCTGTGGTTTGGGTCTGTCCTAGGACATTTATCCCTTTGTGTTTGACCACGAGCACGTTGGGGCAGCCCCACAAATCCTCCAGACGATGGGGTTTTTGTTTTATCTGGTCAAGCTGCAGGCTGAGAAGGTCTTTGATGTAGCCTCTGACTTAGGGGCCGACCCACCGTCTCCTTCCTGACACACCGAGCCTTGGATTCACTCCACGGGATGGGAAGCTTGGAAGCGCACATCCCAAAAAACTCCGTCGCACCAGGCTGTACGTAAACCTGTCGATTTGAAGCAGGACGCGGAGGGGTTTTAAAATCCAGGCGGGTGTTTGGAAGCCTCAAGGAACAGCACGAGGAGGAGGGTCCCACAGAGACACACACTAAACCCGCGGTGGCTGAGCACTGGTCCTTACCCTGCATGGGGACGCGGGATAAGGCAGGACGGGCGGTGCGGGGGCAGAGGAGCGCTGTGGCACACGTGCCCGCCGGGACCCGCCGCGGCTGAGGGGGCGCGCGCGGGCCCCTCGCGGTTGCCGGGGCCCGGAGCTGTGGGCGAGGCAGAGGCAGAGCTGGCCCGACCAATCAGGAGAGACCCGGCCACGGCCGGCGGCCAATCGGCGCCAGTAAACAACACGCCCCCCCCGCGGGGCGGGGCGGACCAATCAGGACGCGGGAGATTTGGGCGGTCTTTTCAAAACGGCCGAGGCGCCGCTCGCGGCCCTTTAAAGGCGCGATGCGGCCCTTACGACGTGTCCCTCCGCGCGGCCTCGCGTCCATCCGGACCCGGCGCGGTGCCGCCCGCTCTCCCACCTGAGCCTGAGGCCGCCGGGCCCGCCGCGCCTTTCTCGGACTCCGGGCGTTCTCGGAAGCGCCCGCCGGGCCGCGCGGATGGAGCGGACTAACTTGTCTTCTCCGCGCGCGCCTCAACCAGCGGGAATCGCTCCGCGCCGGGGACATACAAAAGGCGTTGGGCGGGGCCGCGGGGCCGCCATCTTGGAGGGGCCGGGGTGGGGTGCAGCAAGCGGCGGCCGGGGCGGTGTTGTGATGGGTGGCTGTGACGGTGCCGTGACTCCCGCGGGAGTCCAAGGCCCGCCCCTGCCTGGATGCGGGCCACGCGGGCCGAGCCCACCCCGTCTCGCGCGGTGACGGGAGCCGGGCTGCGCCTCCCCCTCCCCGAGCGCTGAAGGGCCCGAGGGGGGGGCCTGGCGCCCCCTCGTCCCCAGTCTGCGGGGCCCCTTTGTTTCCCAGGTGCGGAGGGGAAGGAGGAGGAGGAGGAAGGGGAAGATGGGCAGCGAGGCCCTGTGGCTTTTCAAGCAGCTGAACCTCCACCTGGAGCTGGAGGGGCGGTTCCAGCCCCGCGAGAAGGGGCTCAGCCTCATCGAGGCCGCCGCCGAGGTGGGTGAGGAGGACCCGGGCCGCTGGGCTGGGAAGGGGGGTGGGGGCAGAAAATGCGTGGTTTTAAAGAAAATTCGAGGTAATAGTGGACGTGCGTTACCTGCGAAAAGTTAATTCTTTCCTCCTTATGCGCCGCTTGCCTTTTGTTTTAACTCTGCCTTAATTCGTAGGTGTTAGCGTTGCATTATCCGAGAGCTGCGACCTGCAGGGCAAGCAAAATATTTAGGCGTTTAGTATTTATTGTTTAGGTTTAGAGTGAGCACAGGAGCAAGCGGTTCTGTATTGTTTTCGTCAGGGGAGCCTCCTGCCACCGCAGGGAAGGTGGGATGTCAAGCGGCTTTTCATTAGCGAGGTCTGGGGAAACGAACCCAGAAGCGCTCAGCGCTTCGACGGCAAAATGTAAATTGACCGTAAACATCTCCACGTAAAAGACCAAAGTTCCTCGGAGTTCAGGGAGGGCTGCGTTCTATCGGGTGCCTGGGAGGGTTTTTTTTGGGGGGAAGGGCCCTAATGTTTAACAAAAACAAGTCCCTGAAACGAGGCTGCCTGTTTGTTGTGAAAGCAGAGCTGTTGTTCCTTAAATATTGACGCGCAGGCAGACAGCTGTGCGGTCATCTCTAAGGTCAGGAGCCACTGTGTATGCCTGCTCTTGGTAAATAAGTCTGAAATATGCCTTTACATAAGAATTGGAAATGTGGCTGTGCTGGGTGTTGTTCTGGTGAGACTCAGGATCTGGCTGTAACCTCTGTACCTTGGGTGTGATTGGTATCTCAAGTGTCTAAATTTTTTTTTAAAGTTGAGTGAAATAAAAGTATCTGAGGAAAAAAATTGCTTCTGTTTGATATAAATAAAAGATGATTTTGGGAGTGAGTGGTCCCGGTCACTGCTGCTGCTGCCACAGAATAATCCTGACTTTGTCTGTCTTGCCATAGAATGAAAACACTCTGTGTCCAAGACAAAGGAATGCCAAGGTGGAAGATCTTTGGAGCCTGACCAACTTCTTTGGATTTGCAACCGAAACATTTGTTTTGGCTGTCAACATCCTGGACAGATTCTTGGCCCTTATGAAGGTACAAGTGTGGCCGTTGATTCATTCTGTGCTAGCAACAGATCTGGAGTCTCCTTTGGAAACCTGGAGCACAGTTCTTTTACCTCTAAAGACAAGTAGCAGGTTGATTTATTTCTCTAATAAGTCTGTAGCCTTTGCCATGTAGATGTTTAAGAAAGGAGGAATTAAGAAAAACAAACCTGTTTGTCTTCCAGACTGTCTCTGGGTACTGTGCGAAAGCTTAACTTAGCTCTGGAACTGATACCAAACGATAAATTTCCTGGTTGTTTTTATCGTGTTTGTGCTGGTTTAAGGCAGGAAATCTGAACCTAAAGCAGTTCCCTGTTATTAAAACAGCAGAAAAACTGAAGTTGCATCAGGTTTGTGGTCTGACTGTCCTTGAGGTGGCACAAAACGGGTGGGAGAGAAGAGCAGAGGCAGGAGCAAGTTGTGGAGGGATGGGGCTGCCTGGAACAGGCTCAGACTGGATCTGTGTGGGCTGTCAGTGAGGGAAGGTGAGCACTGCCGCTCGGGGAAGTGAGGAATTACAGCTCTCACTGCAGTGGATTTGTGTAGTGATGTGGAACAGCCCCAACAGAGGCTGCTCAGCTCTCCAGCTTCACTTCCTCTGCCCTGGCAGATCGACGCTGCTTGGTGGGCTCTGCCAGCTGGGTTGTGCTCCAGCTGCACTGCTGCAACTGGTTTAGGCTGGGGGCGGTGGAGGAGCTGGCTGACACCAGGTTTAGTTGAGATAAGCAAGTCCTTGGCTGCTGAACTGGGAATATTCCGGGCGCTGTTGCCGTGCAATCAGGGTGCTCGTGGGGAGGGAAGTACTCACAGTGCTCCCTGTACTTTTTCAGGTGAAGCCAAAGCACTTGTCTTGCATTGGAGTTTGCTGCATCCAGCTGGCCGCCCGTGTCGTGGAGGAGGAATGCAACATCCCCGCTGCTCCCGAGATCATCCGGATCAGCCAATGTAAATGCACTGTGTCCGACCTGAAACGGATGGAAAAGATCATTTCAGAAAAGTTGCACTTTGAATTTAAAGCTACTACTGCCTTAACCTTCTTGCACTTGTACCATACTATTGTACTCTGTCATACCTCAGAAAGGTGAGTGAGCCCTTTTGGCCCCCCTGATTCCCTCCCAAAGGGTCACAGCGTTGGCTGTAGAGGAGGCAGCTCCTCAATTTTTTTACTGCCTGACAATGGAATGCTTGTTGATCCACCTCCTTCTCCTCTTGGGTGTCTCACAGGAAAGAAGTATTGAATCTGGACAAGTTGGAAGCACAGCTGAAAGCTTGCAACTGCCGTCTGGTCTTCTCTAAAGCAAAAGTAAGTAGAAGTAGTTTTCTTTAACTTCTGGGTAGGGTTATGATTCTCTTTACATTGAGTGCTGTTTCCTTGTCCTTTTAGCCATCTGTCTTGGCCTTGTGCCTTCTCACTCTGGAAGTTCAGATGTTGAAATCTGTTGAGCTACTGGAGATCCTTCTGCGTGTTCAGAAGCATTCAAAGGTAAATATTGTCAGTGGATTGTTTGTCCAGTTGCTGGGGCTGACACTGTTAGTGATGGGAGATGTTACATTTAAGGGACCCCTTAACTGGGTCCCTGGGTATGTTTTTAGAGGTTCGGTTTGGCATCAGCTGAAGGAAGCAATTAAAAAATGTATAAAATCAGGAGAACTGCTGAGCTGGTGCCCGTGCAGTGCACGCTTTAACATGCAGCTGACTGAACTTGTGCAGCTCTGGCTGTGTGTTCTGGAGAAACTTCCAGTCTGTTCGTGGGACTGCTGGGCTGGTTATTCTTTTTTTTGCCTGAATAACTGGACCCAAGGAAACAGCATGGAGCTGTGTCAGGGGAGGTTTAGGATGGATATTAGGGAAAGGTTCTTCACCCAGAGGGTGGCCAGGTGTGAAAGACAGCACTTGTACAACCCCAGTTTCTTGAGGGGTGAAAGTAGTTCCTTAAAGGACAGTATTATTCCATTTTAAAAAGGAATTTTAAATTTTTTCATTCCATTTTAAAGTGGAATAACCTTTGTTTCATTTATCCTTGGGAAGTGATAATGAAAACGTTAACAACTTGACAGGCAAACTTGTCAGCTCAGACTTGAACGTGGCCTTGTCTGGGAGGTGTGTAGGAGTTGGTGGGAGTTCACCTTCAAAATCAACTTTGACAAAGGTATCACAGTCATGACTCACTTCTCTCCTGAGTAATGTTTTTTCCAGGGGGGTGAGATGGAGGGGTTATCTTTAGAGCCCGTGTGTAACAGACTAAATAAGTTCTTTGGGTTTTGTTTCTTTTCAGATAAGTGATGGTGACCTACTTTACTGGAGGGAGCTGGTCTCGAAATGCCTGGCAGACTATTCCTCCCCTGAGTGCTGCAAGCCTGACCACAAGAAGCTGGTTTGGATTGTTTCCAGACGAACAGCCCAGAACCTCCAGAACAGCTACTACAGCGTTCCCGAGTTGCCAACAATTCCGGAGGGGGGATGTTTCAACGGGAGCGAGAGGTCGGTAAAACTGCCACCACCTGGTTCATTTGTTGGGAATCCTCCTTTTTCTGTAGTGTTCATGGCAGCTCCCTGTCACTAGGCTTTGTTAAAATGACCTTTCCCACTGTTCCTTCCAGTGAAGACTCCTGTGAAGACATGAGCAGCGGAGAGGAAAGCCTGAGCACTTCTCCTCCCAGTGACCTGGAAGGCACCTTCTTCTTTGAACTCAAACCCAAACCCAAGTGGCAGACTCTCAGCTGTGGGTCTTAGCATTACATCTGGACTGTATTAGGTTGAGATCTCTAATGCACCATAGAGTCTTTTGGCAATAATAAATAAGGTGGTAATCTGTAAACTGTATTAAGGCAAAGACTTGCTGTGGTATATCAGTGCTTTGAATGCCTGCCTTGATTTTTCTTGTTGTTGTAATTTTAAGGAATTAAAAACAAAACACTTTCAGGTCCCCAGATCAGCAAAAAAAAAAAAAGTTCTTGTATAGCTCTGTTGTCAGCAGCCATGAATGTAGCCCTGTACCTGGTGGTCCAAACCCCTCAGCAGCTCAACACCTGAGCTGATTTCAGGCTCTTGACTGAGAAGCATGGAGCAAGAGTGAGAGGCTTTCCTGGAATTTAAATGTGCTCCATGGGGACAGTCAAGCATGGGATTGGCCCAGGAGGAGCTGTGCAGTCCTTGTCCTGGGATGTTCTTGGGTTTCAGCATGACAAACACCCGGGCTTGGCTTGAATTCAGCTTTGACCCTGCTCTGAGCAGGAGGTTGGCCTGGAGCCCCTCTGGAGGGCAGCTCCACTCCCTGCTGCGGTGGGATTCGATCCAGCGGGCTGAGTAGGTTGTGTGGAATGGTGTGTGTACGTAGTGCCAGGCTGGAATGATTTACTCTCCAGTGGGCCAAACACAAACTGCTTTTCCTTTTCAGCAGGGTCTTGAGTTCTGTACTCCAAGTAGCAATTTTTTGAAGCTTGGCTTTTATTAACTTCAGGGATCCCTATTTCACACCAGGAGTGTGTGTGGTCAGCAGGAGTTTTCTAGTCAATCTAGTTTTCACTGAGACAGTACGAAGTGCGTGGCCAGGAGTAATTTCATGTTTCCTTTAATACTGTTTTTACCCTGAAATCCACATTGTATACTTCAATGTCTTTCAAATCCTAACATGTCAATCCATGCTATTAGCTTAGACTTCTTAACATGGTAAACCCTGCTAAGTCTACATTCCTTTGAATATTTAACCCCTGTAGTTGTTTTTCAGTATATTCATGTTATTGATTGAGTCATAATCAGACTTGTTTGCATGCTGATGTGAAGCAGTTAGTGCAGGAGAAGTTGGTATTATGCAGTAATATCAGGTAAATGTGATGGTGAAGTAGTTGATGTAACGGTTTTTCCTCTGAACTGTGTTATCAAAGCACAAATTGAAGTATGATGGTGTCTCTCCGTGGTGAGAACACGGCTATAGCAGATTAAACGAGCTCAGAATCACGGTGTGAGGTTGTGGTGGTGCCAAAGTAGAAATGAAGGAGCAAACAAGCTTAAAAGCTGTTCCGTAGGTGCAAGCGTTGCTTTAGGAAGGTAAGAGTGATGCTGTTCGAGTCCATAACTGTTATGTGATTTCAGTTTTCTAAAAACACACAGAAAAAAAAAAAGTTTACAAAAAATGTATATGAAAATGTAAATTAAAAAAATGTACAGAAAAAAAAATTTAAAATTAAAAAACCGAGCAGAAAATACTGTATTTTTTTACATTGTATGTAACTTTTTGTAGGTCTGTGGCATGTAGATAGTAATTTATTGTGTACTCTGTATGATACAAATACTGTACCTCTGAAGACTTCTTGCTGCAAGTCTCTGCTCCCTTCAGGAGTCCTTGGGTGAGGAACCTACTGAGTCTTGTTTCAGTTGAGAACAAAAATAAACCAAGTGCTGTATTTGTTAACTGCTGGGAGTGGTGGTCGGTCACTTTTTCTCCCCGCTGTACAGGGTGTTATGATCCTGCAGCTGGATTCCAGGAGTGCTGGTGAGCAGCTGGCAAAGAAAAGGGAGACACTGCAGTACCGGCTGGGAATCGCCTGTGCCAGGGGAGCCTGTCTGCCAAGGGAAATCCTGCCCCGGATGTTTCTTCATGGCCTTCATAGCTACTACTTTTTTTTTTTTTTTTTTAAACACAGGAACACACTACAGGAGTTCTCACTTCCCACGTGGAACAGGTGAGGGATGGACACTTGGCACGGGGAGCTGCGTGTGAAGGCCCCTTCTGGCTAATAAAGAACTCGCACGTACCGCTGGGAGCTGATCACAGAATGGAACTGTGCCTCCTGCCACTGCTTGCTCCCAAGTTTTCAGAGCACTGGTTGCTTGCTGTCTGGTGTTCTGGCTGCTTTGAACATGAAAGACATGTTCAGCTTCCACTTCAAAGGTGCCCACTTGGGTCACCTCAGTGCAGCCTTGCTGGGGAGCCGGCAGGAACGTGTGTGTGGCGTAGGTGGGCTCGAGGAAAGTGGGAAGCCGTGGGCAATATCCCTGGGTTTACACAGCTTGGGAGGTTACCGAAGCTCGAGGTGTGCCATTCAGCCCCTTTTAAGTTTGTCCTGGCTTGGAAGAGCGTTGTCAGGCTCACTTCTGTGGTGATAATTCAGGTTTCGTAATGTGGTTGGATAATTTAGGCTCCACTTTGATTTTGCCGGGTCAGGTGGCTGCGGATCCCTCCAAGGGGGTTTGCCTGGCTCCCTTCAAAGAACGGGAATTTTGGGGGTTGTTTTGCCTGTTTTTTAATGGCAGAGGAGTGCACGGCTTTAAATGCTGTTTGGGGCTTGCTGGTACCACGTGGTGGGGCTTGGAAGGCTTGCAGGCTCCAGGGCTGGAATACGTGCTCGTTTTCATAACTGAGGTGGGAGGGGGCTGAGAGGGAATGCTTGTGTGGGGAAGCCATCCCCTGGGACAGCTCCCAGCTGCATCCCGGTTTTCTGGGATGTGATTCCCTGTGCTCTCGAACCTACTGGAAGTGTAGCGCTGAAGGTTCACGTGGGTTTCTGCTCTCCTGTGGCTGGACTGGGCCACAAGGGATCAGTCGTGGAGCCATTTCTGTTCCCAGTGAGTTGTCATTCCATAATTAAGTAATGAAAATGGCCTTTTAAACAGGGAGCTTGACTTCCCCACTGCTTGATGACATATAACAAGTGACACGGAGCAATAAACCATTCAGAATAAATCAGTCAGTGTGTTCAGACCCTGGTCCTTAACAGCTCCCCCTTTTCCTCTGATGGAATAAGAAGGATGTTCCTGTCAGAGCTTGGAGCACTCCGTGCTTGACTGTAGCGTGAAAGGCTGAAACACAGAGTAAAGGGAACAGCTGATCTGAACATCAGCGCTGCCTCATGATCTCGGGCCATTCCTGTGCTTGCACTAACAGGGGGATGAGTTATTCTTATGATCCCACGTGGCTGTCAGGCCTTTGAAGCCCAACAAAATGTGAGTCAGTAAATCCTCAGTGGACAATGAGAATTATTTATTTTAAAATGTGGTGCAGCTGTGGAGCGTCACACGTTACCGTGCTTCGTGGCCTGAACCCGTGTCTGCTTTTAGTAGTGCACCTACTAAAAGGAGAAAGTTGCCATAACAACTGAATGAAATCAATTAGAGTAATAAGCAATTAAAATCTCATCCTTAGTGTTGCATAAACATAGCATTTTGCTCATGAATTATTACTAATCTTGCCTCTAGACCTGTACGTTCTGGTTCTGATTTGCAATCTGAACCATTTTTGAATTAATGAAGCATTTAATTTCTCCTTCAAAGAGTGCTGGTGGGGTTTTCTTTGGCTGTAGCAAGTACATCTTCATCAGGGATGTGAGCACTATTAAACATCTAAATGAAGGAAACACTTGTGATGGGATTTCCAGAGCGCTTGGCTCTGGCTTCCTTCCCACCCAGCGAAGTCAAGGATTAGTGTGGTGAGAAATTCTGTCCTGGGCCTAGAAAGGCAAATGCAACTCCTTCCTCTGTCACACGCTTCCTCCCTGACCTCCTGTGTGTTCCTGAACCTCTGGCTTCCTTTGCTCCCCCTGGGCAGAACAAAGCCAGGAATAGCTCCTTGCTGAAGTTCTCGGTTGTCAAGGATAAATCAGCTGAACCCTTGTGGAAAGGTGGGATGTGCGAGGAACCAGGGCTTGGAGACTGATTTCTGTAGGAAGCAGCTGAAGGCTTGGCTGTTAAATAAACTCCTATTTACACTGTGCCGCCTGTGCTGATGTACATTTTAATCGGGGTTTATCTGAAAGGTTTTCAGTACTGCCACAGTTGTTGGAAGAGACTTGGTGTAATGGAGAATTTACCAACTCTCCTGCTGCTAAAAAAAAAAACGTATTTAACGGGTTTTTCCCACAGTTGCCATGGAAGCCTGCCTTTGGAATGCCCCTGGGGTTCATCTCTTTAACAGAAGGTCCACCTGAAGTCACAGGGCTGGACTCTTTCTATATAGCTTTGAGTCCTCGGAGGGTTAAAGCCATGCTGGCTCTGGTCAGAAATCATTTTCTGCTTCACCGGGGTCAAAGCTTTTATGTTATTGCCTCCTTTAGATCCTTCCAGGCCCATCTCTCAGACTGTGCACCCTATGGGGCCCTTCAGCCAGTGCTGGCCATTGCTCGATATTGTTGCTCTGTGATCAAGTTTATATCTCCTGGCATCACTTCTTGAGCTGGGAGCAGGGAGTGACTCAGATTTTAGTAAGCAAGAGTACGTGACAGTGCCCTGTCATCCCTCGAGGGATGTACAAGAGGCACATAAAAGGCTCTGTGGAATGCCTTGCTCCTCGGGGGTGTTCGGTCGGCAGCCCTGCAGGTCAAAGTCCTTTTTTGGGTAGCTGACATCAGCACACGCCTCTGTGTCCTTCCCCTTGCCCGTGCCTCAAACACAACCTCAGGAGGCAGAGGTGATCTAGGGAGGCAACTTGGATGCCAAACTGGAGCAGCATTTTTCCTGCTGTGTGCAGAGAGGGTGATTTTTCCATCTGCCTCTGCTTTCCGAAGGAGTCGGGGAGATTCATGAGCTCCGAAACTCAGGTCTTGTACATCCTTAGGGTTATCCCAGAGGGAAGACTTTGGATGTAAAAGATCTAATCAACACCTGAGTTTTGCAAATGTTTGCTTGAGCAAGTTCTTATCTCTAGTAACAGGTTTTTGGAAACAAGAAGGCAAAGTTTTACTGTGGGCTAAAAGAGAATGAAGTCGGAATGCTCCTGAACTTCAGGAAGTCTGAAATTCAAATCCACACTTGGATCCTGGGCTAGTCTCCTGATTTCCATTTCAGAAGTGGAAATACCCTGCAGTAGATTGAGCCAGGAGTAAGTGGCCAGACCTTGTGTCTTAACAGCAAGTTGTGAGCAGACAGATAGAAAGAAGAATCACAAAGTGTAAGATGGAGAATCTCTGACCGTTTTATCTTTAACCACAAACAATTTTAAAGCTCACTAATGATGCTGATTGTACGTGCAGGGAGGAGGATCCAGGCTGGGGCACAATTTCCAGGGAATGAGGGTTTAGGAGAACTCATTTCCCTGCCTCACCAAGGCCAGAGAAAAGAAGTCAGACTCTGTGGATATGATTTTCTCATTAAAGGCCTGAAAATAAATTCCAAACTCATTTGGAAAGGTATCTAAGTGTGCTGACTTATTCGAACCTCGTGATAGCATTTCCATGCCTTTCTGGGTAAGAACACAGGACAATTATTATCCCTGCAAGTGCTTTGAAACTCTCAAAATGCCTGAAGTGCCTTACAAAGATCACAGATATGCTATAAAATATAAAGGGGCTGTGGCTGTCTGTTATTTTTTAATGGAGGGGGACGATAGGTGTGGGTGGGAACGTAGAGAGGCAAGAGAAAGGTTAGAGGAAATTGGGGGTTTTTTTGTGTGGAATTCATGGGAATTGGCAGGGAAATGCTCTCACGTAGAGAAGAAATTGCAGGAAGACAGTCTACGTGGAGAGAAAGGGTTTTGTAGTGGACTGGATGGAAATCAGCCTCTTCCTGGGGTTCAGCTTCAGCAGCACCAGCAGAAAGGAAACTTCCACAGGTGGAAACAACCTGCAAACAAGGAGATCGGGGTGGGGGTAAGAAAAGAACCTCCCAGATGGATAAATCGTCCAGGACAGAGGTTTTCAAGTGCAGCCTGCAGGGTGCTCGAGGCTTGACAAGCCTCTACGTGCAGCCTGTCAGGGGATTGTTTTAAACCATTCACTGGGGTATTTATTGCACTGTGGACGAAGGATACGTGACCTGAGTCTGGCAGCCCCCTGTTGGAGAGGGAGCCTGTGAGCAGGGCTAATCCTGTAGGAGGGCTTTTCGTAGCAAGATCTTGCTACAGCTTCCTCTAGGTGTGAATAAGGGCAGTTTGACTTTTTTCATCGCCTTCTGTTGGTTTTATTCAGTTTTCTGAACTCCTATTTCTGTTTCTCACTGCATCTGTCCCAAGTAACCTGCCACAAAGCAGCTGGAATAGTCAGAAACTACCCTGCATCCTCTTCATCATGGTTAGGGAAAAACAAGCTCAGCCCTGCATCTGTGTGGAAATATGAACAAGCAGGAAAAGTCTGGCTGCAGAGCCCCTCCAGCCCTCAGGGCTGTGTAAAATGGGTCACTGGAAGTGTGTAAGCAGAGTGAAAGGAGAGAGGAGAGCCTGTTAATCCTGGATTTTTTGGCTCCTTGGGCACAAATTTAATGTTAAGCTACTTTCTGACTTGAGGGATTGGCACGTGCTAAAAAGCTTTGCTGCAAAGTGGGGAGAGAGCAGCAGGACACGAATGACAGGGAACTCCTGTGCCTGTGCAAGCAGCAGTGATTTGGTGATTTTACTAAGACATGGCAGAAGCCTTTAGGAAAGGACTCAGAGGGTAAAATGTCATTAATTTCTCTTCTTCCCATCTCCCCCTGCTGCCCATCATGAAGCAGCTGAGGAAGGCACCCAAACAAGCTGCCCCCTCACTCGGCCTTCCCAGGTGGGAATGCTTTACAGGGAATTGGGTATTTCCTAGATGAGCCCAGGTGTAGAGACTCCCTTGCAGCTTCCTGCTCATGGTAGCAGAGCCAGTGCCACATCTCTCAGCAGACTGTGAAGCTCAGTTTGGCTGCAGAGGTGACAGAGCTCTCGCTTCACTGCTCCTCCAGCAGTCAGACTCCCATATGTAAGTACACAAAGCTTTTCCAGTTGTTTTACTAGTAGTTTATGCTGGTGGCTCCTATTGAACTGGAACAGGAACTTGTTTGCTCACAGGAATATGCCTTGTCCTCACCTTCTTTCAGATGCAAGTAGAGGTCTCTGCACAGTGGGGAGCCTTTCTCTTGTTTAGGTGTTGTCATAATACCTGGTGTCAGTGCAACTTGTCTTGGAAGCAGTTGAGTTGAAATTTACTCCTTGTTAGAGAGTTCTGTGCCAACACAGCACTTTTCTAAGTGGTTGAAAAGATGGTCTTGAGGGAAGAGCCTGTTTTCTCTAGTGGAGTTGAAATGGGGAGAGCAGCTGTTACCCTGTCGTGGACCTGCAGCAACAGCCTTTTGGGTTGCTTGTGCCTTGTTTCTTCTGGGTTGTTCTTTTTAGGGAGATGGGTATGATTTTGCTTGTTTGTGCTTTCTGGAGAGAGGAGTATGATTATGTTTACCTGACCAGTCTTGTCGTGTTGAAAGTAGAGGAATAAGGAGAGAATGAGTGCAGGAAGGAGCAGAGTCAGGACTCTGCTTTTTCCACACAAAGCTTTCCCATCGTGTCTTTCAACCAGCCTGTCTTCCTCAGTGAAAACACTGTTTACAGAACACAGGTTTGGGGTTAGGACAGTGTTTTTACTTCTATTTTAAATATTTGTAAGTTGAAGTTGGTGGCTCCCCCATCCCTGGGAGTGTCCAAGGCCAGCTTGGACGGGGCTTGGAGCAACCTGGTCTATTGGAAGGTGTCCCTGCCCATGGCAGGGGGTGGGACTGGATGAGCTTTAAGGTCCCTTACCAACCCAAACCATTCTGTGATTCAGCGTGCAAATGGCTGCTGTGGGGCTTCTGTTGTGACCCTGAAATGCAGGAACTTACTGTGTGCGGTTACGTGCGCCTCCAAAGAAGGTTTTTTCTGTAGGTGGGGTAGAAACGTGGGCTCCCTGCCCGCGGGTTAGTCTGGGGTTAGGCAGGATGGTGACTAACCTTAGGAGAGGCTGGGGAGGGAGGGTGTGAGTGTGCTGCTGTTCATGCAAACACCCTGATAGCTCGAGCAATTCAGAAAATAGCTCAGAAACTGAGGAAATATCAGCTGGGTAGGGCAAATAGCTGCGGCATTACCTGTGAGGAGGCGGGAGGTGACACAGAGGGGTGACTGGACTTGGGACACAGCTGCCTCACCTTGGAGCTGTGTGAGAGATGGGATAGGGACTGTGTGACCTCCTGCACATCATCAGATATCCTGAGGCATCAGAGGCAGGATGCAGCAGCTTTCCTCTCCTTGCCTGAAGCAGGGCAGGCACAATCCTGGGGCCGATACAGTCGGAGTAGCAAAAATACTTTGATGGCATTTAGCACTGTGACCTTTAAACACTTCCACAGGCTGATTCAACAGCACAGAAAACACTGTGGGTGAGGCAGGGCTTGATGAAAATGTGCTGTGAATCACGTTCTTGTGTTGCTGTCGGTCTCTCAGTCCCATGCATGCGAGTTTGGGGCAGATAAACATTGTTTCCTTCAGCATGACAAAGCAAACTGGGGAGGGTCCCTTGCAGTTGCCTCCCAACGCTGGGTGACTGTTGAAGCAGTGGGGTGGACTTAAAGCATTAGTTTGTGTTGGCTGATATTTCCCAAGTATTGAAAATCCCAGTTTCTGAAGATGTTTGGCACGGAAATGCATTTTATCCATGCTCCCTGCAAAGCTGGGGAGTAGCTCTCCGGGGAGCAGCTGAATGCCCTCCAGTCCCATGGGGTGGCTTTCCCAGTATCGCTCCCCTCCAGCTGGAATGATAACCAGCTGTACCAGACAGGAAAAGCCAGGCTCGGACATAACCAGCCTGTCTGACAGTTATATCAGTCCCCAGGGCTGGATGCTTCCTGGGGAACAGTTTGCCCAAACCCCGGGGAAAATGCTGCCCCATTCCACAGCCTTTCCCTCCTTCACCTTCCCTCTCTGGAATTGTGACACTGCAGGCTGTCCCCGAGTTGCCTTTCAGCAAATAAGCATCCAACGGTGTCCTGGGGGAAGCATCTCTATGGGATGCAAAACTCCCTTACAAGCAGAAACCCAGGAGAAATTAGAGAAGATGTTTGAGCTCCCTTAAACTTGGATCCCACCACGGCTCCTCTTTGGGATTCAAGAGATCCCAAATGTGTGCTCTCCCAGGAACACTGTGAGATCACAGGAGTGATGGAGGCAGGCAGCCTACTCCCCAGTTCTCCAGCTGCTCCCAGAGGGAAGCCCCAGCCATTTTGTTTCCCGACTGGCATGCTGGCTTCCAGTGACACTAACAGCTTCCAGCTGCTTCCAGGTGTGCAACTTGAACAGTAAGGCTCCTGTCTCAGCTTAAGATTACTTAACCTCCCAGCTTTCTAGCTGGGAATAGAGCCAGGGGACACATGCTAAAAAGGCATTGCATCTTCATGCCTCTGGCAATCTCTGGAGTTGGAAAAACGGGCGTGGTGCTGGCTTCATCCAGTCCCCCAGCCGTGCAGGAGAACGAAGGCATCTCCCTCTCCTCCTCATTTTTCAGGGTGATCTGTGTGGCATCTTCCTCCATCCTCCCTCAGATGAAGGTCCCTTTACATTGCTGCAGGGTCTGCAGGGTCTAACCTGCATTTCTAGATTTCCAGGATGCCTCTGTGCCTCTCCCCACCCAAAAACCTCCCCTGAACTCTGCTTTGCTGCAGAACATCAAGACGAGCCAGTTCTGCTGCTGCTCTTGCCTGGGAATTGAGCAAAGAGCACCAACCTGTGCGTTTTGGGAGAGGAGGAAGCCCTACTTTCATCTCATCTCCTGCCTTCCCTTCCCTTTCTTTCCCCAGGTCTGAGTTTCCCCTGTTCATTCCCACCCCAACACTCAGCCACTTGGTCCTTCTTGGCTGCATCCCATCTCCACGGCCGTTCCTTGGGCACCCCACTCTTTGTGCACTCTGGCACAAAGCCGTGAGCAGAAATGACAGGCTGGGGGAAAAACTCGAAGCTGGTGGTTCAGAAATACTTCTGGAAGCCCCCTTTTCAGGGAACCCACCACCACCACCTTTGTGATGAGAGCAGGCACATGTAACACCTGCAAGGATTTAACTTTTTTTCTGTGCATTGACTCACCGCGGATTGTGATCCTTTACCGACAAACTGGACACTTGGGCAGATCCCGGGCCGTCTGGAACTCTCCTTTCCCGCCCCGTTTTCCCTTGCTCGGCTGCCGTCAGCAACGCTGGTGTCTGCTGCTCTCTAGTGGCCTGCGCTCCGAGCTGCACTCGCTGGGTCAACTTTCGTGTTGCTCACCCCTGAAAAATCAGTCTGTTAGGTAAAAAAGGCTTCCCCCCCCTTTTCCATTTCAGTGGATTAGCAGCGGTGAGGAGCTTCGGGTGTGGGATGGAAAACTTTTCTCGCACGACAAAACCTCAAGCCAGGAGATGCTCTAGTGAGTGTCTGTGAGGGGCTGGCAGGGTGGGGGTATGGAAGGGAGGGGAGATGCCCGAAACGCTGCAGGGACATTCTGAATCCAGCCCCTGGCTGTGCCCTGCGGCGGATTTGACTCTAATTTAGGCCTTATTAGTTTCCAGGGCGTGCGTCGTGAGCGACAAGCGAGATAAAAGCTGAGGAAAGATCAAAGCAGATTTCATGGGTTTTATGGCTTTGTGCTTCTTGGTTTCACTTTCCCGTGAAGCCTTTCTTCTCTCTCTGAGCGCTGCCCTTTCATCTCCCTCCCCATTTCCACCCGGCAGGCCAGAGCTTGCCAACCTTCCATCATGAAGCACGACTTGTGTGCTTGACCCGCCTTCCTTTCATACCCCCCAAACGTGAACTGGGTTATTTCAGCCCAAGACAGCTCCTTTCAGTATCAATTCCTGCTGAGACTTCTGCCCTTAGCAGAAGCTGGGCTCAGGTTTCTCTGTCTCCTTTGAGAGCATCTCCGGGCACAAGGCTCTGGTGTCCAAAGTGCTGATTCAAGGGGTGCTGGGTTCAAGAGGAAAGCTTGAGAAGGGGCTTTCCAAGGGGTGGGAGGGCTGCTCATTTCCCCAGAAGACATTAGTATTGCAGCTTCCTTCTCAGTGCAGACCTGGATTTCCCCTCCTTACCATGCGCACTTCTACTCGCTGCTGGAGAACAGTCGCTCTTGGCTTGGGGCTTTTCTAAGTACAGCTACTCCTGTGGTGGCTTGTGGGTGAAATGTGGGGAAAGCATCTTCCCCGAGGGAAAAACAAGTGGGGAGGCACCTGGCAAAAAGAGGATAAGGAAAGGCCTTGAAGCATTAAGTGGACATGAGCGAAAAAAATGACTCTGGGTTATTCTGCAAGCCAAGTAATGTGGAGACAGCTTAATTATGGGCTCAAGTAAAGTGGAAACCACTAATAACTGGAAAAACAGAAAATGTTTAACCAAACTTGTAGCTGCATTTATCAAGATGTCAGACTCCAAGGAGAAGGGGAGGAAACTGCCGTAACACTCCTGGGAGATTGGTGCTAGGACTTTTGGGAAATGTTTGGGAAGGTTGGGAAGGTTGCCCAAATAGGATATGATTTGGCTCCAGAAATCAGAACATGCCTTCAGGAGGCTGCTCCCTCTGGAGCATGGAGGGGAGATGAACCTGCGGACCATCCTTGTTGCATTTGTGGCACTTTGGGTATCTCTTTGGTCCTTGTCATGCACCGAGAGGTCTGACTGTGAAAACTCATGTGACTCCTTCCATATCCTGGTAGTCCCAGAGTCTAATTCCTTTTTCTAGTCGCGGGCTTGCTGCATCCTCTTGGTATTCCAGGGAAAGGTGCTTTTGGGGGTTGTTGGGGGTGGCAACTTCCCATCTTGTGAAGCAAGATCTAGCTGGAGGAGTTTGCAGGAGCGTGTTAAGCCATTGTGAGTAGACCTGGATGGCTTCTTTTCTACCCTGAGAAGGAAGTGCTAAAAGCCGGAGCCCTTCCTCCCGGCTGCTGGAGACGCAGAGAACTCCAGGTTGAAGTGGCTCTGACTGTGCAGAGAGAGCAGCAAGACCCTGTCAACAGGCACTGCTGGCTTACAGTGTCCACTGGCTCCCTCCTGTCGCAGCCCGACTCCATGTCCCTCATCATCCCGTTGCTCCCATGGCAAGGGGTTGAGCCGTCGCCGTCACCGCGATGCAAATCTCCAACGGCGCCCGGGCGCTCCGCGGCACCTGCGGCGTCTAGACCGGTTCCTGCGCCCACATGCAAATGTGTGGGAAGGGAACCAGGGCTCACGGCCTCGGTGGCACTTTCTGGGAAAGCCCTCGGGTCTCCCTCCTGCCTCGCCTCATCCATGCCAGGCGGCGCGGTGCTTTCGGCTCTCCCGGTGTGCCCCGGAGGGATAACGCCGCTCCTCGGCTCGGCCTTTCGGATTGACTCGGGTCAGAAACAGAGCGAGAGCTCGGCAGGGCTGTGGGGCGCCGGGGTGCTCCCCACGGTGCTTTTCTAGTGCAAGTTGGCACAGCAGTCCGGGGCTTTTCTCCTGGGCTCGCTCGGTGCCATTTGCATCTCTGGAGTGGGTGGCCGGGATGTCCCAAAAACTGCCCCTGCTCCAGGGCTGACGTGCTGCTCAGCACCTACTGCGGCTGTCCCTGCCGCGGAAAGCTGCTCCACACAGGTCCTATGGCTCGGGATTGACTGGGGAGGCAGGAATGTCACATTCGCAGTTCTCAAAATTATCCTTAGTTCCTCTGGTTCCTGCTCGGAGCCTTTCTCCTTCTGCCTCATCCCGTCTCTTTCAAAAGCTCCCTCGTACCGTATTCCCTGTGTCTGGCCCTCAAGCAGACCAAACGGTTTTAAAAATGCCCGTAGCAGGTTTCTCACCTGCTTGCAGAGGTGTCACTGCTCTGCTGTCACCAAAAATGAGCCCAAACTGAGATTTTTGTCCCCACGCTGCATCCCCAGCAAGTCTGTTCACCTTGGCTTGAAGACAGTAAGTGACAGTAAGCTCTACAGGTCGCTCAACCAACCTAATTTTGGACTGATTTCGTTAGGTTTTGGCTTATTCTGGTGCTCTCACACTGAGGCTGAAATAGGTGTGGGTTTCAGGTTTCGGTAGGAGGCATCTTTATCTCTGAAGCAGGTACAGGACCACAAACCGCAGCAGTGAAGATTCACTGCGGTTGGGGTTTTTGGGGGGGAAATTTAAAACACAAAAACCCCATAGTTTGTTGGGTTTTTTTTCTCCTGCAAGGAGCCCTGGGTGAAGGGAGGAGCGGGCTGAAAAATTTCGGCTGTGATTTAGGCGCCGGGGGAAGGATTCAGGAGGTGTAAAAAATTTGATAAAAAATGACTGAAATAAAAGCCTTGCCTGCAAAGGCGCAGCTGCTGCAGAAAACAGAGAAGCTGTGAGGATGTTTTGTACATGTTTCAGTTGGTTCTGGCCTGGATGAGGCCACAGATCGATATGTGAGGGCCCCTCTTCCGAATTCCTGGCGTCTAGGAAGCGGTTAACTTAAGTATAGCGGCAGGTCAGATCCTCACCCCCCTTCTCCCTTTTCAAAACTCCCACTGGTGCGCAGGAACATGGGGCACCGCAGCGACTGTGGCTTTTCCTTCCTGACAGAACACCACAGTGCCCCTCAACTGCCCGTTAGTCATCCATCAGGACCAGTGGGCTGATTCAGAAACCCTGGCGTGGCAGCCAAGTCCTCCTTTCTCGCCGCCTCCACGTTGATTCCGCCTTTCCTGCCTAGAAAGATTTGGAGAGGCCTTTTGTGCTTCCGTAGCAGTTTGTGTAGGTGACTGGTCATCTCTCCCGGTGAATCGCTGCCTTCCCCACCATTTTTTTTCCGAGAGAACCCTTACACAACCTAACAAAACCAGTCCTAGGTTGGGCTTCTAATAACTCTCTGCAAGGAAATTTAAATCTGAAAGGACTGATCAAAAAGCAGTTTTAAGGCCATGTCCTTTTTTACTGCTGTGACAGCAAGGTGCTTGTTCCTTCTGTAGGACTTGGGGAATAGCCCATGGAAATTTTCCCTGGCCTCTCCATGACCCTGGTGTACAGGGAGTTAAACTCAATCGTCTCTTTTTGACCTTGATCTCTTGAACAAGGTCTTCACAAGACTTTTGGACTTAGAGGAAAAACCAGGTTTTCAGAGAGAGATGAGTCGCTTGAGTGGAAGACTCTTCTTTTTTTTTTTTTTTAATGTACCATTTTGTTACTATATAAAATGCTGATGCAATTTGAAAGCTCCAAATTACAACATTATCACACAAACCACATCGCTGTTCTTGTGCCCTCTTCCTTCCTCCTCGCCTGTCCCCCTTCCCCTTTGGCTTCCTGGCTGGTGACTTTGCAGACTTTATTCAGGGCAGCCCCTGTCCCATTGACATCCACGGACATGGGATGCTGCTGTGGCCACCCTGGGTGTGTTACTAGTCCAGCCAAGCATGAGATCTGAAGGGTCTGAGTAGAAACAGAGCAGAGATCTTGGTTATTTTTCCATGGTGAGGCGTTTTTGCTGATGAAAGAGGCAGCAAAAATAGCGTGGGGGAAATACAGCCCTAAGAAAGAAATATGTAAATGTCTGAGGGCATTAAACCCCCTCTGCTCAGCCAGGGCCGGCGCTCTGGTTTTATGCTGGGCTTTTTTGTGTGGTTGAGGGGTAAATGCTCAAGGGAGTGAAGGGTGATATGAGCACAGACCCAACAGAAACAGGGTGTGGGGAATCCAAATCTGTGCCTCGTCCCAGTGGCAGGTCTCGATCAATAATATTGTCAATTCAGCCCCCGAGGCGGCTGTGGGAGCAGCCGAGAAATGATGTCACCCCTCTCCATGCTCTGCTGGCTGGCTGTTGACTGCTCAAGTGTGAACCTTGTGCCTGAGTCGGCGTGTGACCCTCCCCAATAAATAGGGGTGTTTGTGCAGCCGGCTCCTCAGAGCGTCCCCGGGGCCGATCCTGCCGCGAGGATGCGAGTGCTGGCTGGGACAGGGATGGGAGTCCCCGTGCTCCCCTGGCTGCTGCTGCTGCTGGTGATGTCCCACTCAGCCCACACAGGTGAGCTCCGGGTGGCTTTGCTGTCAGCTCCCTGCTGTGGGTGGGCATCACCCGCATCCAGGGACTGGAGGAGACTGGGATCTTCCTGCCTGTTTAGCTGAGGGAAAAAGTGTGGCCGTCCTTTGCCAGGGTCTGGTTCAGCTTTCAGGAGCTGTGTGGGAGCAGGGAACTGAGGCAGAGGCACAGCTTCTTACTGTGGTCCCTGCAATGCTGTTGGTGAAAACATGGAAAGGGAAACTTCCTTTGACTCTCGGAGCTGCTGCATCTCTAACAGCGCGGTTTGTGTCTGTAAATTGCCCCCTTCTCTCTCTCTCAGCCATCCTGGAGGTGAACGGGAACCTGAGCTGTAGGTGTGCCAAGACAACCTCGGACTACATCAGTCCCAAGAAATATGAGAGCATTGAGATAAGGCCCGTGGGCAGCACCTGCAGGCGCACGGAGATCATGTAAGTGCTGTGCTTCTGCCGCCATCCTGCTTCTGTGCTGCCTTGCTGGAAACCTCTCCAAAACTGCTGCTGGCTTCTCCCTGAGAAATATGAGGTGTGGAAATGCACCCCAGGCCACCTGCTACAGGACCCAAAGGAATGTTTCCAGCCAGGGAAAGTGTGATTTCCTCATGCTGGTGCTTAGCAGGGAGGGTGCTGGAGAGGGGGCTGTTTGCAGCTTGGAGGGAGCACACCTTTAAACGCTGGGCCATAACTAATTTTCCCAGAATTCCTTAACTGCTCAGCATTGATACATTTGTAAACCTCCAGAAAAAAACTGTGTTTGAACCATGCTCTGGTCTTCAAGTCTTTGCTCCACACGGCAATGTGTTGCATTTTCCTTGTTCCTAGCCATCCCGTGGCTTCCTCTGTCTCTGGCTGCTTTCCCTGGCACTGTGAGCAAAAGCTGACTCTTGCCTATCAGCTCTGGCTGCTCGAATCCCTGCCTTTGGAGGGGACAGGAATGCTCAGGAGCTCTCCTTGCGTTTCAGAATTAAATTAAGAGCTGCAGGGAAGGTGTGTGTGAACCCCGAAGCCCCTTGGGTAAAGAAGCTGCTGAAGCGTATCGCTAGCACGTGAGTTGGTCTGGTGGAAACCCCTTTGGCTCAGGTGGCCTTGGGCAGCATTCCAGCACATCTGCACTCCTGAGAAGTGCTTGTGGATCTGGGGGGCTCTTGGGGGGCTGCTGGTGGCCAAGGGACTCGCTCCCAAGGCAGTGAGGGGCAACTCTTTGCTGTGCAAGTTCCACAAGACCCAGGGTCATGCTCTCCCTGGCTTATATGCACAGTGCTGTGTCTCCAAAAACATTTTAGAGGGGAAAAAAAAAGGTGGGGAGCAATGGCAGGAGCAGGGTTGGCTCATTGCAGGTGTAGTAGTACATCAGTGCTGGGCTGGGAAACCGCCCCACTCTGTGCCCGTGCCGGGTTTGTGGCTGTCCCAGCGAGTGATTCCCACCCTGGGGAAATGGCAGTGACTTCCTTTGCTTGGGGCAGGAGCTTCCTCCCCCCAGGACCCGCTTTTCTCGGCATTCACCCATTTCTCCTCCTTCTGCTTTTCGCAGGAAGAAAAAATAAGTTTCCTGCTAAGGAAGTTGATGCCCAGAGCCCCGAGACGGGCTGGTGGACGATGCCCGGGTGTGCAGACCTGGCTGCTCCTCACTTTGCCCTCGCTTCCCCCCCTCCTGAAACACTGGCAGTGCCGGTAGGGAGGGTGGCTCACTGCTGGCCCCAGCCCCACGGTGGGTTTGTGGGGGTGTTTCCCCCTGCATTTGGTCCCCGGATCGGTGTGAACCTGAATCCTTCATTTATTTACTTGCCCGTGGACTGCGAAGCCGTTCTCTGTGAGGGGCTGCTCCTGCTTCTTTAGGAATGACTTTGTGACTCTTTCTGTGCGAAGTGCTCAGCGACAGAGTGTGTGTCTGGGGTTTGTGTGGCACAGCATGGCGTGTCCTGTCCCGAGAGCTCAAGTCCAATAAAATTCAGGATTTTTTCCTGCCGTTGTATTTCCCTGGATCTCCTAGCTTTGAAGTAATATAGGACAGTTTGGGTTGGAAGGCATCTTAAAGCTCATCTCGTTCCATCCCCCTGCCATGGGCAGGGACACCTTCCACTATCCCAGTTTGCTCCAAGCCCCATCCAACCTGGCCTTGGACACTTCCAGGGATGGGGCAGCCACAGCTTCTCTGGGCAACCTGTGTCAGGGCCTCCCCACCCTCACAGGGAAGACCTTCTTCCCAAAATCCCATCTAACCCTGCCCTCTGCCAGTGTAAAGCTATTCCCCCTGGTTGAGGGTCCTTCCTATCCTAACCTGTTGTTTCCCTGAGTCCTGATTGGAGGCCACGATGTTCCTGGCAGGGAGCTGGATCCAGCCAATGCATCCCACATCCAAGTGCTGGTGTTTGCGATGGGGCTGGGGTTTGCAGGCGGCTGTAAGGCTTTAAAAATCAATCCAGGCCGAAAGGGAATGGGTGTGAGGTCACGTGGCAGAGTTCTGGGGGAAAAGACCAAAAGCAAATGTCACCAGAGCTCTGCTGGTCTGCGCCTTGTGGGGGGACAACGTGGCTGTAGGAGAAAATAGTAATATCAGGACAGATATTACTGTAATAATAGTAATGCAGGACAGAGAAACCTCTGGGCTCGTGGGGCTGTGCGGGCTAAGAACAAACTTGGGGGAAACAACTGATCTCTTCACAAGACCCGGCATTCTAGGAAGGGGAAAACGGAGCCAGTTTCGGGAAGCCTGGGCCCCTGCCAAGCCCCGAGCCGCGTTTGACCGGCAGCGCTCACTGCAAGCTCAGCGAGCTCCGTCAGCACAGAGCGGGACGGGAGAAAACCACCCCGACCCCGGGGCCGCCCGTGCCGCCTCACTTCTCCTATTTTCCGGCTCAAATAGGGGGATGCTGCCGGTGCCGGGGTGGGGCCGGCATGGCTGCGTGGGCGGCCCTGCTGCTGGGGGTGCTGCTGGCGACCCACCGCCCCGGGGACGCAGGTGAGGCTCCCCTCGGGCGGGCTTGGGGGGCACATGAGGTTTTCGGGGGTGTTATCCTGCCGCCTCCAGGCTTTAAAGCGGGTGATCCCGGTGAGATGTGGGGGCACACGCATTGCACAGGAAGGGTTTTGGGGACGGCAGTGGGATTTTGGGTGATGGGTGAGCCGCGGCTGCGTGTCCCTCCAGCTCTCCTGGAAGCCAATGGCAACCTGAGCTGCCGCTGCCGCAAAACCACCAGAGCCTTCATCCCTCCGGCGAAATACGACAGCATCGAGGTCCGGCCCGTGGGGAGCAGCTGCCGGCGCCTCGAGGTGGTGTAAGTGTGTGCCGGGAGTTATGAGCCTCCCACTCCCCCCACATTCCCTGAATTACTTCAGTGTCATGCTTATTTTTATGAGAAGGGCGGGGGTTCGGCGGCTCAAAACCCCTCCACTGCAGGAGGGGGAAGTGACGGTGCTGAAAGCCTGTGTGTTTTCTAGGATTAAGCTGAAATCCCTGGAGAAGGTCTGCGTGGATCCTGATACCCCTTGGGTGAAGAAACTCTTGCAGGACCTCCCTCACCTGTAAGACCTCCCCTCCGCTCCCCCTGAGCACACAGGGCTCCTGGCAGGACCACGGGCATCCCGTGGGGACCTGTCTTCACACGTTCCTCCCCTCTTCTGCTTTTGGCAGGAGGAAGAAAGAGCGTCCCCGCTGAGGAAGCTGCCACCGGAGGGACGGCCAGATGTGCTGGGCCCAGAACTGCCTCCCCTCCCCATCCTGCTGCCACTTTACCCCAGTCCTGGGGGAAGCGTCCTCCCGCCTGATCCCCTGAGACCCTTTTCCCTTGGCATTTTATTCCTTTAAACCCTTGACCATGCCAGTCCCTGCCTCCCTCCCCTCCCACCCCGCGGCCATGCGCTGGTGTCCTTTTTGAGCACAAGCCAACAGGTCCAATAAAGGTGGCAGCCCGAGGTTACCGTCCCTTGCATCCCTTCCTGTGGCATTCTGGGGGCTCAGGGGGCAGCAGGGGTATGGGGGCACCAGCCTTTCCCCGAAAACATGGGGCGAGCAGGAGGTTTTAGGAGGCGACCGTGGCGGTTTCCGCCTTTCTCGTGGGCCACGTGCGATGGGGGGGAAGCGAAGGCAGGGAAGTTGAAGTGTGGGGGTATCTCCTTTTTCCTCCCTCTCAGGCCCTTCCCAGCCTGTGAAATCCCCTCAGGGCTGGCTATAAGGCAGCCCCTTCATTGGCTCTGGGCGGGCAGCAAGGATGAGGCTGCTCCTGGCAGCGCTGGCCCTGCTCCTGCTCCTGAGCAACTTGGTGCCTGGGGACAGTGAGTGGCTTTGGGGTGTCTGTGTCCCTCTCTAAATACCTGGATAGTGGCACTGGGTGTCCCAGATGGGGCTGAGTGTGGGCTCTGCTAAGCTTTCAAATTTGTTTCTTGCCTGTCTTTGAGCTTATCTTTCAAATTTGTCTCTCGCCTGCCTTTGAGCTTGAGTTTATCTTTTAAATCCTGTGGCTGAACTGGAGGGGGATGCCTGGGACTGGGGGATTTGTTTCATGCATTTAAGTTGCTTCTCTTCCAGACCCCTGTGAAACATGAGTGCTTGGTGGGTGGGCAGTGGGTTTAATTCATAAAATATTGGTTTAGTTTTCGAACCCTGCTGTTAAACCCCCTCCACACACAGGAAAAGAGGCTGTGCTGGGAGGGATTAGCCTTGCTGCAAACCCCATTAACACCAGCCCATCCCTGCAAGTGACCCCATGAGTGTCTGGGATGGGATGGGATAATGGGGAGTGGAATGTCCCCCCAATCTGTCTCCCCTTTGGGGGGCTGAGAGCTGGTGTGGGCTGCTCTGGGGCGCAGGTCTGTCGCTGGAGAGCCTGCTGACCAACATGAGGTGCAAGTGCATCAAATCGACCGCCCAGGTTATCAACTTGGGACTGATTCTCACCATCGACGTCACGCCGCCTGGTCTGCACTGCCGGAGGAAGGAGATCATGTAAGTGCAAAGTCTGGGAAGCAATTCCTGCAAGTTGTGGGTGCTTGTGTCCTCTCTAAAGCTCCCAAGTGTCGGGGTGACTCTTGCAAGGCGCAGGGCCGCCGCTGCCTGTTTTAAAGGGGGTTCACCCCCGTGTGGCTCTTTTGGGTCACGGCCCAAAAATCCCATCTCCCTGCTGTCCGGGGCGTGCCCATATCCGTGCTGGGGAGTTTTCTCTGTCGGTTGGAAAAGCTTTGGGGAAGGGGCGTGCGAGGAGGCTGAGGGGGTTTTGTGGCCTTGCAGCCTCACCCTGAAGAAAAACAAGAGGGTGTGCGTGGCCCCCGAGGCGCCCTGGATCCAGCTGCTCGTCCACAGGCTGACGCAGAGGTACAAAGCGGGACAAAGCGGCATCTCCAACGCCCTGGCGGGGCGATGCCTTCCTCCTCACCTCTTCCTTCTTTCCGTTTCTTCCCTCCCACCCAACACGCAGGAATGCCGCCAGGAGGGCAGCGGCGGCGCGGCCGCGGCGGGGAGGCTCAGCAGGGGCGCCGTGCCCTTCCTCTCACGGCTCCCGCGCTCCAGCCCCGCCGCCGTCCCCGTCGTGCCAGCCCTGAGGCGCTGAATTCCCGCTGGGACGGCAGCGACACGACCGCTCCGCGCTGAGACACGCCGGGTGTCGCGGCACAACGCTGGCGCTTGCCCTGCTCCCGGGGTTTTGGCAGGGGCGGGAGCCTTTCCCTGCCGCCCGACCAAAAAAAGGCTTTACCCCCCTCAGGCAGCCGGCGTCTCCCTCCGAGTGGTGCGTGCCGCGATATTCCCGCAGGCTACCGCAGCCCAGCCTGGGCACCGTCAATAAATGATCAATGTGCTTCCCCCCATCAGCTGTGGCGGCTCTTCTGCCCGGATTCGTGGAAAAATTGGGATTTTTGGGGCGGGCGGTTCGGGGTTTTGACTACCTCCCTTTTCCCAGCTGCCCGGAGGTTATGGAAAGGCTGGGCTGCTTAGCTCTGGCAGCACTGGGATTCTCCCCAGGCCGGGTCTGTGAGGGGAGCCTGGGTTTCTGCTGTCCCCACTCCATGGGAATCCATGGAATAAGCAACTTTCTCTGTTTTTTTGCTCAGGTCTCAGTTGAAGGCTGTGGCTCTCGCATGTTTGGTGCTGAGGGCTGGTGTCAAACCCGGGGAGACCTATCCTTGTCCCTGTGTCAGGTGGGAACAGCAGCCTCCGAGGGTCCCCCGGATAGGGACGGAGCCGGCAAGGCAACACCACCTCCAGGGCAAGCAGCATTTCCCACCCCAGGGCACTCTCAATTTAAAGCAAAGCTGTTCCTTCCATAAAACAGGGCGTAAATCCCCCTAAAATCGTGGCGTAAGCATGTCCAGGGGTGACACTGCAGCTTCCCCCCTTCCACGGGCACTTCCATCTCTTCAGGGACGGGACCTCATGGGTGCAAAGGCAGCACACAAGAAAGAAATCTGACTAAAAAAAAAACCCCAAGCTCCCAAAATAATTGCTGTGGGATGGTCTCCAAAGAGGATAAGCCCAAGCACTGGGATTACTCTCTTCTTCCTCACTGTCACAGGGAGGGATTGCACCATACCTGGATCTAGAGCTTTATAATCTTCTCCTAAAATTGTTTCTAACCTAAAGTGATGCTTGGCAGAGAGGGTTAAGATGTAAGTGGTTCCCACCAGGTTCTCTTGGGGTTTGTGTCATCTTGGAACACTGAAGGGAAGAGAGAGGGAGGGAGGAAGGGAGAGTCTGTGACCAAACTTGTGTAATCTTAGCAAAAAACTGCATGTACTTTGGGAAGACCCCCCAGAAGAACATCCCACCTCCATGGTGACCAAACAGGACAAGGACCTGCTGCTCTGTGATGCTGATTTTAGCTGAACCACCTCCTGCTGCTCCCGTGTCCCAGCATGCCAGGTAAGGATGTCCTTGAGTCCTTACCAGTCTTTCCCTAAATCACCTTCTGAATTAACTCTGAATTTCCATGCCACTTTCTCCCTGACCAAAACCAACCCCAGATTAGAAAAGGGATCTGAACCTTGGAGGTCTCAATTTCTCACTCACAATTTGTATCCGACATCTCCCCAGCCTGGGTGTGGAAAGCTGGTCTCCAAAAGCCCAATATTTGGGATTAAGTGGGAGCTGCAGATGCTCACCACTTTTGTAAAGTGAAGCTTGAGAGGGCAAATGTGGATTTAGGAGTTGGGAAGGTGGGAGCCCATCAGCCCTCCTAGTGTTACCTGAATGCTGGAGATCACGGTGAAGCTGCCTTCTGGAAAGGGGAAGAGTCCAAGATTTTGGATTTCTAGTCCATAAAACACAAAACAGCTGGGACACTCAGGAAGGAAAGCTTGTCTGGGACCCCACTAGGCCATACCTGGAGAAGGAAAGGTGGTCTGAGACCTCACTGGGCCATCCCTGACTGCTCACACTTGTTCCCGCTCCTTAGAGTGAAAGAAGGAAACAAAAATATTCAGCTGCATTGTACAAAATTCTCTTTTTATATATATATATATATATGTATATATTTACACACACAAAACCCCCATATGGAACAGATTCACCAGGCTGAGTTTTAAAAAGTTGCTTGTAGAAGGGTGTTGGATTTTGTTTTCTCTGCTTGCTTTAGGCAGTGCTGTCGCTTGGAAGTGGACACCAGGCACCGTGTTTTTGAAAGGAAGGAGCAGGGAAAGGCTTGGAGCCTTTTTTCCAGATACTGGCTGCCACATGCTGGGAATTGAGGAGTGGTGATGGAGAGAACAGCTGGGAAAAAAGCACCATCCCCTCACTGCTCCTGCTGGGAAGGGAAAACAGAAGGGAGCTGGACAGGAGAAAGGCAGGTAAACATGTGCATTGACTGAAACATAAACAAGATTTTTTTCTTTTTTGTGCAATGTCTGTTAAAAAAACATTTCTGTGTTAAAAACCACACGGTGTGATGGGTGTTGGGAAGTGCATTTGGCAGCAGAGAAAATCCAATGGAACACCTTCCCGCAGTGGAATACTTCCACCTTTAGAAACCAAAGGAAAATCCAACTTGAGCAGCTCACGTTTGCCAGGGTTTGGGTTTTTTCCATCCCCATCCTCTCCCACCCTGATTATTACAAAACATTGGTGTTGGGTTTGTGTTTTTATTACTAAACTCCTCTGCAGTTCATAGACAACCATGGGTGACTTGGAAATTCCATTTTATACAAACAGCTCAAAAAATACTGGGAGTGAAGTATGGTGGGAAACACTGCTCATGTTGGGAGTTACCGCACGTGGAGGAACAGGAGGAGCAGGTCAGTGCACACCTCCAGAGAAAAGCACACCCCCCCTTCCCAAAAAAACATACAGCAGCTGGTTACGGAAAGGTAATGTCCACAGAATTAAGTTTTTCATGCTATTCTACTTTCCAGTACTCTCAAAGCCATGTGCCATAGCCAGGTGGGGAAGGCTGAGGTATATTCAGAGATATCTGCACCCAGAGGAAAATCAATCTCTGTAAAGGGCTTTTTTTTTTTTTTTTGGTTTTGGGGTTGTTGTTGTGTTTGTTTTTTTTTTTTGCACAAATCAGGTGCCACACAGGAATTTTCCCCAGCTCCCATTGCTTCCAATTGATCACAGACCACTAATGATGCCTCCGTTTTTTAGGCACTTCTTTTCCAAGGGAAAAGTTGTCGTTTGATTGAACCCATTTTTGCATTCTGGCCCACCCCACCCCCTCCCCAACCTCCAACCAGAGTCAGGGAACAGTTTCTCCTCTAAGTCTAATTGGGGTCTTTTTTTCCCCCCTATGGATAATATCCACAACAAAGGAAATGTTTAATTAAAGAGAAACAGCCTGGCTTGGCAGTTTTGCAAGACAGAAGATGGCTCCTTAGTATTTAAAACTAATTTCACAATTTAAATTGGACTTTTTTTTTTTTTAAAGTATACGAATGAGACATAAATATAGGCTTATCAATCTGCTTAAAAATTTCATTCACATCATGGAAAATGTTTTTCATTTATTAAAAATATCACATTTGGAGACTAGAAACAGTAAAGTGCATGAAAAGTTTCAAATAGAAATTCAAGAAAATCTTATAGCAGCAAAAAAGCAGAATAAAGAAAAACTTAAAAACACAGACACGACCTTTTCCTATCACTGTGCCTTTTTTTTTTTTTAAACATTAAGCAGCCAAACAGGTTTGTGTTTTGTTTTGTTTTGTTTTTTTCAGAAAATTGCATCATGTTTAACACCTCTTCAGGCACAAGGTTTTGAACTGGCCACCCAGAGCATTAAAAGGAAGGAAAAAAGGATTTCCAACACATCCAAAGAGCATTAACAGTTGGGAAGGAACCAGCAGCTTTTTAATTCAACCCTGACCGACAACAGCTCCCAAATAAATTGGCATCAGGAGGATGTAGAGCTCGAATTTGATCACAGATATTTGGCTATCTTTGGTTTTCTGATAGTAGTGAGACGAGGGGCAGGGCCACGCCGCCAATCATTTATAGTCATGTATTAAGTGCTTCACTAATGTGCAAATTTTATGTTGGATGCAGAGTTCGGTCTCTGTTTTGGGTTCAAACAAACAGTATTTCTAATATTCTTCCTACAAAACAAGCATCTCTAGTTTTGCTTTTCTTTGTCTGAAAAGGTTGGCTCATTTCGCCACGTTCTGGAAAAAAGCATTACCTTGAAATATGTTAAATGCCAAGTTATTAATCTCATTTGTCCGTTTAGAAGTGCAGCTTCCTACTGAAAAGAAAAAGCCAGTTTAAAATAAAATAAAAAAAAAAACCCAAACAACCCAAAACAAAAAATTAAATTAAAAACCTGGAAAGGGGAATAATACTTTGGTTCCAGCCCTAGTGCCAAATGATACCAATATGCACCAAAATGTGCAAAAATCTCATATCAAACACATAAGGAAAAAGGAGCTCGAAGCAGCAGCTTAAGGTTGGCCATACTTCACTCCTATATACTTGGATTTACAACTGTACAGGTCCGTGGGAACAGGTCCGTGCCCTTCCAGGGGCAGGGCGGCACTACCTCCGGCTCGGGAGGTGCACCCCGTTGACGAGAGGCAGGAGTGGAGGGTGGAGTTCCAGCTGGGTGAGCAGGGAGAAGTGGTCGGAGGGGATGTGGGGGTGTGGGCACCCAGTGATGTTGTTGTCCACCAGCCACTGAGGGTCCAAAGGCCCCAGGACTCCGAGCACGTTCATGTGGGTGTTGGAGTAGAAAATGTAGTCAATCACACCCTGCGGAGAGAGGGAGAGACACCGGCGTGAGAACGGGGACTGGCGAGAGGCACCGCCCTGGGACTGAGGTAAGACATCCATTCCCATTAAACCACTGGCCATAGCCAGGCTGGAAGCTCAAAAATTCCAGGAAACCATAAAGCTGCGAGCGGCAGGAACAGCACGAGTAGGAAGCAGCAACGAAGCGCTTACAGGGGCTGAGGGAAAGACACCCAAGGGCCAGGGAATTAAGACAAATCGCTGCTTACTTTGAAATCAAAAGTGTAATTGGTGTAAGGCATCAAGTTGTTCTCGTAGGCGCTCTTGAGCTGGAAGCCGTGCGTGATCCTGCCTTCGGAAGCTCCGTTCTTCCCGTTCCCACTGAAGTTCATGAGACACTCGTTGTAACGCAGCTCCTTGAAGTCCTTGTGGTTGTCAGCCACTATGCCGTTGCTTAAGTATTCCACCACACCTGTTGGCAAGGGGATTTAGGGACACAGGGAATGTTGGCCTCAGAGTTAAAAGCCAAAACACCACTAAGACATGTCAGGACATTGGAAAAGATGTTAACTAGCAAAGAAAAGCCCTCTCCTTAGGAAGTTTTTATCAGGAACTCGCACGTTTCCTACTTGTTATTGCTTCTCCAGGCACGGGGATTTATTTAATGATTTATTTAAGATCTATTTGTGCTTTCCTACCCTTTTGTGGGTACCACCAGCTTTCCTGGAGCATAGAGCCGACTACAGAAAGCAGGTGACTCAACCAGAGGACTCACAGTCTCTCTATTCAGATTCCAAAGACAGCTGTTCCTAGGGGAGCTTTCATCCATACCTACCCAGGGAAGTGGAAACCGCCCCGTCACCCTCAGAGGAAAACGAGGATTCAAACGCTCTAAAAGGCAAGTTAAAAATGAAGGTGAGTGTTACCTGAATCAGGCAGGGAGTTGAGATCCGCACACAGCACCAGAGGGATGGAGTTCAGATCTGCTGTCGGGCTGCTGGGCCTGCTCGAGGCTTTCTCCAGGATGTTTTTCAGTTCCGAGACAAACATCATGGTCTGGATGAGTTTCACATCTGAGTACTCGGGGTCCCAGTGCATGTGGGCATTGGCCACGATGAGCAGCTGCTTGTCCACGTGAAGCGATTTCATACCTGGACAGACAGGTACAATTCTGGCAGTGAAAGGTTGCTCCCACCTGTTAATCCTCGGGGTGTAGCTACTCAGGGCTCAGTGTCAGACACACCATCAGATGGATGTGTTTTCATTGCTCAAACCTGCTGATATGCCTGCAGAATGTACCTGGGTGCGAAACACTGTCGCTGTTTTTACTGTTTACCTGAGCTGCAAGGTGGGGCACAAAGTCCCAGGCAGCTCCTTCCAGGCCTGGAATTTAGCTGTTCTCTTCCTTTGAAGCCATCAAACCCCAGCCACGCAGACAGAGCAGGGTGGCAATTTTATCTATGTTGGAATTGTCTGCTGCATCTTGATCAAACTTAATGAAAATGTGACAGTCAGTCAATCAAGAGGCAGGAAAAGATACCTGATAATCTCCTTCTTCCACATCAGTATGTTAGCACTGACATCTAATTACTGGGGGAGGGTGGAAGGAGTCAATCAAGGGGAGAAAAAAGAGGGTTGAAAATAGAAGTTGAACATTATTGTCAACCACCGGTAAGAGCAAATGTGTGTAAATACAGTGGCCTTGGGAAAGCTGAGTTGTTCAAGCAGAATTTAACAAAGTAAGGAGGGACAAAAGCTTGGGAATAGTATTCTAGGAGATGGATTTACTAGAAGTAACTCGTGCCTTTCCGTGGAACCGAATAACCCCTGGAAACACCACCACGGCCATACTCACTTGCTCCAAATAATTCCTTGTGCACCTCCAGCACCACGGCGACTCCGATGTTGTCCTTGGTCATCACTCTGTTCAACATGGCTTCCGAACCTTCCGAGTTGGCCATGGCCACCTGGTTGAACTCCACCGTGTGCTTCTGCACCAGCGTGAACCTGAGCCAACACAGGGAACCACCTGTCAGCAGGGGTGACCCACAGCCCCCGTGGTGCCACCGTGTGAAACCCACCACTTGTCTGTTCTCACAGCCCTCCCTCCGTCCCAAACCACTCCAGCTGTTTCTAGACGTGATCCGAAAGGTGTATTTTTGCTTCCGGAAACAGCGAAAACTCCCAAAGGGAGCTCAGGCTTTGGGAGACTTCATCCTAATCACTGAGAACTGTTCTGAGGTTTGAACTGTTTTTAAAAAGCTGCTCCTGCCCTTTACTTTTCAGTTTTGAAGAATATGGCGCAGCCATCCACATGCTTTTTCTCCTGCTCGGACATGATTTTGGCACGTGACTTCGGAGAAAAGAATCCGTCGTATCCCCGTTCCTTCAAGGCTGGCAGAAAAAGGGTGAAGTATTGCTCTGTTTCCACTTCCTGGAATTGAACACAAACACCTCAGGCTGAGAAGTGAAGGGGAACCCTTCCACGTGCCCACCTTGGCTTGCGGTCAGGAGCTCCCACCGGAGCGAAGAGCTGCTGTTTGCACAAGCCATGTCACTCCCTACACTGGGAGTGCTTCCTGCTGGGAACTTGTCTGCATCCCTGGACACCCTGGGATCCCTCCCAAAGGTGAAGTGAGAGGTGTCTTTGGAATAGCAGGAGATTACACCTGGTATTTTTGACACTGGAATGCAGACACCGTCCTGAGTTAACATCTGGGAGAGGCTGACAGATATCCAGGAGGGACTGATATTTCACCTGGGAGCCCTTCGGCACAACGGTCTCTCACCGCTCTGGAACGAGACCTTCTCTTTGTGGTAACATTTGGGCTCCCAGAGGATTTCAGAGGTTGATCCCACAAGCACAGAGCTTGTATTGGGAAGCCCTGGAATTTGGTATCCAGCAGGTGACTATGATGTTCTCAAGGGAACGCTTAATTCTAATTTAATGAACATTTAATTCATGTTTTCTGCTGCTGATGGAAAATGCAGTTATTTTCCAGTTACCTGAAGACTAATGATATCTGCATCACAGTTGACGATTTCTTCCATGATTCCCTTTTTCCTGTACTCCCAGTTGAGTGCCCAGGATGGGCAGTAGCCATAGAGCTGCCGGGTGGCGTATTTATCACACAACACATTGTAACACATAACTGTAAATGAAGCTGGAGGGAAAGGAAGAAAGAAAGGGAAAGGTTATCAACCTCTGAAAATTACAATTATGAACTCTTTCGCTTGGGCAAGAGTGGTTGGAAGAGTTATGACAAAGCCTAGTACAGAAAAGAAATACCAGCATCCCAGTCAAATGACAAAAATTGTATTTACAGCACAGCCATACGTTAATTGTTCCAGCACAAATGAACACAAATTGCTGTTTTCACTCTGATCCAGGAAAATGAAGCCCAAGGCGAGTTTTTCAGTGTGGTGTTGTGTGAACACAGGAGTAAGAACCACAGAGTTACCTGAGGGCAGAATTTGGTCTCGTTCTTTTAAAGTAATCCATGGCCTTGGAGGCAGCTGCTCTGGATGAACTACAAAAAAAATTAAAGCAGTGATTAATTCAGGGTTTCTGTTTGTAAGTTGTAATTTTTAAGTCAAAATGTGACTGAACAGTAATGTGCTTTGTACCCCCAACTCCCCGAGTCTTTTTATGCTCCAGGGGAGGTGAAAATCATTTAAATGACTCTAGTAAGAGAAAAATTGTCAGTTGTAAGATTCATGACTGGTTTTGTCTCTTTTTTTCAGATTTAGAAGCACCACCGAAATATTCCTGCAGCTTGAATAATCTCCTTAAGAAGGAGGGGTAAATCCTGGTGTGCTTCAGACATCCCTTCTCCAAGAACCTTGCCCTATATCCATCATCCCTGCAGCTGGGGGACATCAAGTGGCAAAGCAGAAGGCCCAGTCACAGAACCAGAGAGCAGGATTTAAGTCAGGTACTGGATGTTAATGGCTTTGGTGTTTCTCAATCTAAATTTGACATTCTGTGTGCATTCAGATGATCACTTTTAGGGGGAACTACCAAAACGGCTTCAGCAAAGAAAACTTTGCACTGGGTTGGTAACTGAAGGGTTTCAAGCAGAAACCAGTGGGAGCAGCTGGCTGTAACACGGGAGAAGCTCAGAAAATCCATGCCAGCCTCTTGCAGGGTGTGTGAGGGTGTGTTTGTGGGCATGACTGGAGCCAACTGACAAGAACGCTAAAGCAGGTAGGAAACACTGCAGTGGATCAGAATCTTGTTTTAGCAGCAAACTCTACTTTTAAATCCCCCTTGTCCACCAGATCTGTAGGGGCTGTACCTGCTAGATTGTCAAGCATGTAGTTCAGTAGCTTTCGGGTTCCGTCTGGATCCTGGTAGAGGCTGAGAATATCTTGGGATAAAGGATTGCCTGCCAACAGCAGAAAACAGCAGCGGGGTGATGAGTGTAATATCTCACATGAACTGTCAAAAAGCCTCGAGGTGACAGACAAAGCTTTTGAGCCCAGACCCCTCAGGAATTCCTGAGTACTTGTAGGATTATGGAACTGGAAGGAGCTCACCTTTCAAACCCAGGGTTTGTAGCTGGAAGAGCCGTCCAAGTTCATAAGGCAAAACCCGTAACAGATTGTTATTTAAAAGCAATTCCCTGCAGCAAATGCAAAAACACTTTGGGTGAGTATCACTGCACAAGAAAACTCCTGATGCACTGTACGCTGCTCATCTTCGAAGAGGACATTTTTCACCCTGAATTTATTATGGAAAGATATGCCAATCTTCCTGTGTCAAAGTACAGGGGAAATACACTCATTAGGGGGGGAAAAAAAAAAGCCACAAAACCTGCAAAACACAAAATGAAACCAAGGAGAATTTAAACTGCAGGCAATCACCAAGCCTCAAAGAATGTTTCAGAGCAGAAGACTTACAGTGATACAGAAGACTTACAGCTTACAGTGATGTATCAGTGATCAGAAAAGAAGGGCAGTGAAGCCAAAAGTAATTACTAGAACTGAAGCTCTGCACCAATCTGGAATTTTTCAGGATTGTTTGGAACACAAGAACAGAAAGCAAACTGAAATTCTCGCTCCCGATCCCATGATACAAAATTTTGAGAGGTCAACCGGAATAACTCCTCTCACCTGAGAGACACCATGTTTCCTAGTTCTGCTGGTAAACTTCTGAGTTTGTTGGATGACAGATCCAGGTAAACCAGATTGTGGAGCTTGGCAATATCAGGTGGAATGCGAGTAAGATTGTTGTCATTGAGGTGCAGAGCCGTCAGGTGCGTCAGCGACCAGAGCGACGAACTTAAGCTCCGCACTCTGCCTGGAAGAGAAGAGCAAGGAACCACCCCTTCACTCTGGAACCATCGGATACAAACTGCAGGGGACGTCAGAATGATGAGATTTCCAGTCTGGAAGTCCAGTGCCCCTCTTCCTCCCCCAGAAAAACCACGTTCACAACAGGATGCCCTGTCTGGAAGCGTCTGCTGTGATCTGGGGCAGCAACAACCGGAATTCAAACCCAAACCAACTCACCTGAGATCTCCAACTCAGCCCAGTGTGACTTCTTCCCGTTGGCTACCTCTTCTGCTGACATGATGGTGTAAATTCTGCGAGGATCTGGAGGATCATATTTTTCCTTTGGCATCCCTGTTAGTCTGAAAGACCACCACAAGCGTTACCATCTGCCACTCGACAGCGCTCCTTCATCGCCCTGCCCCGGGGACACTCGGCAATAACACGTCCTGGAGTTCATGTCTCATGTTCGTTAGCTCCCTTTTCCCATTAACTATCCAGCTTTTCTCTTTTGTGCTTCTTCGTGTTTGGGATCAGCCAAGACCTTTCCACTCCTAATGACCCAGGAGCTCAGGTAAAGTTCTTGTTAGTTCTGGGCACACGGGGCTCCAGCCCAGTGCAAAACAGGAATATCAGATGCACTCATGTCCTAAGGGTACACCAAATTCATCCCATCTCATTGTCCTGACTCTAGTCAGAAGGGAGCTCCAATGTCCCACTCAAAAATATCAGGAGAGATTTTCTTCCTATACCTCCCCAGACCGTTGTGCTGAGCAGGACTGGGTGTGTTTGGTTATAAAACACAAGCTTAGGAGAGTTTGCTGTTTCCTGGTCTTTTCTTCCCCAGACACACAAAATCCACAAGCCTCGATTTTACACAAATCCAAAGCAGCTGCTCCACAGGATGCAGCTTTTCCCCCACACCTCTCCTACAACTGGCTGCAATAGCTGTGAAGCTCTTAAAACAGCTACATTTGAGGAAACAAGCTGAGGTTTTTTTCAGCAAGTCCAACTAAAGAGACATCCCACAGACCCTTTACGAGCGTACAGCACTGCAGTTTGTTCCAGCTGACGCAGGCAGCCGAAGCCGCGCTCCGGCATCGCACGGCAGCGGGAGCTGGCAGGGCTGTCCCCTGAGAAGGGTCTTGGTTACAGGTCTGCTGCTTCCTTCCCGAATGCCCAGGGAAATTCCAGGGGCAAATGCGAGCCCCACATCTAATTATAGCCCCCTGCTATTTCCAGGTGAAGTCACACGGCGAGGAGAGCCACGGGATAAGAGGATTCTGCGCTCACACCGCCCGGAGCGGGGCCGTGAATGAACGGGTTACTTAAGGACAAGGGATTAGACCCGAAATCCTTCTCTCCTCGTCCCAGAACCCCAAAATCAAACAACACAAACAGGCCTTTCCCAACACAAACAGGCTGTGCCTTGGGAGTGCTAAATCTCTGGTGCTTGGGTTTTGCTGGATTTATCTTCACTCTTCAACAAGTGCATGTGCAGAAGAGGGGAGCACTTGAACAGATTTCTAAGGGGAAATGCAAAAGCTCTGAGGGGGAAAATGGAGCAGAAAGTCAGCAAAGGGTTTATGGCAGAAGGGAGCTTTTACAATCTCTGTGTCTTAATCATCAAACATTTGAACTGATCCAGGTGGGTCTTAGTTTTGCTGTTTAATCTGTCACACTCGAAACAATCTGTACTTTAGCACATCTGGACCCAGGGCATGGCAAACTTTGCTGTCCAGCTCCCAGGATCTGGGCAAGTGCTGCGTGGTGGAAGTCCCTAAACCCACGGTGGTGAGACCATCTGAGTCACCCAGTGCTCACGCCCAGCAGCCCAGAGATGAGCACTGCCCAGGTGACACCATCCGAAAGCTCCGGGACTGCAGTTTCCTCCCTGGCAGGGCACCCAATTAAATTATGTTGAAGTATCACTCATTAAGACAAGTGCTCTGCCAATTCAGAGTGATTTGTGGCTGTCAGAGGCCTTCCAAAGAAATGAGCCCTGAGCTGTGAGGCAAAGACACGCACATTTTTCAGCTGTTACTCACTTTAATATGGCTTTGAAATCGCAGTGAGTCAAACAGGCAGCAGTGTCATTGCCACAGTTACAGAAAAGGGAAAACAAACCTGAATCAAATATACTTTTTTTTTTCTTCTACATAACAGCAACATTGAGCAAGACTTGAAAGCCACTATGTGTATTTCTTTTTTTAGGCAAAAAACGAATTTCGCCTCGTTCCCATCTCCCACCCTGCTTGTCCTGGAACTAAAACAATATCCAGAAATCCCAGCCTGCTTTTGCTCAGTCTTCAGGGAGCTACACTGAGTTCCCTGAATCAGTTAATCCCAAAATCAGATGCGCATGAGTGCAAATTTTCGCTGGCTTTTCTTCTAAAGGCTCGCCTTGGAAAACTTCAGATTCTAAAACCTGCTCTCTGCTACAGATCTAGTCATGTAAACGTATAGTGTGACCCTGATTTCGTGTAAATCAAACACAAAATCTCTTTCTGATTTTGTGTAAATTAAAGAAAACCTGAAGTTGACAACACCGGTGCATTAGTAAGAACAATATTTAAGCTCTGGGGGTTCCTAACATAAGTCTTTGGGTCCAAGTCCATCCCCAAAAACCTGAAGCTCGCTGGCAGAGCAGGATTACTAAGTGTGGTCCCAGGTGAGCTTAAGCAGCCCTATCTTAGGTGTATATAAGAAGGGCCAGGGGCAGGTCCTGGGTTTGCCAGCAGTAGGCCTGTGCCCGCTTTTTTTTTTTGACTTCTGTTTTTTTTATGCTGTTTTACTGACTGCTTTTTTTGTGTATGGCCCACGCTGACTATCATTTAAAGCCTGGAAAAAAAAAAGGCATAATGGAACAGTACTGAAGGTGTGGAGCGTCAAAGAAGAAAGGCTGAGCTGCGAGGCTGCACCACAGGCTTTTTAATCTGAAGGTATGTTTTTCTGGGCAACAAACAACAGGAGCTTCTGGGTTTCAGACAAGCAGTCCCTTCCCCAGGGAGGGTAGAGGATGCATTTCTTAAATTACAGTGACTACAACGCGTTTTGTTTAAGCTCTTTCATACCTCAATGCATAAATGAATTGCCTGTCTCTAACGAGGAAGCAAATGGAAAAGAGCTGTGGCTGCATCTCCCTGCAGCCCTGTGCTCACGGATGTCTGGAACAACTCCAAACCCTCCCTCCAGCAGAGTGACATTCTTTGTGATCCTTTTTTTTTTTTTTTTTTTTCCCCAGCCTCTGTATATGGATGAGTCAAAGTGCTGAAGCATTTTGAAAACTATGCAGCAGACAGCCCTGAATCACTCCTCCTTCCTCTGCGCCGGCCAGCCCCTTCCATAGGGTGAGCCCTGCCAGGAATCACCGGTGCTGACGGGGCGGGAGCGTGTGCGTGTGTGTACACACGGGCACGTGTTGTTTAACGCCGGGAAGTCGGACTGGGAGCCGGAAAACATTTTTATCTGTTGATCTATGATGTGAATATCTGTTTACGTATTTTGTAAGCAGGCCCGAACGGCTGCAGAGGGAGAGGAGAAAGGCTCTTGTCTGCACTAAGAGTGCTCTGCTTTCAGGAGTGTGTGACAAAAGTCTCCCCGTTCTGGCCTCCCTAAGGAGCTGAGAAGCACAGCCAATACCCACTAATACAAAAACTGGCTTAAGTACTCTGGGAGGGGGGAAGGAAAATCAGGAAAATAAGGTCTTTTTTTTTAAGGGTATGTTAGGGGGATTTTAAAAAACACTAGTAATAGTGGGATATGTATAGATGTGTTAGCTTAAGGTAAACTACTTTGTATATCCATATATATGGTATCTACTGTGCATATACCAGCAGGAAAATATTGAGGAGTGGGGAATTTTGATAGCCTTTTGCTTGGATCTGAGCCTTCTTCATGGTTCTTCCCTGCAGGAATGTGTCCAGCCACCTCTGTGTCCGCTGTCTCTATCAAGAGCCCAACGAGCACCCAGAGTGTACCATCCCAGGTAACTCTCTCTTTTCAGTTTCTTATTCCAAGTAACCTGTTTGGGAGCAAAGATTAGCAGGGAAACAAATACAAATGCCTCCTCGTGGGTTTTAAATAAAAAAAAAAAAACCAAAAACAATTTCTGAGGAGATTTCAAACGATCTTAGAGGAAAGTATAATCAAAGTACATAAATAGAGACTCCTTGGCCATGAGTAAGTATCCTACAAACAGGAAGAGAGTTAAACATCTTTGCAACCCTCAGGTTCAGCCTTTCAGTTCCTTAACTTGAAGCTTTTGGGGATCTCTGTACTGGTGCTGATAGGATGGAGAGCTGTTCCTCTCAGGTGTAATTGGCCAGGATGTTTGTGCTGGGAAGGAGAAGGGAACAGACTCAATCCTCTCTGGCACAGAGCACAGGGAAATAAAAGTTGGTGGTGGGAACAGGGACAGGTAAGAGGTAACCATGAACCTGCAGCTGGCAGTAAATTCAGCAGTGGTGGGATCTCAGGGGGCTTCCTGTTATCACTCCAACAAAGACCATAAAAGGCCAGAGAAACAGAGCAGTCATAGAAGCAAACCCTGGAGAAAACCATTAAAAGCCAAGGGGAGGAGCGGGAAGGGAGGGAACGAGCTGTATTTGATTAATTCTAGAGCCAACTGGCACACACTTGATGGAAATGTTAATTGTCCTACTGACATATACCCACTAGTTATTCCCCCCTTTCCTCATCTCCTCTAAATGAAGCACAGACTCTTTTCTTAAATCACAGGTAACATAAGAATATCCAGGTTTCCACCCTTCCTCTTCCTCCGTGTCACACCCCCACTTATAAGAACAGCTGAACTATTTACTGCATGGCAATACTAAATAGCATTACGTAGGGAATTTTTATTTCTGTACTTAGTTAACATTCAGTTTTCACTCCAAAAGAACAGTTTCTGCTCTGCTGGAAGTAGCCAGTTACCTCTCATTGTGTGCGTGGCAGCTCCTGAATATCTGCACCGAGTCACAGAGTGATACCTGCCTTTGTCTGCAGATGCCTTTTATACTTTTATGCTTTCAGAGGAGCTCTTGGGGCTGGTTTACATGCAAACACGGGGCAGGTCACTCCCAAAAAGTAAGGCTCTGCTTAACAGAAATGCTGACAAGGGGCTATTATAGAGCAAGAAGCGTTTCAACAGCCAGCCTGTAAATAAATCTAATCAGAAGCCCCCAAAGGGCTGGTTTAAATAGTATATTTATTTATTTACACGAGTATCTCGCAGTGTTCCAGAGAAATGACCCATTTGCAATGCTGCTCCAGCCCCTGGAGAGTGCTGGGCTTCTAATGAGATCCAGGACAGAGTGGCTTAAAGGATTAGGAACTGAAGTCACTGGGAGCGTGGGGAGGGAAGCAGCCAGTGCCGGATCAAGACAAAAACGCTGTCCTGGGCTGTGGGCACGGGGCAGAGCTTAAAGCGGGTTTTCCTAGGACTGGTTTGACAGCCAGAGGACTGGGGAGACAGAAAACTCCCAGCGGCCAGAGCAGAGTAAACTCCAAAGTGTTGATGTGTGTGAAAGTCCCTCGGAGCCGTGAGGGAAAGAGCTGCTTTATTGACAAGCCTGATCCGACAGCCATTCAGTCACCGCTTAGGAATGACAAAGACCCTGCTCAGGTTGCTGCCAGCCAACACCTTGTCTCATTCAACTCCTCGGGATCAATAACTGGAGAGGAGTCAGCTATCGACCTATTTTTTGAGGGAAAACTCCACCGGAATCATGAATCGGTAAACGGGGAGCGGCCTTCTCAATGAACCTTTCTTTAAAATACAGCTGGAATCATCAATAACCTTTCATCCCTCAAAGAAAAGTTTGTGCTAGGAGAAAAGAAATGAGATTATTTCCACGGCCACGACGTTATATTCCCCTTTCAGTGGGAGGCTGCCAGCACTTTCACAAAATAAGCAAAGCCCAGCAACACTTCAGCTACTCTCCCTCCACGATTGAGAGATAAGGCCCGGCTTATCACCCACAATCTATTCTTCCCAGCAATAATTAACAGCCTGCCACCATAAAAACTCACTGCAGACAGCTTTAAAGTTACAAGGCCTGCCCTGTTCAGCTACAGGTAGGTTTGGATGAGTCAAGATTTTAAAAGAAAGGAAGACAAAGGAAAAAAACCCAAAGGAAAATGTACACACCAATAGTGGAAACTGTTTTGCAATCGTTGGCACAAGAAATGAGCCCAGTTTGAACAGGCCACAGGATGCTGCCCCAGTGCTCAAAGTAGCTGGGCTTGTATGCTCAGGATAAGAGGGAAGGGATCTGTTTAAAACAAAGTAGTTTATAGGTATAAACCCTGTTCTGCATAGGGTATATTTAAATGTACTTTGCTTTTTAAATCCAGGAAGTAAAAAAAGCTTGTCTGATAGCCTGAGCAAAGCATATTATTTGGATATCGAAAGACTGTTCAGCTGCTTCTGTATCTGATGATCCCAATCTTTCCCACGAGCATCTACACCATACTTAAACTCCCAAATAGAATCACAGACTGGTTTGGGCTCCAAGCCCCTTCCATCCTGGCCTTGGACACTTCCAGGGATGGGGCAGACACAGCTTCTCTGAGCAACCTGTGCCAGAAGAGATGTTGAACCTGTGTGGGTTCCTCTGTTCGGCCACTCAAAGGGATTTCACCTAAAGCCACGAAAAAACTTTGGCAAGTTTTGCTGAAGGTTTTCAAGCAGGTTGGTTTTCTGATATTTCTCAATATACTGGCAGGTGAGAAGTTAATTGCAGAGTTCTCTGAAAGGAAGTTAAAGAAGAGAAATACAGTCCAAGCCATCCTGCTTTAGAGAAATGGAGTGTAGAACAAGAGCACAGACCCAGTGGTACGTGCAAGAGGCAGGTATGGATTCAGGAATGCTGAAGCCTTGTTGACAGCTTCAGGTTTTAAACCACATAATTTTCCAAGTAGAAAATGCCTGTGAGTTATACTCATCTCCCCCACGTACATGTCCAGGGTTGTTTTGTCCAGACCTGCCATGAAATAAATGGCCAGTGATTTAAAACTGAACTATTCCACCTGCCCAGACAGTACCTGGAAGCAAGCAGAAAAACACCTCGCAGTTCAGCACAGGACTAGTCTCAAACCTCCCGGTCTCAGAATACTTAATAGATGTGCTTCTCTCGCCCACTCAAAATATTCCTAATTTGTCTGGTGAACTCCACTCCCTCACAGCCTTTTGCTGGAGACTAAGGAGGAGAAGGAAGAGGCTCCTTGCACAGGTACAAACATGTGCCTGCAGACGGAACTGCTCCCAGTGGTAAAATGCAGTTTGGCCGGAGGAAGAACTGCAAGCCAAGGGCCAGCTGACAATGGGAACCCGGCTCTTCCTGGCACCTGGGACTGTGTTCTGGTATGTGAGAAGTCATCTGGCCCCGCTCTCCTTTTGCTTTCTTAACTTTCCAAAACAAAAAGGGATTCAGAGGAAAGGCGTTCACAAGTGGAAATTTCGGCGGGGCGGGGAATTCATCCTGTGCTGGCTCCTTCCAGGGCCAGCTGGAAATCAGCGGGGCAGAAGAAAGAGAAATTGAGTTTTAAGCTATAGAGGAAGCAGGAGCAAGTTTGCTGGAACTCCTCTCAGTACTGCCCCGATGGGCTTTTTCCTGCCCGGTGCTGCAAGTTCCACAAGGCCCAGAAAATGTGGAAAGGAGTGTTTTCTTTTACCTGGAGAGGGCAGGGACTGAGCAGTGCATTCCAATACGTGCTCCAACAAGGAGAGAGCGAACCAGCTCTTTGGAAAGGCCAAGAAAGGCTGGCAGTTCCACAGGGCTGGCAGTGGTTCCTGTCTGTGCTGATCCCCATGGATGACTGGGTGACACCTTCACATTTCCTTGTGAGAGTTTAAATTCTGCTCCAGCTCCCAGCCTGGAGCAGGGAGAAGAGCAAAGGATATTCTCCACGTGGAAAAAAGAAAAGCTAAACACCTGCAGAAGCAAGTCTTCAGCGCTCTCTCTAGATTGTTCCTAAAGCCAAGCCAGAGCCTTTTGAGAGGGCCTTTAGATTGATTTCTTGGGAAGGGGAAAAAAAAAAAAGAAAGCAAAACTAATTTGTGATTAGAAGGCACAAAGATGTTCACTCAGATGGAAGCATTCCTGAAAAGCGAGGGGGAAACTCATTCATTCAGCTGCCCTAGAGGGTAAACAGTGAACTTGAGCACCATCCACAAATCCCGACCAAAAGCTTATGGTTTTTGTAGTTCTCTTTGTACTTGTGAAATCTGATGGACTGAAAAAAAAATACGTTTGACACCAAAGCAAAGAGGGGGGTCCCTCTGCAGCAACACGAGGCTAAACATTCCTCCCTCTCCTGCACTTTGTGGAGCTGCCTCAGCCCAAAAATATTTTTTGGCCTTTACAAAAAGCATTTCAGATGTTTAATTGGGTCTTTACTTTCAAGCAGTTGGAAGCAGCAGTCCGGGGAGCTGCTGACTTGTAGCAGCAACTGTGGATGAAGGATCCTTAATCGGGAGCTTTGGTTCGTATTCCCATTTCCAACACAGCCTCCAGAGACCACGGGTGTGTGCATAACTTGGGAAGAGGAAAGGCTCCACAGGTAAATCATAAATGCCATTAACCACTTACATCAGGAAATGCCAAAGCAGGGGTGGACACACACACAGAGCCTTATCTGCTCCTTGTTTACAGGTGCAGGTTACAAGGTGAAGTTAAACTACTGGTGTGCGAGACACCCGACAGCTCAGGGGGGCTCTGTCCCATTCCTTGCTGCAGCTTCCAAAATCCCTCTGTTCACTCACTGCACCTGAGCTGTGCTACAACTGCTTGGAGATGATTTTTCTTCGCCTTGGAGCATTTTTCTGAGCAATGGTCTAACTTCTCCCCTTGAGAGGGATAAAATGTGTTCCTTGTAGAACACCATATAGTGTATTTCTGCCTATCTTTAATCCCATTTCAGTGACCACTTGTCAAACTGCTTTCTGGTGGTGTCTGAACACTCCTGAAGTTGCTTTTTGGGTGATGCCCAAGAAACTGCAAAGCTTTTTCTTCTAACCAGGGCTCCAGAGAGATTTTCTTCCACTGCTCTCTGTTATTCAGAGTAAGTTCAGCTTGGGTTGAGGAGTTTTTTTGGGGTAGAGTGGGGTGGATTTTTTTTCTTCTTCTCAACTCTCCTCATACAAGCCTTTTATGACACAGAAGGAGAGCAGCAGAATTCCAGAACTATTGTCACCACCTAAAGATCTTGATAAAGAAACACCCTAAAACAGTCTCTTTTTTTTTTTTTTTTTTTTTATCATTACAGGTGAGATGGAGAAGCTGCACAGCCAAATCACTGAAACCCAAAGAATTAATCAGGTGAAGTTACACTGTGAGCAGCACCCAAGCCTTGATTACAGCCTGTCATCAAGGAAACCACAGAACTTGGACAAAAAAAAAATATTACAAGAGGCTTAGCATTTAATGCTCTAAAGTAGTAAATCCACAGCAAATCCTCCTGAATCTAAATATGCCTAAGACATATTTTAACTTATTTTTTAAAGTTTTCTCGAATGCCATCTTACACTCCCAAACTAAGCTCCACTGTTGCTTTTGCTTTCTCAGTAGTATGCAAATCGGGTTACATCCCATGCCTCGAGTGCCCTTTTGGCATCCCAAAAGCTCCTTCCAATAAACAGTAAGCAAACCATTTATTTGGATTTATCTCTCTTTTTAAACTCAAGTAACCTGCAAGTGTCTTCTGATAATTTTTTAGAATTTTTGGGGGGCAGTTCAAAAAGGTTTGCTTAGATATTATGCATGTTACAGATACATAATTTTACCCCTTAAAACCAGAATGACCTCCTGCAGGTTTTAGTAACAAAAAAAAAAAAAGAAATACACCTCCCCACTTGTGCACATTGAGTCTGAACAGAAAAGTCAGCAGTTGCTGTGATCTACCTAAATGTAAGTTTTAATTCTTGGTGGTTTAGATTTAAATTAAGTAGAGACTTACCCAGTGTGGAAATTAATTAATTTTTCTCCACTGGTGCCTTTTCATTTTCCTACCAGAGTCCACATGCACCTTGGGATCACCTTCTGGCTTATTTCTCCTAAGACTGGTGTGAAAGCTCAACTTGGTCAAAAGCCTGCCTGGGTTTTTGGCAAAACCAAGGATGTCAATGGAAAACAACCCCAGTCCACACGGGAAGAAAATAATCCCAGTTTTAACATGAAATGGAAGTTTTACCAATGCCTCTGGACCAAAAGAAAACAAGCAGCTTTTACATCACTTACTTCCACAAGAGAATTCCCACTGCAAACTGATGGAGCTCCTACAGATTCTGGATAGGAAGAGGAGAGCCACACACAGCAAATACACGCGGAGCAGCCGTCCCTTCCCTTCCGAGCCAGGCAAGTAAACACCTGACCACGCTACATCCCTGGAAACACGGTGCTCTACTGGCAGACAGGGAAAAACAGCCTTTAAAAAACGAAAACAAGCTCTATCAGTAAAAGTGCACTTCTGCAGATAAACTGCTCCTGCAGCTGGGACTTCTGCTGGCACAGCTCTGTCGGTCACGGGTCACACTCCGGCACCGCGCGCGCAGACAGAGCTGTGCCAGCAGAAGTTTGCCGTGCAAACCTGGGGGGAAACTCGGGAGCCGCTAACGTGGATCTGCAAAGGCCTGTGTTTTTCCAACAGTCTGACCATGAGGAGCCTGTCTTACCCCTGGCACGTGAATCTCTTGCTTCCAAGCACAGAAGAAAACTGGACTTCACACGGGAACACGGCAGTGCCTCTGAGCCATTTACACTGCACTTTATCCTTCAATTAAATACACAAACTGAGCGAGGAAGAGCCCCCGTAGGAAGGGAAGATAAAAGGGAATAAATTAAGTTGTGCTGTACTTCAGCCCTTGGAGCAGCCCGCCCTCACTTTTAATAGTAAGAAGGGAACAAAACTGAAAGTGTTTAACGGGATTTGTTTAGCAGACAGCAGAGCATTGCAGAATTTCCACCGCTCTGTGAAACCCAACAGCTGAACTGTAACAGGACTTTTGGCATCTTCAGAAATCCCCGGAGGAGATTTAATGCCCGAGTTGGTGCTCAAGCAGAAGTTCTGTTTGGGTGAGTCCACACGATACTGCGGATCGTTATTCCAGAGCACGGAGCAGCGAGATGTCAGGAGCGCGCGCTGCCCATCTGCTCCGGAGAGAAATTATAAAATCAAGCTGGAAGTAACCTCCCACCACCCTCTGGGAGGGGAAGGAAAGCCACGGAGAAGGGCTACGTCCAGGAAGTTGGGTCAGGCTGCGGCGCAAAGCAAACCTCAACCGTCCAGCACGTGGGAGAGGGATGTTTGGCAGCACAAATTTCCCCATTTTCCATAGGGAGAACACAGAAGTAAAGTCCCTGGCAGTCCCGCGTTTGTAGAGGCCGTGCTCCGCCTTCCTCAGAGCTTTCTGGCCCTCCAAAGCGGGACACAGCTTCTAGGAATTCCTTGGGTTGTGTCACGCTGTCGTTAGAAATAATGTACTATTTTTTTTCTTTTTAAAAATAAACACACGAACATCACTTTCATCAGCAGTCATGTCTGCGCACCCTGAGTGACTTCAGGGTGGGGTGTTCTCCCCTCCAGGTTAGTTTTGAGTGGTGGGGGAGTGTCACAGAGAGGGGAGGACACAGGTATGAATTTAACTGTAGGAAATTCCCCGCTTAACCAAGGCCACCTAGAATCTTTATCAGCAGGCCGGCTCCTGAGAAGCTGCACCTCCCCAAAACAAATACTCAGCCTATTCAAAGTTTCCAAAATGGCCCGATTAAAGCCACTGGTCTAAAGATTTCCAGAAGGTCAGACAAAAGCTGGTGGAGCAACCGAGCCCTTGGCCATGTTTACCACCAGCACTTCAGTTTAAAAACCAAGTCCCAAACTGGGACAAAAACTCCGTGTTCAGGTGTGTTCTACTATTTGCAAGCACTGTGGCCTGGGCTGGCAGCACAGATTTTATTGCAGGTGATGTTGCTGTCATCTTCCTTCTACGGGACTGCTGTGGACCACTGGGAAACCACTAGGGAAAGGTGGTGAGACTAGTGACCCTCACCACAAACATACCCTCACTCCACAAACATCCTTTGCCAAAAAACACCCTCATCAACCTCCTGGAGGGTCACCCACGGTACCAGGTGAAGGTCCCATTATGGGACGTGGGCTGGCACGGAGGAAGCTGCGGCCAAGTTCTTGTCCCACAGCCAAGCTTCACCCCATGCTTTGGGTTCACCCCATGGCCAGGATTTGCCCCACGGCCGGGATCTGTCCCGCAGCTGAGGTTCACCCCATTACTGGCGTTCACCCTGTGGCCGGGATCTGCCTCACGGCCGGGATTTGTCCCATGACCGAGGTTCATCCCATGGCCAGGATTCACACCACGGCTGGGATTCACCCCACGATGGGAATTTACCCCACGACCAAGATTTGCCCCACGACTGGGATTCACTCCATGTCTGGGATTCGTCCCACGACTGGGGTTTATCCCATGGCCAGGATTCGCTCCACGGCCAGGGTGTGCCCCATGACCGGGATTTACCCCACGTCCGGGATTCACCCTTCGGCCAGGGTTCACCCCATGGCCAGGATCTGCCCCGTGATCCGTCCCACGGCCGAGATCTGCCTCACGGCCGGGACCGGTCCGCTGGCTGAGCTTCAACCCCAGGGCCCGGGGAACTCGCCGCCCGGCCGCGCTCCCCACTGTCCGGCCGGCACCCCGCAGCGCCCGCGGCATCCCCCGCGGCCGCCCCGGCTCGGCTGCAGCGCCGACCAGGCGGCTCCGGGGGCCGTCGCCGCGGGGCCGATCCGCTCCCCCCGCGGGCCGTGGCCGCGCTCCCCCTTACGCGGTTGCCGCCGCGCGGGGCCCGACATGGCGGCGGGGCCGCTCGCCGGCTCCCCGCTCACCTGCATGGGCGCGGCGGGGCGGCGGGGCCGGCGGGGCGGCGGGGCGGGCAGCAGCGGCAAGACATGGCGGGCGGCGGCCGCGGGCGTGGCGGGGACGGAGCCGCGGGGCCCGGGCGGCGACGGCGCGAGCAGGAGGAGGAGGAGGAAGGAGGAGGAGGAGGCGGCGGCGGCCGGGGAGCGGAGGGTCGGAGAAGACGTGGGGCGGGCGCGGGGAGGCGGCGGGCGGTGCCGGGGCCGCGGCGGGGGGGACGGTTGGGCACTCGCGGGGCCGTGTCACCGCGCGCGGCCGGGCGCTTGCTACCCCGCGAGGGATCAGAGAGGCCGCCTTCCCCGGCTTCACCCCTGGCTTTTACCCTGTTCCCCCCCCCCCCGCTTTCAAAGCTGTCACCGTCAGCCGGGACGTGGCGTGGGCTTGGCTTCGCGGGCCGCTCGCCCCCGGCGCTGCGAGAGGGAAGAGTCCACCTTTCCGAAGGGATTTGACAAGTCCTCGTCGGTGCCAGACGCCTTTGTTTCTCCGCAGGCGGCAGCTCCTCTGCTGGGAAGCGTGTTTTTGGCGCCCAGGTTTCAGTGGCACGGCCCCCCGTGAGTCCTGAGGGCGGCTGGAGCGGGGAAGAGCAGGTAAATGTCGCCCCGTCGTCTCCTGGACGCACCAGCAGCCCTTTGGGATGGACGCGAGGAAAAGATGGATTGGAAAATAAAATAAAAGCAGCACCCCGGCACGGGGAGGGATGTGGGTCTCTCTGTACCCAGGTGGGAAAGCAGTGGTAGAAAAGAAAAGCGTCAGGGAGATGGAGGGAGGGGTTTGAGGGAGCAGCAGGTGGCTGGGGGGGTGGGGGCACAGAGGGGGACAAGAGATCAGGCCTGAAGACTTTTCTTTGTAATTTTCTTTCTACAGCAGTTGCCTGGGCTTGTGCTGGACTCAAAAAACTCAAGGATGCCTGGAGAGCGGGAAGTGCCTCTGTTGGTAGGAAATGGGCTTTGGAGCAAGTGCATAATTGGGAATGGGCGCACCATCACCGTGAGCTCATGTTTCTCTCCCAAAATCCACGATCCACAGCAGAGACTTTGTGTCTAACAAGCCAGAGGCTTGCAAGGGGATTCCAGAGTCATGGAGTTAAGACTGTGAAGGATTCAGGTCGTTACCTGCACATTAAACAGTCTCCGGTTACATCTGCCACCACTGTGGGAGTCAAACATTAGGGAGTCCTAATGCCCATCCGAAATAATTCCATTTCCCACCCTATGTTTTAAACTCATGTCACTCCTCACTGAGGCTTTTTAGCCGAGCAGGGTTCCTTTTCCTCCTGTCACCCTGACAATTCCCCATCTCCATCCTTTCCCAGGATGCTGAGCATAGAGTTACATTGAACAAACATGGATCAGTTATGTTGATTCATTTTGCAGAGCCACACATGTCTGATTTAAAAATTCTTAGACATGGATTGATCAGGATCGGGATGTTTTTAGTCAAAAAAGCGCATCAGTGTTGAGTAAAGGCCCTCCCTTTAACCATTATAGTTTGTGGTATGTATCTGATAAGCTTAGGAGACAGTTAACAAAGTCCTTGCAGGTGGATGCTGCTCCACGAGTGGAGCAGTGTGGATCAGGCAACTCTTATCCCAATCCATTTGCAAGGGAAGAGGAGTGAAAATACCATTCTGGAATTACACGGGGCTCGGACGTCACATTATTAAGCGTTAACTAGATAATGTTCGCGTTAACTTGACAATGTTCACCCAAACAGACGTGGTGGAACAGGTGGAAACGCGCCCATGTCAGCGGCTCTGCCTGCCCTCAGCCGCCATGTTGGTTCGGGGGCGGGAACACCAGTTTTGTTCGCGGCGCTATGACACAACCCCGAGATTGCCCCGAGACCCCTTTCAGGCCGGTTCAGAAGCGAACTGGAGGCTTTTAACCAGCGCCCGGCAAGGGGTTACCCCTCTCCGGGCAGCGAGCACACGCCAGGAGAGGGGGAAAGCGCAGCCCCGGAACGCCAGGCCCAGGGCACGACGGGCGGGTGGACGGCAGTAAAGGGAACACCGTCCTCGGTCTCGGGGAGCGAGTTCCGCGGGGAACGCTTTGGGCGCTGCACCGCGGC
>NW_021938853.1:600616-708883 GCF_001715985.3 Manacus vitellinus
TCCGCCGCCCTGGGGCGGCCCTGGGGTCCGGGGAGGGCCTGCCCGGGCGGGGCAGGGGTAGCGGGAGGCCTCGACGCCTGTCTGAAGCGATGTTTGCTCTTCCCCCGCAGCACTGGCCCCGCAGCGCGGGTGGGTCCGCGCCGGGCTGGAGCAGCGCCTCGCTGCCCCCACCATGGTGAGCGCCGCGACCGCCCGGCCCTTCGCGGCGGCAGCCAAGTGAGTGCGGGTCCGGCATCCCGGGAGGCTCCCTCGGCCGCGGGGGTGGTGGTAGCGGGGTGTGTGGGGCGTTCTTGGTGTCTGCAGTGTTGCTCCAACAGCCCAGTGGCCTTGGTGGCGTAAACACTTGTCATAGAGTGTCACGGTTATGGGGAAGGACTGAGCGGGTGTTTTTGAGATGTGCTTTTGGGGGCTGTGGCAGGGTTACAACATGAAGGCTGCTGAGCTCGTGGGCTCGGTTTCAAACACTTCCTCGTCTTCAGTTTGCTTTTTAGTGTTTAATTTGTTGCCTCTTTAATAACACAGCATGACTCGGGAGAAGTGAGAAGGACCTCAGTGTACAGGAGTGTGAACAGTGTTGTACACCGAGTGTTCTGAAGTGCTGCAGACTCCTTTGCCATGGTTAGACAGGAATGGAATGTCTAGTTACTGATTTTTAGAAAAACATTTTAATATTTTTTTCCACACCTTGAGATCCTCTGGAAATAGGAAGAAGGGTGAAAATTGGGGCTGGTGTTTAACTGCATGCAAAATGCTGCAGGGAAGGGAGAAGAAACTTTTTTTATAAGGTGAGACTGCTGCAACAAGAAGAAAAACCTTGCAGTTGTTCCTTCCCTGTTGGATTTTCTCAGTTTAGGCCAGCCCAGGTGAAGGCCAGCCCAGGGGGTGTGTTCCCCTCATGCTGGTTTTGCTTTGGTGCAGCAGCAGGTCCTTAACACGTGACACACCATGTTCTTGACAGGCCAAACTCTTCAACTGATGACCTAACAGGGTTTGTTTTTGTTTTTTGTGTTTTTTTTTTTTTTTGTCTTAGACCTGCCAAAAAAGGTGCCCAGTGGACCAAGAAGGAGAAAGCCAAGGACAAGCCCTCCCGCCGGCGGCGGCCGCTGATGACCAAGCCCGTGGACGACGTGTACCTGACGTGGCTCTACCGGCGCCCCTTCTACGACCTGGAGCAGGCCGTGGGCATGCTGAAGAAGTTCCAGCAGCTGGACTTCACTCACCCCAAGCAGTTTGTCTATATCAATGTGTTCCTGGATATGGCCCTGAAGAAGGTTAGGTCTGGAAGGGTGTGGGGATCTTGGCGGGGTTTTTTTTTTAAGGGTTTAAATCTGCTCCAGACTTTGCACGTGCGTGGTTTTGCCAGCACACCTCGCTGTGCTTTGTTCTGGGGTCACTGTTTCACTTCTTCACCTTGTTTGGATTTTTAACTTGCCCTCGAGTCATGATTTTTCTTTGGTTTTTTTACTGGTTTTTTGATTCACTTCCTAGAAAAAGCTGGATCCTTTCTCGGGTGCCGTCGTCCTTCCCCATCGCTTTACGGATGAAGTGAATAAGGTTTTGGTTTTCACAGAGGTGGGTGAACCTGGATTAACTTTATTTGCGTGTGTTTTATGTGTCCAGAAAACTCCTGCAGCTGTTCTTTGCCACTTAATCATCCTAGCAGAACAGACTTCCATATATCTGTATGAGATAGTCCAAAAGAATCGATTTTTGTCCTGAAGCAAAAGCTTGAGCCAAAGTTTTTACAAAAATGAAGCCTTTTTGGTACAGACTAATTGGTAGTACAGCTGTTCATAGCTATGTTTTTCTCTCAACAGAATGAGCAAGAAGCTGAAATAGCTCGGGAGAGTGGAGCTGAGATCGTGGGGGGACTTGAATTAATGAAATGGGTATTGGTTTTTATTTTAATTTTTTTAAGAATTATATATATAGCCTAATTTAAACTGTGTTTGGGCCTGGGGAGGGGAAGAAACCTGATGTCCAGTAAACTCCAGCTTGCCAATGTGAAGAGTGAGGGATGGGTTTGTGTGCTCAGACAGCTTTGTAGGTCCACTTGTGTGCTAAATATATTGAATTGTTTCTGTTGCAGATCTTGGAGGATGAAATCCAAGCAGATTTCTATGTGGCTGTTCCTGCCATAATACCCAAGCTAGTACCACTGAGGAACAAACTGAAACGGAAATTCCCGAGCACCAGAAAAAGTAAGAAGCGATTCTTCCTTGCAGCTCTCGACTGCTGAAGAGGATTTAACTCTGGAGGTGCCACTGAAAGGTTTTTTTGACGAGGATGTGTAATTACGTTGAGTGTTAGACTCTATTTGACTGCACTACTTGTTCTGTCTTTGGTAAAGGAAATTTTAGGAATCCAGATTTGTGCTTTTCTCCTACAACAGGCAAATCTGGGATTAGAACCAAGATAAATTTGCCTACTAATTACCCCTAATTAACCCTGATGAATGAGGAAGGAGGGAAGGTGGAAACTTTTTCTATAATACCCCTGAGGACACCACTGCCTTGTTTGTGAAACTGCATTTTGGAGTGGAGTTCAACTGCCTTAATTAATTACCACTTTACTAATACCACACTTATCTGTGCTAATAAGCATCACTCAGACAACTCTCTTTGCCTTTTTTTGCCTTTATTTTTTTTTTTTTAAATAGATTCCCTGGGCAGTGATATTCCCAAAATGGTGCAGCTCTTCAGGGAATGTCACGAGTACGCCGTGCAAGACGAGAGTGTAATCAAGACAAGGATAGCCAGGGTAAGTTGTATGGAGAGTTTTCTCTCCTGAGCAGAACTCAAGTTAGTATTAAAAGAAAGGGAAAAAAAAGATGTTTTCAATCTGTTGCCCGAGATTTTTAACCATGTTCTTTAACTGACCCATGAAGGAGATGGAACTCTTTGTTGTGCAGCATCTTCAGCTGGTTTTAACCTCTTTTTTTTTTTTTTTTTAAGTAAATGAACTATGGGTTTGTAAGTCCATGGTCAATATGGACAGAAGGATGAAAAAGTCTTTGCTTTACCCAAATAATTAAAGACTTTTAATTTTGATAACTGTAGTTCTGGACTGGAGCAGAAAGAACTGTGTTACACCTGACATATAACATTAATTTCTGCTTATTTATTGATTTTCTGTGCCCCAAACTGTGTGTTTTTTATTTTTCCTTCTGGTTTGTCTCTTTTCAATCCTGCCTGATGTTTAGTTTTCCTCTAACTGACGGTGGCACAGGAAGGAAGGGTACTAAACTCCTGATCCCGAGAGAATTGTTCCAAACTTTGAACAGGGAGATAGCTGATGGTGTGCACACCAGGATTTAGTGTGGAATGCTTGTTTGGAAGCTGGGATGTTTAATTGGGTGTGGGAGCTGTGTTGAAATACGTGAAACCCTCTGAGCATTGCCTGTCTTCATTGTGGGGCTGTTAGTGGGATTTTGAACTCCTTAACAGGGAACACGGAGAAGGAAGATCTACCCAAGTGTAGGATAAATGATTACCCAGTGTTTTCAGGTTTATTCATCTGGGCTTCAAGTACTGCCATGTCTAACCTGGCATTGTCCTTTTCCAGCTGGATATGCCTACTGAGCACATAATTGCCAATCTAAAGGCAGTTATCCATGATATCTGCACCTTCAAGCCACCACCTTATGGTAAGAAGCTGCTGTTCTAAGGTGGGAGTTCAAGTTATAGCAAACAAAACTAAGAACTGAGTGGTTTTAACTGATTGTCATTAAGTGACCTTTCTATTCCCAGGATATTTCCAAAATTTCTGGGGCATCTGCTTAGCTGGAGAGGAAGTGGTGGTTCATGAGCATAATTTTAGGGAAGAGTAGCCTTGTGTGAGTGAAGAAAAGAACTTTTTATACTAACACTTGCCTTGTGTCTGCCAAAAGAATCATCTTGCACCTCTCCCAGTGATGCTGTTAATAGTAACTGCTGTACAGAGACCAGACCATGCCTTGAGGAGTCCAAATAAAAAGCATAAGGGGTTGGTTGACTTGAAATATGATAAATAGGTGCAGAAAGGGGTGGTATTTTTGTTCTGGATGATTTTAAATGTGAATTATGCCAGCCTAGTTCAGTCATCTGGTCTTGGTAGCATTTCTGCCGATTAGTGATTGATTCTTGTGGTGGGCCCTGATGAAAAATATTTCCTGTTTGTGGGAAGCAAACTTGGTAATGAACACATCTTTACAACAGTGGAGTCTAGCTGTGCTTTACTGTCAATCATTTACAGCAACCAGTTATCAATAACTTAATTAGTTCTTGTCAGGCTTTCCATAGGTGATAGCAGGTATCTGCCAGGGAGGATGGGAAACTGTGGGCTGAAGGGATGTGTCTTGTTGGGATTCTGGACACGGTGGGGACCAGTACTGAGGTGATTCAGCCTGGAGCCGTGGAAAGGGGCCGAGTGACCACTTGGTGGTGTTTGTTTTCTAGATCCCATTGTGCAGAGGTTGGTGATCAGATCTTCAACCAGTGAAGGTTTGCAAGTGAACCTTGATGGAATCTTACCTCAGGTGGAGAAAGCAGAAGAAAAGAAAGAAGAAGAAGAAGAAAGAAGCGCAGACGATGAGGATGAAGCAGAAAAACCTGTCCAGGAACCCGCTAGTACCTGAGGTCTTTCCTTGTAGATCTGACGATCACGCTTGGGAAGCAAAGGGTGTCGTTCAGATCATGCTCTGTGGAAACAAAAAATAAATGGAACTCGTGAATTTCACTTCCAGTTTCTGTGTAACAATGTCACAAACAGGAGCCTGTTGTCAGAACCAGGGATTTTTTTTTTTTTCCCCTAAGGAAAAATTGAATGTGTTCTGTGGGAAGAGTAGCCATGCACCCTCTGTCTCAAACGATGCAGGTTCATCTCTGTGTGACTGAAACTATGTCCCTCAGAGAATCCAGGCAGTTCATGGTTTGCTTGCACTATCCCAGGCAGAACTGTACTTACAATATTTTGGGATGAATCCTGCCTGAAGCTCCAAGTGTCACTTGTCTATTTTCCATCATAGAGCTGGTTCTTGAAGGGCTTGTGAACAGCCACTTGGGATAAGTGGGTCAGCCCGTCTTGGGTGTGCTTGGAGCGTGAACTGGTTTCATTATCTGTGGAAATTGCTGTGATTTCTTATTTTTCTTGCTTTCCTCCAGCGCAGTTCTTAAATATACACTGGCAACCAGGATGTCTTTCCCGCTTTTTTTCCCGTTCTTTCCAGGAGGTGGCGTTCCTGCTCTTCCCTCCTGTATAAGTGTTGGAAAAAGAAATTCTCCTTGGGTGGTTTGTTTTTTTTTTTAATGTTAGTAAAACTGTACCCCCAAATGTAAGATGGTTCCTAAAAGGATTGGCTATTTACAATAGGGATCCTGTTGGATGTGCTGATCCGAATCTGGAAAGGTCTGTGACTTGAAGTCATTCCTGTTATTGGAGGCAGGGCTTGTTTTTCCAAGAAGGTTGCTCAGATATGTCTGCATGGAAGTTCTTGTAGTTCCCATCTGAAGCATTTGGCTGCTGTCAGTCAGGGAGCTTGGAATGTTCCTGTTAGGCCACAGTGATAGATTATGGATTATGTGGGGTGCTTTGCTCAGAGTTTGATCAAAAAATTCTCTTTAGGGGTGTGGATGAAAGTTTCACACTGACTAAGTAGACTTGCTGGGTTCTATGTGGAAAAAGCAATGCCAGTGCCCTTGGGTGTCCATCTGAACACATTTTCCCTCCTTCCTTTGTTCTGCACAAGTTGTGGAGTAAAGCTTTTTTAGCTTCCTAATATTGATGTCTAGGAATTTCTGGTCTGGAGCACCAGTTTGAGAAGATAGGTAAGGGTAAGTAATTAAGAAGAAACTTTGTTGGTTTTTTTTTTTTTTAATTACTTCAGATTTGTGGAGTTTTTCTCCTTTACCCTGTGCTTTAAATAATTGATTGTACAGGTAGCTAGTGGTTGTGTGCTGGCAGGTCTAGTCCATGAGCAAAGGTAGTCACTTAATCAGCCTGCACAAAAGGCTTGATTACTTCTGACAAGTTTTATCTGGATTTTTTTTTCTAGTGAAAAGAAAATTAATCATGTTGCATAAGCTCCTCATCTACAGCCTGTCTCCCTTCATTAGCTCATGTACAGCATCCTCTGCAAGTACATCCCTCATCCTGCCACCTTTTTCCTGCTTGGAATTTGTGCTGAGGACGAGCAGGAAACGTGAAGCCACAGGGATGTGCTTCGGGACCTGGCTCTTGGTGCATCCCAGCTGGATCACCAGCGGGTGATTAGCATTCTGAATTTTAGCAAAAGGTAGGACACTGTTTTACAGCAAGGCTGTTTCACCCTGAAGATCACGTTTTGTGCCTGTGTGTAAGCCAGGAGTGTCTTTATTACTAAGGGATTACACATATAAGGGATATTATGAGGCATTACAGTGGATATGTGCTGTTTGTGACCCCAGAGGAGCAGTGTGAAGGTAAGTTACCTCTTGGTGTGGAGAAGCAAACCTTGTGATATCATTTGCATAGGTTTCTTGCTCTCTTCTCTGTTCTTTTGGCTAATTTCCAAGGCTTTAATACCCACCGTGGAAAAAGACCTGCCCTTTTTGGTGGATTTAAAAAAGTGATGCTTGAGCATAAATATGCAGGTGAGCTTAAATCGGAAGCTCTCAGACTGCTGAGTGTGCTCTCAAAGAATAAAAGTGTGTGGAATAACAAAGTTCCTGCAGAGATCTGCACTCGGAAAATTCGAATACTGTGGGAATACTGTAAATCTGGCCCTCCAGAAGTCAGGGCAGCAAGAGAAGTAGCTCACGAACTCTGCAAGTTTTCGGGTGTAGTTCTGAATACGTGCTGCTAAATGCTAAAGGGATAATGCCCCTGCTCTGTGTGGTACTGAAACAGTGTTGTACGTTGCTGGCTTCTAGAAATCACAATTTTAGAAAAATTTTATCAAAAAAGAGAATGCTGCAGTGCCTTTGTAATGCAGATAATGTACAGTGGCTTTTAAGTTTTTTTTTCATCTGGAGCTGCTGTTATTTAACTCAGGAGAGGAGCAGGAGATGAGCTGGGATTCATGACGAGAGCACACAGAAACATTTGCCCAAACAAGGAAGAAATTGTCCTGGAAGCACGTGTGCAGCTCTGGGGAATGCAGGGTTTAGGCTGACACAGCCTCAACCTGGACTTGTACGGGAATTCATTGCACTCCAAAAAACTTGGAATCTCTGTAGGTCAAACTGAGTTCACGAGGCTTTTGCTGTGAGTTCTGCCACAGAGGTGAGGTTGGAAGAGGAGGGCGGGGATGTTACAAATGCCACATCCAGAACTAGCAGGGGTGAGATGTTTTTAGTGCTGAGCTGGGCATTCCGAGTGATTAAATATGATGACATTTATGTCCTGCAGCACCGTTGGTCAGTGTCAGCTCCAAGACTACTTGGAAAACTCGGAAAACTCCAGTCTTCCCAAACTGCCAGGTACTGGGGGATGCTGGGTTAAGTTAAAATACTACTGTATGCGGTGACTCTGCAGTGACATATTGTTTGGGTCACTGGCAGGGCTGGACAGGGCTGTGGCACTTGGAATGATTGAAAGATGGATTTTATATGTTAATGAGTTAATGAACCCTCTCTGTACTCGGCTTTTACTATTTCCACCCCTTGTCCCTTGCTGGTGCTCCTTTGGGTTTGGTCAAGTTGTCCTGAGTTTCACTTGAGGAATTAGAAGGGAATAAAGGCCTGTACATTTCTTCCTTTCATCATTTCTGCCATATCGGAAAGGAACATGAAACACTTGTTTGCATAGTGCTGGTTCGAGCAGAGATAGTTGTTATGTCTCCCTGCTCCTATTTTTATAAAGAACAACCTCCTGCTAATAGCTAATGAGTATTAACTTGAGAAACTCATCATGCAAATCGCTGCTTGGATCTTGGAGCCGTGCCAAGCTGCACATTTTGCATCTCACATTTGTTGCTGGAATTCCAGCACAGTGATTAAAGGCATGCAATCCTGAAAAAAAAAAAAAAAAAGGAAATCTGACCTCCAGCTTGGAGTTCAAGATGGTAGTGTTCATTAGGAAGTGAATCAGAACTGAACAGATGGAACTACCACGAGGAATTATTATCAAATTGAGCTGCCATCGTTGCATTTAATCAGGAGATGAAGGCAGCAGCAGCCCAGCTCTGTATGTGGGAATTGGGATACTGCTATGAAACAGGAACACTGAAATTAGCTGGGAAAAAAAGATGATTTCATTCATGGACTGGTAAAACTAAGCTCACTTTTTTAGTTCCTTTCAGGTTGAGGCTTTGGCTCGTAGCAGTTTAATGGCTGTGACTTCCAATGTGGGTCTGGTTTTCTTTATCCTCAGACTTAAAGGAGCCCAGTTTTCATTTGGAAAAGTTGGCTCCAGTGTCTTCTGTTGGGTGTGCAGTGCTGGAGGGGTGAGAGAGGGAGTTTTTCCTGAGTGGACGTGGCACTGTGTGTGTGTTAAGGTGCTTAAAGCAAGAAAACGCTGTAAGGGGAACAGTTTAGCCTGGGCTTTGGTCGTTTTTCTTAATTTGAGTGCTTGATTTGTGATTGCTAATGTTGGAGTCTTCATCTATTCCATGGATTTGCTCTAGAAAGGCAGAGCAAAGGAGGTGACACGGCAGGAAGAAATGGACAAGGCAGTGACAAAAGTACCTTGTTTCCCTAAACAGACCCTACCCCTTTGTTGTACTTCTTGTTACAATAATACAAACAAAACTGACAGACACCCAAACACAACCCCTGAACAGCTTCAAACCCACGGGGAGAGGGTGACCTTTCCCAGGCATCAATGTGCGAGCCAGGCTAAAGGCAGCGGGGTCAGGTCCAAAACAAACACGCTTGCTTTGCCTATTCCCGGTGCTGCTGCGGCTGGGACAGGTTGTGGGATCGCTGGGGGCCGTTTCATCCCCAGGGAGCTACCGAGGAGAAGGAGAAAGAGGAGGAGGAGTATGAGGAGAGGCTCCCCTGGTCCCCCCGCGTAAGGTGCGAGGGAGGAGGAGGAGGAGAGGCTCCCGCGGCTCCCCTGCCCAAGGTGTCGAGGAGGAGGAGCAGGAGGAGGAGAGGCTCCCCCGGTGCCGGGAGGAGGAGGAGGAGAAGGAGGAGGAGAAGCTCCTCCGGTGCCGGGAGGAGGAAGGAGGAGGAGGAGAAGGAGAAGCTCCCCCGGTGCCGGGAGGAGGAGAAGGGAGGAGGAGAAGGAAGTAAGCGCCCCCGTGCCGGGAGGAGGGAAGAGGGCGCCGCGCTGCCCGGGGGGGGCGGGGCGGCGGCGCGGGCTGCGGCGCGGAGCTTGCCGCTTCTGTCTGCGGGCAAAAGTTTGGCGGCGGGCGGGGGCCCGAGGCGCTTGCCCCGGCACCTGGCCGAGGCGGGCGGGCAGAGCCCGCTGCGCTGGCTGCCTCCGCGGGGCCATTGGGCGCCCGAGCGCCGCCTGGGGCCCACGCTGAGCCTCTCGCGCGCTGCGCTTGGCCGCCGCCGCCGCCTCACTCCTTCAGGTGAGTCGTAGCGCCGGGCGCGTCCCCGTCCCGCGGGATTGTCCCTGAGGAGACACCCAGGTCCCAGCCCGCCGTTTCCCGCGGGGTTCGGCTGGGCTTTCCCCGCCTCCCTCCATCCCCGCTCCCCGGCCCCGGCCCGGCGGGGGAGTCCGCCTCCGCCCCACGCCAGTGTTGGAGGCCTTCTCCTCAGGGCGAAGGGTGAGGGGCAACCGCGGCGGGCGGTGCCCGTGCCCGGGCCCTTCCCGCGGCTCTTCCCGGCCGGTGGGGCGCCTGTGCCGGGAGCGGCCGTGGAGCACGGGGATGGAGGTAGGAGCGTTGTCCCGCCTCGGCCGTCGCGGGGCTGCTCCTCACTCCGGGGCAGGAAGGCAGCGCAGGACAGCAGGGAGCCAATGCCCAGGTGAGGGGGCTTGTTACCCCACAAGCGGCTGGTGAGGGCTTCGGTTGTCCGAACCCACAGAAACCACCCCGTGCCCGTGCGGGAGGGGGCACAGAGCCGGCCCGCAGCCCTCACACGCCCCACGGGTGCCGGTGTCCGTGGGCAGGGCTCGGGAATGCTGTGGTGGGAGCTGGGCATTGCCTGGGATGCGTGAGGGGAGCTGCGGGGAGCGGGCACCGGCCGCCCGCCTTCCCGTGCTTTAAGGAGGATTCATCTGAATGGGATTCAGCTGAATTCGGCTGAACGCGACTTGCTGTGTGTGGATGTCGCTGCGAGGGTGCTCGGGGGGGGACACCAGGCGTCGGTGTCTTCGTGGTGTTCTGGACAGACAAGGTTATGCGATGCTGCCACTCAAAAGCTGCTTCAGTGTGTGCGAGGCAGAACCATCGTTTGCAGGGACGTTTTCAGGTGTGCTTTGCAACAGGTGTCGATCACCCTGGGGACTGGGGGTTGCGTGGAAAATGAGGGCGCTGTAACGAGAGTTGATCGATGTGTGTGTCATGTCCTTGGCTTGCTCACGGTTGGGAATAAAAATCAGAGGTATTTAAGGATTTTCCAAATCCTGCAAAGTTGGGTTGTATCTTAGTCTCCCCCTTGGTAACTTGTGAGGTAGGGAAAAATGTCTCTGCCTTCTTTGGAGAAGGATTAGGCTTTGTGAGTTTGCTTTCTAGTCCTATATAGTCCTTGTTCTGTGCTCTGGCCCCGGAGGGGATGAGCACACTGATACTTTTAAGGAACTATAGCTGTGAGTGAGCTAAAAAAAAAAGCAGCCAGCCCACGGGGGGTAAAACATGTGAGTTGTGCTGTTTTTGACCAACTGGTATTAAGTTGTTCGTGGCTTTTTGTCCCCACATGCCTCCCAACAATATGTGACCTTGTGTTTTGCACTGGATTTTGAGGTGCAGCTGCACGATGAACCTTGAAATTATCCTCTCTTGCCAAAAGGAAAGCTATCTACTGAATTTGAGAGGCACATGATTGGGCTCTTGTGGCTCATCTTGGCAAGGGAAAATAATTCCCAGTGGTGCCTCCATGGTCTCTTGCAGCTGAGCTGAAGACGGGCTCAAAGGAGGAGCTTTTGGTTCGAAGCAGTGTTAGCTCCCAGGTTTTCTGTACAGATTTGTCTTATATGCATTTCTTGGGAAAGAACACTCTCTGACAAGGAAATTCTTACTTCTCCGGGGGGTCCCTCAAGGCAGCCTTTCCCGCGTTCTCTTTCCTTTTCATCTCCGGGTTTCTTGGGCTGCTTCTGGTTACACATTCCTGTCACGTTTTCAGGAGGCAGATCTGTGTAGTTGTTCAAGAACAACTGTTTTCCCAGCAAATCAATGGAAGAGCTGTCATTCAACTTATTCCTGGTTTTGTTTCCTACCCTTTTATGTGATTAGTGAAGTAGAATATGCAAAGTGTGCTTGGATGGGCGCCTGTCTCTCTCCCTGGCTCGGAGAACCTTTCTCTCAGCCAGCAGCGAGGACAGGGAAGTCTGAAGCAAGAGGAGCCCCTGTGAGCTTGTCCTGTTGTGCATGGAGGAGTGATTTAGGAGTGGCAATTCGGGCTGGCTCTTCTCACCGTTATTTTGGCAGCCTCCCCTTTTGTATGTGCCTTGTCTGTGCCTCTCTTGAGCCTGTTGCTTACCCAGGGGTTGCCCAGCTGGCCCCAAACTGCATTTTCCTCGTGGCTGGCGAGTGCATGGCTAGAGGTGGCTGCTCAGCGCTGCTTGTGCTGTGCCAGAGCAGGTCCACTGGGGAATGTGCTGCTGTCACTGGTTTCTAACCTGTTTTATTTTCCTTTGCTCCCTCAGGTGCCTGCGTCTACCACGGCCTCTTATTTGAGGTAGGTGAAAGCTCACACGTGTTTTGCTGGGGAAAGGTTTGAGAAGGTGCTGTTGAACTTGAGTCTAGTCCTTGATTTTTGTCACCCCTGCAACTGGGGTGCAGGTCACAGCTCTGTCAGTCTGCTGGAAAACAGCAGGAGAGTAACTACTGCCTGTGTCTATCTGGGGCTCCTTTGGCCAGCATGTGAAAAGATGTGATGTGGGATATTTCCAGGTTCTTGGAAGCCATGTGAGTGACAAATATCCAGTCCTAGGCAGGATGGAGGTGATGCTTTGTAAAATGTAATGCCAGGATGTATGTTTCTTTCCCTGAATTAATGACAACAGCTCAACACCTTTTCCTCTCAGCTGGTCACAGTGAGCCCTGTGTATAAAGGTGAGTCTCTCCTTTATAAACCCAACATCTTTCCTTTTCTAGTGTCTCTCTTTGTGTGTGCATAACCCATGAACGACTTTGTACGAGAATCACAGTTTTTAAGAATTTATGAGCAGTGTTTTGCTCTGTAACACTGGTCTGCCTTGCTTGGGTACTTCTGGCTAAAAGGAAACGGCTGAGCAGCTTTGTGTCTCTGGAATGCTTCTGGACCTGCCTCCGGTCCCACAGCAGGCTGGCTCAGGGATTTGTTAGCACAGGCAGGGAGGCAGCAGCTGTCTGGGGTTCTATTTCTCTTGGAGCAAGACGGGCTGTGTGCTCTGCATGTGTGACACATGGCCACTGGGCACTGTGGAAACAGCTGGTGGCAGGGGTTTGCCCTTTGCCCTTCCAGTGTGGACTTGGGGGCTTGGAAGTTGTTCTGCTCCCAAGAGGGGAATTGCTGGAGGTGAGTGTTTTTGGTGGGTGGACTGGGAGGAAGTTGAAGCAGGCTAAATGTGTTTGCTCCCTTTAATGATGTACAGGGGAAGGTCTTGACAGCCACTGGACTGTTTAAAGATTCCAGCTGGAGTGAACTGGATGGTAGGACTCTTCCTGCTGAGCATTGCTGGGTTGGCAAGTGAGGGGTTCATGTCCCTCATTACCAAAGATGTTTATTCCCTTTTGTGTTTTTCTGATGTTTCATTTTTTTTTTTCTCTGCTCTTTCTTTCACTGCTGCTGTGTGTTTGAAATGCTGCTGTGGGTGTCTCTAGTATCATTTGTACGTAAGGACTGAGGTTATATTCTAGGTTAGGTCATTCCTGTTTGAAAAAACTTGCTCCCAGTATCCTTGAGTTGGTGTTTATCGCTGTATTTAGTGAGGTTATTGTGTGTTTATTAATAAATGACTGCAGTAGTTGTCTTTAGCCCAAGAGGGCTGCTCTGCAGTAAACCTGGGGGCAGACATGAAGGTGATACAGGACACCTATGGCACTCACAGAGCTGGTCACAACCTCCAAGAGGAACCTGTAGCAACTTCTTTGGTGTCTTAGACTGTGGTTAGAAACACTGCTTCCTTTCAGTGTCTCCTCTTAGCCAGGATTTTTCTCCATGTTTTCGCGCAGAGGAGGCCACCAAGATTAGAGGGATGGAGCAGCTCTCCTGCGAGGAAAGGCTGAGAAAGTTGGGATTGTTCAGCCTGGGGAAGAGAAGGCTTCAGTGTGACCTAATTGTGGCCTGAAGGGAGCCTAAAAGAAAGATGAGGAGGGACATTTTACAAGAGCCTGGAGTGACAGGACAGGGGGAAATGGCTTCATGCTGACAGGGCAGGATTAGATGGGATATTGGGAAGAAATTCTTCCTTGTGAGGTTGGTGAGGCCCTGGCACAGGTTGCCCAGAGAAGCTGTGGCTGCCCCATCCCTGGAAGTGTCCAAGGCCAGGTTGGACGGGGCTTGGAGCATCCTGGGCTAGTGGAAGGTGTCCCTGCCTGTGGCAGGGGTTGGGACTGCATGATCTTTAAGGTCCCTTCCAACCCAGGCCATGCTGTGTTTCTGCTGGGTTTTTGTAGGAATGCCGTTTGCCGCAGAGGTCTCTGAAGTCACTTGGAAAATCCTTGGTGCATAAATCAGGCATTTAAGTGTAGTGGTGCAGGCACTGCAGAGTTGCTCAAACTGTTAACGCTGCAAAAGTTCTGCATCTTGTTTGACTGACCTGGCTCCTTGTGCGTCCAGGGTCAGCTTGTGTTCATGGCTTTCCTCTGAGGAAAAACACCTCTCTGGGTGTGATTTCCACCTGTGTGGAGGTGGTTCGTGTTCCTCCCTCTGGCTTCACCTTTGAGGGAGTTTTCAGATCCACACAACCAGCACAGCAGCTTCCTTTACTTAGCAAGGAAGAAAATACACGGTGTTTTTTCTTAGCTGAAGGGCACATTTGTGCCTCTCTGAAAGTCAGGGTGTGTGGGAGGTGTTGATCAAATCCACAGCTGGCTTGTGCCAGGAAGAGTTTTCAGCCCTGGGAAAAGGGGAGCGGAACACAGGGCTGTGAATTAAGGTGGCTTAAATGGCAAGTGTGACTTGATAAATGGCCTGATGGCTGTTAGACACTTGAAAAAGTCCAGCTGAGCAACCTCCAGGACACTTAGGTTTTGTCCTTGCTAAAACATGGACGTTGCCTATGGCACCAGCTGCTGGTAATGCACATAAGGATAAATTTCTGCACTGACATATTCTTTTGGAAGTTTTCTGAGACACAAATATGGCTTTCTTTTAACACTATAAAGCACTAAAGAAGCTTTTCTGAAAGGAAATGCTTTTAATCTTGGAGTTGGAATGAAAATTATGAACAGAATAAAAAGCCCTAACTTAATCCACAAAGTGTTAGGCAGCTGCTTGCTCAGCTTCAGAGCTGTTTTTTAAGTCATTTGGCTTATTTAGCTCATATCAGTGACAATAAACCAGTTTGAAGTATCTGATGTGACCGACTGCACATCCTTACTCATTCAAGTATCCCTTTAAATCTGATAAATTCGGTAACATCTCGTGGTTACCTGTGTACATTTAGTTGTCAGAAGTTTAAAGAAAGCCTGATTTGATGCTTTTTAAATCAAATTTCCATTTCCATCTATAGCTTGTGCTGGACAGAAATGAGAGGGGAAAGGTAATAAATAAAAAATGATGGGTTTTTTCCCCCAGTTTTTAAGTCTCCCACTGCAGATAGCTTCTACTCTGAATAAATTTAGTGGCTATGTAAAATAAATGTTAGCAGGTGCAGAGCACTTCTGGATAGGGAACATTTCAAATTAGCAGTGGAAAATGAGCTTCATTTCAATTTCTTTAGAGGGAATAACAAGTTACTACTGAAAAATGAGATCAGAAGTGAAGATTTCAGTTGAAAGGTTTGCTTGTTAACTCTTACAATGGTCAAGATGCTTTTGTTTTTAAATAACGTGATTTAAATGCCACTGTTTAGCCTGGGGCTACATCCTCTTGGTGTACATGAATGCTGTGCAGTTAAGGTTTATTAATATAATAATGAGATGCTTCTCATGCAGCAAATCTCTTCTGCTCACGGGTTTCAGAAAGCTGGGATCAACTGAGGCTCCAAAATAAAAGTGCTTTTTGAACCAAGCGTGTGCTGCACGTGTGTTCTTTCTTTGTTTTGCTTGGAAACAGCAGTGAGATGTAGAGGAATGGGGGTGAGCTCTCGATTTCGTGGGACCAGGTAAAAGAAGCTCAGGTGTAAGGTAAGGATTTTTCTCCCACGGGTGGATTCTTGTCCCTTGATCAGTAAAAGAGTTGGTTTTAATATGAAATAATCTTTCTTTTTTATCTTTGTGGTTCTAAATGTCGCTTTCTGGTCTGAGAAAACGATTCCTCATGTGGTAAGGACCCGGAACACAGCACAGCTGGGAGCTGGGATGTTCTGGAATTATCACACGTTTCCTTGCAACAGCTTGGACCCGGTGAACACCGATGACACGCAGTAAAAACTGGAGGATTAATTATGTTATATATCACAGCAGACAGGGTCTGATGCAGTACATACCCCTGAGGAAGGGCTCTTCCTTGCCACATTTTCCGTGAGCAAACAGCGACGGACACAAGTGGTGAGAGATACATTGATGCAGCACCAGCTTTGTGTGTCTGGGAGCTGGGCACACTCCTGGTATCTCCAGGTGCTGCTCCCTGGGAGTAGCTGTGTCCCTTTCCATGAGGTGTCCAAGTAGGGATGAGGCAGATTTTCCTGCATCAAGCACTGTGCCTTAACCTACCCTGGTGCAGCTGAAGCACAAAGCCAGTGTGTCTCGGCTTACCCCGAGGGTGTTTCTCTGCCCTGCTCACCCAGTGGGCTGCAAATACACTGAATTTATCATCCACTTCCCTCCTCTTCAACCCTTGTGGTGTCTGTGGTTTCTCACAGCACACTCCCTGGTCAGAAGTCGTTCCTTTTCCCTCCTTTTTTGGATCTCATATTCCAGCAGTCCAGGGCCCAACAGTAAAGCCACCGTCCTTCTCAGTCATCCGTGTGTGTTTAAGAACAGTGTATGGCCCCAGAATCCATGAGGTGCTCTTCTCAGGCAGTCACACATAGTGTTTTTGGCAAGAAGAGGTTCTGAAACAGCTCCTCTTTGCTTTGGATGGCACAAAAGGTACGTGGAAAAATTGATAAACTCCAAGAGGCAACTCTGGGGGTTGTGGGGCTTTTTGAGCTTTAATTGGAGACTCGCTGCTGTCCACAAGGACTTTTCCTTGGAGGTGGGAGTCTCTGCTGGCTGTAGTGTTCTGCTCCAGGGGTCTTCCCTCTCTGTCCTCCGTCCTGGCTGGTGAAAGACTCATGCTTTAATCTTCCCTGTGTCATGGGAGGTGATCTGGCATCGGCTTTATTTGGAGATCAGGGTCTTTACAAGGGCTGCCCTGTTCCACATTTTCCGTTCCAGTGAGCTCCCGGATGGTGGCTGTTCAGCCACGAGCACTGACTTAAGTAGATGATTAACATTTAATGCCCCAGTTAGAGGAGCTGTGTGCCAGAGCCTTGGCAGGAGATGTTGGGCTCCTCATGGATTCATTCACCAGGACGACAATTTCGCAATTACGCAGCATTTAGAAATTTCACAGGTCATTGTGCCTTCCGTCTTTCAGGGTGCATTTGGAGAGCTTTCTTAGGAAATAATACCTTGTAATTTGTCTTTTACTTTGTAAATCCCCATCATGCAAAATCTCTTTTTCCTTTGCTTGGTTACTTCCTCATTCCTTCCCTTTCCTCAACCCTTTCAAAACCTTGATCAGGATTCCCGTTTGCATTTTCTCCTTAGAGGAGGGGCTGTGATGTCTGATGAATTGATAAGAAAAATTATAGAAATCAGGTTTTGCCAGTGGAAAAAGCATATAATGCACTTCCAGTCCCTGTGAGACAGCAGGTTCTTTACACATGGATTTCTTCTGGATATGTGAATACAGGATGGTTGTGTTACTGATGTCTCCTAGTGGGGAATCTGAGTTGTTTGTGACTGTTTGATTGGATCTAATAGGTAAAACCAGAAATTATATGAAGAAAAGGAAAATAGCTAAGATAACTGAGGAAGATGGATCCCCAACTCTTGTTGGCATTGACTGGAAATTGGGCACTTTGCTCTGTACTAGTGCTGGCACGTTTGCCAGCCCAAGATGTGTTTGAGACCTTGTTCTTCATCCTCAAAACATCTTGGGTGAAGAAATTCTGAGGAACTGAATGTCTCCTCAGGCTTTTGAAATAGATTATTTGTGTTCTAATCCGTCATAAACCTTAGGCACTGGTGTCTGGACAGTGGTCCCATGTGGAATTTATCATCTTCCAGGTTGGTTTCACTGCATTTTTTCCCCCTTTTTTTTTCCTTCTCCTTAAATAACTCCCGTCCCCATCAGAAATGCAGTTATAGTTAAATTAATTGATTCAGTGTTGTCCAGAATAAATCATTCCCTGAGCCTGTTCAGCAAACATCAGCTCTCCAGTTGGTGCTGTTCTAACTGCTGAATTCACAAGGAGCCCAAGATAATCCTTTCAGGAACACAAAAAATCCCAAATCTGAAGCTCTCCCAGAGGGGAGCACTGATTTCACGTCAGCACTCGGACCTGTCAGGAAGTGGCTGCCAAGAGCCGCGTGGGGCTCAGAAGTTTATGGTGCCGGGATGCTGGTATTTCTGCCAGGCATATTAAACAGCTCCCAGTGGGAATGCAGGCAGCAAACTTCCATTGGGAGACTGCTGTAGTTCTCCTGCTGCTGTGGTTTATTGTTGAGCCGTAGATTAAGGAGCCCCGTTAGGATAAAACACCGGGTTTTGTAATCACCGCAGCGGCTCCAGGATCATCCCGTAACGAATCCTCTGATGAACTCTGGGAGCTCAGCATCCAGAGCATCTTTGTGTTCCCAGCTGCCATGCTGCAGCTAAAGGAGAGTCCTGGGCTCTGTGTTTCAGAGGATCAGCGAGGGGAAATAACCTCTCCCTCCTCCCCCAAAGGATAAATCTCGAGCACGATTCCTTCCCGGATTAATTTGAGTAATTTTAAGCCGGATGTTTCGTTCCTCAAAACAAAACAGAAGAGTAGTTCCCCAACCTGCTTTATGTGTTTTGTGGAGATCAAAATGAAACTTCTTGCAGGCTCAGAACTGGGAAATGTTAATTGAAGTGTAATAAATTTTCAGGGATGTGGACAGGAGCTGAAAGTCGGGGTCTTGCAGTGAGATGGCAAAGATAGGGAACTTGGGGTGGAGGCAGAGTTGTCACTACTGACACGCCGAGAGCCAGTGCTCAGTTAGGGGGTGCAGTAAATCCTTTCATCCTTTGAGCCTGGAAAAGTGGTTTCAGGGGAAAACATGAGCAAACTTGTTAGCAATTTCTCTCCACATTTTTTTTGCAGTTTTATAGATTCCTCTGTATATGCAAAAAGCCTGATCTTCTGTTGTACATAAGAAGTTAGTTTACTGTTGAATTCTCAGAGTAAGAGTGACTTGGTACATTTTTATTGCAAGGGATTATTTTTTCTGTTGTTGTTTTGAGAATCGGAATTTTAAGTGTTCCATAGGTCTGGTTTTAAATAGGAAGCACTTAAAAAATTGCATCTCCTTTCTATCTCAATTTCCCAGTGAAAATGTGGGATCACCGTGCTTATGGAAGGGGAATCTAAAAGTGCCTCCATCTGCCATTATGTGGAAACCTCCCAAACTAAAAATTAATCATGTGCTTCCATTAAGTGACATAAGGAATAGTTCTTAAGTCTCTTCTCCATGAATTTGCCTTAATACTTTGATTCTTCTGAGCAGAGTTAATTAAGATGACACTGATCCACTGTTTCTTTTGGAAGGTGATGTGGCTTAACAGCCCTGTGTATGTCCTGCTTTGGAACTGTGCAGCACAGGGTTTCTCTTAGTCGTAGGATCCTTTCCAGGCAGTTTCAGAGGGATTTGCTGGCTTTGGGAGAGTGGTGAGACCTCTGGATCTCCTCACTCTTTGGAGAGGAGTGTGCTGGAGTTACCACGGATCCATCCATCTCCTCTGACCTCATTCTGTGGGAGAAGATCTAAGCTCACAAGATATAAGAGTGTCAATTCTCCTTCTCGCTTCAGGCAGAGAAATATCTGTGAGATCAGAGGCAAGCCTCTTGAATTCCCTAGGAGAAGGCGTCATCCATGATATTTTTTGCATCTTAGGAGTGGGCTGTGCACTTGTGATGCTTTTCCTTGTCCTTTTATCCACTTGGCATTTCTATCTGGTGAAATCTGGCTGTGGGTACCTGCTGTGTCCAGGCTGCCAGGAGCATTGATTTGTGATGTGAAGCCCTCTCAGCACCATTTTTTGAATTATTAACATGATGCTCATTTCCCTAATAATAATAGGAACTGTTAGTGTCAAAAGTAAACTGGGAGTGGTGTTTTCTACACAGAATGTTTCTGCTGGGCTTTCACTGCTTGTCAGCAAGGTATCAGCAAACAGTTCTTGATGCTTTTGAGCCCGTGGCTTTGTTAAGAATGTGCAGGATTAAAATCTAGCACAGGGGACCCCGCAGCTGTTCGTTAATATCTGATCATTTCCCTCCTTTTAGTCTTGCATGGGAATGTGGGTTTTGTTCTGCAGGTACCAGCCAGGGGGCTGATCCGATCTTCAAGGTCATATCTTTTCCTCAGCGTCCTGTTTACACAGATGCCTTCGTTAGCCTCTGCAAATAGCTGCTAAATCCACATGTTGGGGCTGGGGGGATGATAATTCCTCATCTGGCAGCTTCCCCGAGCAACCTCCTTCTTAAAATCAGCAGCAGTCCTGTGTGAGAGGCGCAGTGAGGTCTCTAGACTTAATATTTTTAGTGCATTCTGCGTGATGCCAGAGTGTTTTTAACCTCTGCTGAAGTCATTTCATGCTTCTGTAATTCATTGGGTTTTCAGTGTATTTATAGAGGCTGTTTTTTCGAGCACTGCAGCAGAAGTGATGGGAGCATCTGGTTAAATCCATCACGTCTTGTACAACAACCTCTGAGCGGCTGTTTGATGAAATAGAGGGAAAATAACCTTGGTAATTGAGCCTTTCCCCCTTTAGATGATTACACCAGTATTTTGAAGGCTTTAGATATTTAATATCGTTAGAGTGCCATAAGTGTCACTGAAACCACATCAGTCAGCAGTGACATCTGAAACAACAGAGCCGTGTCTCAGCTCACGCTCAGACCCTCGGCTGTGCTGATGTGGAAGCAAGAAAGCTGTGATCTGCTGGGATTCGTATTTGGAAGCCTCCCTGAGATGGTGTTGACAGCAGCATCTGTGTGGAGTGACAGAGCAGGGCTGTGTGAGGAGCGCTGGGCAGGTCACAAAAATGAGGAATATCCTCCCTTGTGCTGGCACGGAGAACGGATCTCGTGCTTAATCTTTCAGCCTCCGGAAAGTGATGCCCGAGTGATTTGGGTGGGGTTTGTAGGCTTGCCAGTTTGCAGCGTTGCAGAGAAAGTGGAGGTGAGGCCAGAGTCACTTTTGGAAACACGATCAGCACCTTTCTATTTAGGGAGCCCACATTCCTTGAGCCCCGAGCTACTGTAAGTGCTGGAGCTGCTTTGATGTCACTGGAGCCGGGCATTTTACCAGCTGAGCACTTGACCCTGGCACTGGGTTGGTCACTGAGCTCATTTAATGCATGAGGCAGGGCTGCAGACACTGGTTTACCAGCTGGTGTTTTCCAGGGAGAGCACGGATTTACCTTTAACTCCCCTTGCAGGAGATGTGGAGTAAACCCAGCTGCTGCTCTGTCTCATTTTCTTACCTCGTCTTAGTCCTACAGGTGAAGTTCTGGCTCCTGTGAGCCAAACCCCTGCGTGCACATATAAAGAACTGATTTGGCATTGGATCTGGGTGTTTACAGAGGCATCTGGCGTTGAGGAATGTGCTAAAGCAGATGAGATTCCCTTCCCTTGGCCATCTTCAGGCACCTTAATCCTCAGCTATCCCGGTTGGGAATGGCAGTTGCCTTGTGTTACTCTTGTGCTTATTAACCACTTTTGTGGGCCAGGTTAAAGTGAGGGGTGGTGGGAACTGCTTGGGACATGTGTTTTTCAGGCTGTCTGAAGGTTGAGGTTAAGCCAGACACAGCAGCATCAACACTTGTGTTAGGTTGGGGGTGTCGGGGATTGTGTGTAGAGGGAGACTTGTGGGCTTTTGGTGTTCCCCCTCTGCCTTTTTTGGGACCATCCATGACCTACAGCAGCGTGCTGGGATGTGAGTTACCCCACACTCTGCATTAATGCTGGAGCAGTAGTTTCAGTGGGGTTACTCTTACCTAATCAAATGTGCTTATCTGGGCCTCCCCAGGCGCTTGGAGTGTTGGAAATCCATCCACACTTTGCCTCTGGCTTCCCTGGGAGCAGCTCCCGGCTGTGCTTTATGTTCATGTCTCTGTTCCCTGGCAAGGCAGTTGCTGTGGCTGCTGAGAAGTCAAATGAGGTCCTTGACTGTGGTTTATTTTTTGCTTGGCACAGTCACTTTGGTCTCTAGGAAGGTAACGGTCCCCATGTGCCTGAAGGAATTGGAAAATGGTGTTTTAGGATTCCAAAGAAAACTGTATCCCTCCCCTTCATTTCCCCTTTCTCTTAATCATTTTATAGAGACTTCCAGAGGATTTTCTCATGAGCTTTTGGCCTCCTTGTGTTCCAGTTGGTACTTTATTGACCACATTGTCCACACGAAATGAGAGCAGTGCAGTGGGACTGGTGTGCTGGAGTCTTTTGTTATCCTTAACACAGAAAGTAAAAATTCATCAGTGACAAGGGGTCACTCTTTTTTCTAGAGGGAAGTTCCTGGGATCTTTCCCTTCTCCCATTCTCTTTTTCCTATTTTCCGTTTTCATGTGAGCAGGTACATGAATAAATAAAAGTTCCTGCAGGCATCATCATTTTTTGCACTGCACTTTAAAACAGCTGTGCTTACAGGAACCTGTTCCCGATTTTGTCACAGACTGAGGGAAGGAAAAAGCCTTTCCACTGTTACCTGTGGACTTCACACCTTCAGTGAAGGCCAGAGTGTTAAGTCCTGTAGGAGAAGACAGAGCAACAAAAGGGCACCTGCCCTGAACCTTTGAAGTGTTAAAAGCAGGTGTGCACCTCCTGTGCCAAGCTTTTGAGGAAGGTGTGTGTGCCCTTTAAAAAAGAACAACAACTTGGAAGCTGATCAAAACAGTGGTTGGTTGTATTTTTGTGCCCTTAGGTTTCCCAGAGATTTATTTTCTGCCAGATGTTTTGCTGTTTATTTCCTGCGCTGAAATGTGGGTGTTGGTAAATGCAGTGTTCTGGGTAGTTCCTTGGAATAGCATTAAAGAAAACCAACCAAACCCTAGAGAATTTAGCAAACAAAGGAGGCTGTGCGTTTTGTTTTCAAAATGATGTGTATTTCTTTCAAAGTTTTTGGTTCAGTTTTTAGACCGGGTCTGATAAACCTGTTAGCTTTGCTGTGGTTGTAGCTGAAGCTGTTTGGGAGAGAAGTGAACGCTCCTGCCGTGCCTTGGATCTGTCACTGACACCCCCTCCCAGCAGCCGAGCAAAGTCCCAGCTCCTCTCCCAGCTCAACTGGCCTTTCTGCTCCCAGCCTGAGGTTATCTCTGTGGCAATCACGGGCTGGCACTTGTTTGTGCAGGGACTGAGGGGACCCTGAGCCCCTCTGGGCCTCCCAAGCTCTGTAACACACAATAGTAATTATTGGTAAAAGTTGCTGAGGGCAGAGATGCTTCATTTTGTTATCTCCCTTTGAAAGTTTCTTTTTAACTCCATCGTGATTTCCTCAGAGCAGGACACACCTTCCAGCCCTAAGGAGAGGAAATCTCATTTAAGTGAACACTGTGGAGAGGTTCAGAAGCTCAGGGCTTGCTCCTCCTTGTTTGTCCCAGCCAAATTGGAGCACTGGAAATGCAAAGCTGGCTTTGCTTTGGAAAGCAGTGATTTATGGTGTGGAGTCAATAAACATGTTTGCACATGACTCCTTTGGGAAGGCAGCTCAGGAACCTACCACAAAAGCACTCCTTCCTTCTGATCTTGCCCCAGAGGCCAGGGCCACTTGCACGTTTTTGTTTCTGTTCCCAAAGAACTGGCTGCAGGCAGAGATGGATTAGAGGAGAAATGGTCAGGGTCTCCAGGCCTTCTGACCCAGGGGAAAAAACCCCATACACTTAAGTATTATTTCCAAAAAAACCCTCCACTAATATATATTTGCATCTGAATACAGGATACAAACATCCTGGCTTTTATTGGAAATAGTGTGGCTGCAGGAGCAGGGCAGTGATTGTCCCCCTGTGCTCGGCACTGCTGAGGCAGCTCCTCAAATCCTGGGGTCAATTTTGGGCCCCTCGCTACAGGAAAGTCATTGAGGGGCTGGAATGTGTCCAGAGAAGGGAAGGGAGCTGGGAATGGGTCTGGAACATGAGTCCAGTGAGGAGCAGCTGAGGGAGCTGGGGGTGCTCAGCCTGGAGAAAACGAGGCTCAGGGGGGATCTTGTTGCTCCCTACAACTTCCTGACAGGAGGGGGGAGCCAGGTGGGGATCGGTCCCTTCTCCCAGGGAACAACTGGAAGAATTTAATAAAGCTGTGTAGATGTGGCACTTGGGGACATTCTTTATTAGTGCTGGGGGAATGGTTGGACTCAGTGATCTTAAAGGTCTTTTCCAACCTCAGGGATTCTGAGATTCTGTAAAACCTTTTGGGTGCTCCTGGTGTGTTGATGCCCAGGTGGTAAGGGCTGATATAATTCCCAATATTAGGGGCTTACGGTTCAGGAGGAACAATGTTACATGAGCTGGGTATTTGGCTTTGCTGTGGGAGCATTAATCTGATTTTTCACTGTTCATTTGGTGGAGGGATGCGGGAGGATGCACGAGGATGGAGGGATCCAGGAGAGAGTCATGATTCCTCATTACTAAAGACTGGAGCTCTCTCTGCATCAGTTCTCAAATGGAAAGTTAAGGGGTAATCTGTAGAAGGCTGCAGAGGGAACAGAAATTATTATAAATAAACCTGTTCTGTCCATAAGAAAATGGAGTAGCCAGAAAATGAAACCTAGATAAATCCAGCTTAGGAACTAAGGAGACTTTTACTGTGAGGATAGGAAATCATTGGGAACAATTTCCCAAGATGTGCTATGAATTATTTGGTATCACTGGAAATCTTTAAATCATGGTTGGCTTTTTTTCCCCCCTGAACGTTATACTTTCCTTAAATTGCAGCTTTTGGACCAGAATCAGGAATTCATCTATTTATTCAGCACAGGCCTCCTTGCATTACAAACCAGGCCGGCTGGGTTTTGGTGTGGAATCTGTGGAAGCACAGTGGGGTAGAATTCGTCTCACCTGCTTTTTCACGTCACACTGAAGGGGAGGCTGAGGGGATTTTGTCAATACACACAGAAATGACCAATTTATTTGTGTGCTGCTTTATAGCTTGCTCTGGGAAAAGGGCTGGGAAAGACAAAAGGAAAGGAGAGAGGGAAAGGACTCCTGGTAACATCCAGCTGATTTACAGCCTTTCCCTGTGGGTCTTGTCCTCCACCGACCGGGGTGAGTGGCCAGATGAATGCAGAGGAGTTGTGATGGCATAAAACTGATGGGAAATCAGAATTATGGAGGTCATAAGCTTGTAGCACATTAGAAACCCGGCTTGCAGGAACAAGCTGTGCAGCATTCTGGCTCCTGGGAGGATTAATTACAGATGGTGGCTGTGGCAGCTAAATCAAGTGCCTCTAATGTTGTGTAAACTTCATTAAACAAATGCTGTAGCAGGGCTGTAATCTATGAGAGATGGGATAGGATGATGAGGGTAGAAAAGGAAAATACTCCGTAGGAAGTTAAAAAAAGAATCTTCAGTGTCTAAATCCACTGAAGCAATTTCTTCTACCTCTCATGCTTTAATGGTAGAATTTTAAACCGCAAGCTTTTAAACTTATTATCTGGTAAACCTGAATTAATGACAACTTTCTGCTAATGTCTGCTAAATTCCTCATTGTCAGCAAATCCTGGTTTATCTGATATGATAAATCCTTCCTGATATTCTGCCACCACGTGTATTTGATCATTTCTTTTTCACTTGTGGAAACCGGAGAGGAAGGAACACAGACGATCGACTTGATTGTCGCCGCTGTGGTTGGTCATGGTGCAGGGTTTGGTTCTGACTTTGGCTGCAGGTTCAGCTTTCAGCCTTAAAAGTTAAGCATTTCTGTAGGTTGATATCAGAAGCGATGTTATCTAATTTAAAGAAAAGCCCAAGAAATGTCAGTTCATGCAGCTGTCACTGTAACGTGAGGGTGTCATTTCAGCTCTCACCGAGTCGCAGGTACCCGTGTGCTGCTGCAGGAAGGGGTGCTCACCTTTTCCCCTGCAGGAAGGGGTGCTCACCTTTTCCCCTGCAGGAAGAGGTGCTCATGTTTTCCCCTGCCTCCCCCGGAGGCAGAAGCCTGAATCAGGGAAAAGTGACTAATTCTCTGCTGATGGAGCAAGTTAAATCTGCTCAGCAGAGAGTCCCGTGAATGGCAGCACCATGGCTGGGAATTAGGGCACCAAGGAGGACGGGTCTGGGGGGAGGGTTCACAACAGAGGCCACGGTGGGATTAATTCATCTGCAACTTTGTAATTTCACCCTAAGCAACTCAATTACTGAGGTAGGGAGGAATTGAAAGGCCAATTAAACGAACTGAGCTTTTGCTTTCCAGACAGGGAGAATTAACCGGGTTGGAAAAGCCAAGTGTCTGCTTTGAGGCACTTCTTAGTGGCCAGTGAAACACTTCATGTGCTCATTTAGTTCGGTTGTTTGTTTGGGATTGGAAAGCTGAGATTGTGTTAAACATTTCTGACAACAGATACTCACAGTGTGTCCCTTTACCTGGGGGATAGGTTGTCCCTAAAGAAGCTACAGGAGATCTGATACCCGAGGGAGATCAGGAGGCTGAAGTTGGCTGTGGATTTCGGGATCCTGATAGCAGTTTGATTCTTTTCTCCTCTGTTTTAGCTGTACAGTGGCTCCCAAGCTTTGTGAAGAGTCATCTGCATACAGTGTTTTTGGAGAGCAACACTGAACAATTTGTTGCATAAATTTAGACTCAGGAGCTTGACTTTACTTACCTGTTTTGGCAAATGTATGTTTTTAGGGGAAGTGCTGGAATTTTTAGAACTTCTCATGAAATGCTGCAAAATTCCTTTTGCTTTCAAAGCTGTTCCCCTAAAGGCAATCCTCAGTTCTGCTCTATGAGTGCTTCTTGAAGTAGGAAGCACAACACAGCAACCAAATGCTGCCTGTTCTTTCCTCACTTTCTCCCTTTTCCTTGGTAACGGCTGGGGAAGTGCACGTGTGTGTTCTATGCTCTGTGTATGAGTAGTTTTACAAAGCTGATGAGTGGAGTATCAGTGGGATCTCTGTTAGCTCGTTTTTCAGGAAGGAGGGACATGGCTTTCCTCAGATCCCGAGCTGGGCAAGCGGCCAATCCGCTGGAGCACCAAAAATAATAAAATCCTGCAAGTCCAAACCCAGCCGAACTGCCAACGGCTTGGAATGGGGCTGAGCTTTGGCCAATGTGAAGATGATCTGGGGTTTTTTCAGGCTTTTATCCCTTTTTCCCTCCTTATCGTTGTCTGCAGCCCCTGCTTTGGGACAGGTTTTGTGTTTCCAAAGCAGGATTTTCTGTTGGATGAGACAGGCAGGCGGGTAACGTGTTCCTGCAGCTCAGAAGGGAACATGCCTATGAAATCCTGTCCCCCTGTGTTCTGCATTCAGTTGGCAATCCCGGTGGGAAGGTTTACAGGTGGCATGCCCAAAGCCACTTTGCAGTCATGACAGAGCTGCAAACCCATCTCCTGTAGCTCCTGGTCGGTCCTGCAGCCTTCACACCCATGGCCTTGAACTTTTCCACCCAGGCTTTTTATGGCCGTGTCATTTCTGTGCCTGCGTGCACGAAATGATGAATTGTTTTGTGGCTCCTTTCCCGAAAGAGTGAGGGATTTTACCTTCCTCCTGGCTCCTTGCTGTTCTTTAGGTCTGCAAAGCCTTCTAAAGAAAATTACCGAGGTTGAAAAACAAATCCTTTGTTTGCATGTGCAGGAGATAATTATGGTTTGAACGATTGCCTTTTCCCTATAATCACTGCCTCCCACTTGACTTCAATAAACATCAAGGGCAGAGGCTCTTTTATGTGAGAAAAATAATTATAAATGACCCTAAAATCCCAAATTACAGGAGAGTGCAAGTTTTCTTAGCACAATTCCAGCAGTAAGTACTTTTTATACCATGGCTGCCATTTCTGCAGGATTGGAGTTGCTTTCGAATTCTGAGTGGTTTCTACATAAGCCATAATGATGGGATGGTCTTAATTGCCTTTTTTAAAAAGAAATATGTCTTTCTGTTCATGTGTAGCTTTAAGTTTTGTTTTAGGAAACAGGTGTGTGTGGAAAAAAAAAGGAGCTGATGAAAGGTGGAGTAGTAAAACAACAGGAAGGAAGGATCCAATTGTGGGTAGTCCAGCAGTGCCCATGGACAGGAGGGAAAGACTGACAGATTCACATGGGCAAACATTTGGTGTCCTGCTTTTATTTTTTGTTTGCTTTATACCTAAAATGAGGGAAGGGCTGTAAGGATTAGGGGGAAATAGGAATTAAAAGCTACTTTAGACGTTGCCATTTCCTGAAGTATTTATTTTCCATGGGAGGTCTGTATCAACACAGCCCAGTCAATAATTTTCTGTGGATGCCCTGAAAAGCAACATGTACTGAAGGTGATTATTTTATTTGATTATTCTTTAGGTGTCTGTTAAATGTCTTATGTTGTGGGGGTATTTTTAGTGTTATTTTTCGATTCTTTTTAGAGCTGATAATGCAGTTGTGATGCACTGTTGGGAACTGGGTTTCTCCCTGGAGTGCCTTTGGATTCCCAGAGGAGAAGTGAGACTGAGCATGCAGGGTCCAAATGCAAATATCCAGTTCCGCTCACTGCCCCTGCAAAACTGTAAACGTGGATTCTTTGGGAGGGTTTCCAAAAAGTCTCATGTCAGGACAGTTGGGTACTTTGGAGTCAGGTCTTTTTTGTCTTACTTTAAGGCTAAATTAGTTTTTTCTGGTCTTCTGGGTAAACCTTGTCCTAATTTGCATCTCTTTTACCTGCTTTGGACTATGGGAAGCTCCAAAATGTCTCTAATTAGGGAGAGCATTGAAATGTAAAGCAATTAAAAACGGGTTGTTTTTGATGAGGTTTTGACACCAGCTGCTTGTGCTGGGAGTGTGATGTTCGAGGAGGAGGGAAGTGGATGTGTTATTCCATCCTCCAGGGAAGGAATAACTGGAAGGGTTTGATGGATCTGGTTAAGCCACTGGAACACATTTTTGCTGCTTTGGGCAGCACTGAAATGACTGTCGGCTCTGTGTTATTTTGTCCCAGCTCTGCGTGGCTTGACGCGGTGCTTTTAATTGCAGGTTCCTACAAGTAAGTGGCTGGTAGATAGCATGTAAAAGAATTAAATCCTAATGGCCTGAGCAGATGATACAAAGGCCTGCGACAGCTGGATGGATGGTAATGGTTCCCTCAGTCACTGGAGGTGTAAACAGGCACTTCACACACCATTTTCCCGGCAACTGAGCTTTCACTCCGCTTGTAATTGAAGGATTACTTGCCCTGAATTTAACCAGATGCGAAGCAGCACGGAGGGAAAAACCAGAGAGGGAGCCTGGACTGGCTCATGTGTCTGTAAAATGCTGAACACACAGAGATCAAGTAATTGAGACAAGCCAAGTGTTTATCCAAGGGCATTTCCAGTGCCCCCATCCTTAGTGGGACTGAAGTTCATTTTGCCTCGGGGGGAAGATGAAACAGAGGACTGCAGGCCAGAGCCTTGCTTTATTTTGTTTGTCTTGGGGGGGATCAAAGCAGGGCAAGGTGCAGCTTTGCTTTGTTAAGTGCAGGGTTTGGTTTGGATTCATTAGCTGGACTCAGGGGGAGGAGAGCTTGCCTGGATGAACACCAGCAGGAATGATTGTTTTGCTGGGAGAAGGAGGAAATCTAAGAGTGGAGTAAAGGGTTCCACAGGTTTGGCTGCTCCTCTCCGTCCCATAAAAGTGATTTGTGGGCATCAAGGGACATCCTCTCTAAGATTTCATTGAGTTTTGGCTGTTTTGCTGCAATTGCCCCTTATTTCCCGTGTGGTTTGGCCCTGTGATGGTGCAGAGGTAGAGCTGACACTACCAGCCTGTTTATAGGATGACCACTGAGCAGGAATGATCATCATTCATTGCCAGCTGGCTGGAACAGAAGTGAAAAGCTCTGCTTTTCTACCAGTTTTTAGGAGTTTCCCTGCTGTCTCCTGGCTTGGAATCTGCAATTTGCCATTACTTCAGAGCAGTGGACGAAGTATGAGTATTGTGTGTGACAGGCTGCTCCTCCTAGGACTTCCATCCTCTATAAATCACCTCTCTTACGCCTCTCCATAAAATTTAAATGACATCTGGAAGGAAGGGACTTGCCAGACCCATCCGTCTGAAATATTCAGGTTGTTTTGCATTACATTGGCATAGCTCAAATCCAGATCTCAGCTCTTGGGATGGGGCGTGTGACCAGCTAAAAATGAGGGCACAGTGTCCACGGGAGACGTTTTGGAGAGAAAATGTGATATTATTTTTTCCCCTAAGTGTCTTTGAGCTTGAGATTTTCTTCTGGTATCACACTGGCTGCCGTGGCTCTTCATTGGGAGCAATAACTGCTTGCAGTCCTTGGGTTTCAGGGGTCAGCAAAACTGACAGGTTTGGGTCTGCTTTACATTCTGGTCCATGAAGAAATTGTCCGTTGTCCAAAGTGACTTTCCTCTGAACAGTTAGGTTTTGGAAACAAATGTTTCCGCGAGGCAAGGTGGTTCTCCCTGTTTTTCCTCAGAGCCATTTCAAGGCAGCATTGAAGTGTCGTTTCCTTTCAGAGTGCCCTTACTTTCTGGGAAAGTTAAAAAAACTTAAATAATGAAAAATATCTGAATCTTTAATATCTTCAATTAAATAATGAAAGATAATCTGAAAATGTTGAAGAGATTCCAATAACGAGGTGGTACCACAATGGCAAAATTTGGATTTTCCTTTTGTCACAGTGTGACTTCCCAAAGCTGGGAAAGTTTTGAAAAGTGACAGCAAGTAGCAGAGCCCAAACCAAGTGGGAAAAGGTAAATGATGTCGAGTAGGCTGAATATTAAGATTTTAATGCATGATGGCAATGAGAAATGGAAAAATAGCAGGGAGAAGAAGGGAGAGGTGACAGGGAGATATGAAGGATGCTTCCCTGCTCTCTGTTTAAAGCATTTAGAAATAACTTCTGCCTCCTACAGAAGTTATGCTGGGGTAGATAATCCTCTTCCCAGAGAGGAGTCTCTTGTTTTATAAATCTCTATTTTTCCAGTGAAAATTGCAGGATGGGGAGGGGTGGGACACGATACAACTTGTGCCTGTAGCTCGTGGGCACATCAGTCTTGGTGTACAATGTCTGCAGACAGGGAGTGGTGCCCAGGTTAATCATACAGGGAAAGGTAGGAAAAAACTCCATGTATTGGCTTGTCTTCCAGCCAAGTGTGCTGTGAGCCGGGCTCCGGAATTCTGTCTCTCCCTGTTCCTCGTCAGGGGATGGGAAAGCTCTGCAGATTAATAAGGGGATAAGAAGCAATTTTTTATCCCTTGGTAATTCCTCCTCTCCAAGAACAGTGTGTCTTGGCTGTCTAAATATCTCAGCCCTTTGGGGGGCTGGTGTGGGCTGGGGAATTTGGGATTTCCCTGGAGCAATGTTTTGGAGGGAGAGCCCTGACTTTCTCCAGGCTTTCATCAGGCATCTTTCATCAGCCTTTGAAGGCGGGGGGAGAGCTGGAGAATTTTTAGTGTGCTGTGTTTCAAAGAGTTCCAGGTTTGCTTTCCTCTGTGTTTTTTGAGTCTCTCCTCGCTCTGAAGCTCCCTGGTGCATGTTTGGAGGGGAGGATGCTGGATGGCTGCAATTCCCACTGGGTTTTTCCCAAGCTGCTGAAAAACAGGCTGTCTCACCAGCAGTTTCTTTCCCCAGCCTGAAACAACATTCCCTGTGGTCCTGAGCAGGAAACACTAAGCACAAGCTGAAGGCTGTGGTTTGGGATGTGCTCTCCTCTGGGTTGGTGCAGTGGCTCATCCAGGGAGTCACAGTTGTTTCCCTGCAGGCAGGAAAGGGGGGAGCCTGGCTGGCAGCTTCTCTCCGGTGACCCACATCGCTTTCCGTCGTTCTTTTTAAGATAAAAGTAACTAAAGGTGCAGGGAAGAATGTGGCCTCTGGAGGTCAAATCAAATGATGGATGCAGGTGTTTGGAAAACCCATCCATCCATCCACTGTTGTGTGCAGAGCTCTGGGAAGTGTGCCAGTGCAGAGGAGGGAAGGAGCAGTGCAGGAAAGAGCGTGGATTCAGTAGTCTTGCATCTCCCAGCTCAGCTTTTTCCTTTGCTGGGGGAAAAAAAAAAAAAAAGGGAAAGGAGAGGAAGGAAAAATACAATGTAATATTTTTCTAAATCCCCTCCCCTTTTTATTTATCAGGTTGAGCTTTATTGAATTTACATGCTGCTGATTTTAAAAGCATGGGGAGTAACAAGCAGAGAAACGTGAAAATATTAGAAACATCGAGGTCTTGCAGCTGGGAATTCCCATCTCCAAGATCTTCAGGAGAGATGGTTGTGCTGAAACAAGGCTTGTGATTTGAGCTGCTCAAAGGTACTTGCAGTTCTGGGAGTGTTCCTTGGTGCTTTGCTGCAGCATTCTTAGAAAATGGGGGAACCTCTCCTGCCTGTCCGTCCTGGACTTTTCATTCCTATCCCACTCAGCAGAGAGGACACTTCCCTCAAGAGTACTTCATTTTTCCTAAACCTCTTCATTCTGCAGGGAAGCTGGGAATCACTCAGCGTACAGGCAGCCCCCAAGTGTGGGATTCTTCCCAGGCTTCCTCAAAGTAGATGCAGATGAAGGAGAACTAAAAGCCTTATCAGGATCCTGCAGGAACCCGGCGTTAAAAGCAGCGTGAGGTGTTTCTTAAGCCCTGTAAAAACTACCTGAGCAAAATCTTGGAAAACGGGATTTCCTTCTTTGAGGGGGAAAAAAAATTAATGAAAAATACCTGGGCTGTGTAACAGTCAATCTGTTTCCTATCTTCCCTAAGAAGAAAAAGGAGATTGCAAGGAAGAGTTCCACTGTATCACGGTGTGATTATTAAATTTGTAATGAGGCAGCAATTATTTCTAACCAAGCGTGAAGCAGCATGACAGGAATTAGCTCACACCATGTCAGTGAGCAAACTCCAGCTTGGCAAATATCCACAGCGGCAGGGAGAGGGATGTGAGGAGAGCTCTGTGTTCCTCCTGTCTCTGAATGAGTGAAGACACTGATGCCTGAGGCTTTATACACCCCAGAGACGTGCTTTGAAAAACACACTTACAGCCACTCACTGAAGCTCATTGAGGAAGCAGAATTAAAATGGTTAACAAAAGCACGGGTCTCAGGTGTCGTTTGCAGTGACATTCAGCCCATTCTTGCTGCCTGAGGATGGAGGGAAGATGCATCTGCTTCCTCAGCCACAATTTAAGGGGTGCATATGCTTTGCCTCTGCTAAATATTTCACGGAGCAGCCTGTGTAGACGGAGTGAAGGAGCCAAGTGCTTTGATATAAAACTGTCCCTTTTTTAAACGGTGAGCATTAGAGAGATTTAAGAAGCACCCAGTCTGTTTTCAAGAGTCTAAATAAGCGCTTATGCATGTGCTCTCACCCTTCCTTCTCCAGTCCCCGTGATGGGCTTGCCATATAAACTGTTCCCGGGCTTTTACCGGAGATTTATTCCCAGCAGGGTGTTAAGTACTGAGAAGGGACTGAGAGAGAAAAATTCAAGAGCAGGAGCTGCAGAGGTTATGGTAATCTCTGTCCCTCAGCTTGCTCCTCTTCTGGACGCTCAGATTTTGTGAAATTGGTTTTTGTACAGGAGAAAATCTATAGCAAAGGGAGCGAGTTGGAGAGGTGGGCAAAGTACGGATCAGGGTTCTTTTCAGAGCGACTCCTGACATCTTCCTGCCTTTGTATTGGAAACCAGAGGCTCTTGAAACAGAGGAAATGAAGGCAGTCTGCAAAATTCCTTATTCTGCAGGCTTTTCTTCATCAGTTTTGCTCAGTAATGTAGTCATTGTGCACCAAGATTAATGACTGTGCAGGGATCTCCTTTCCCTTTTTAAGGAAAGAGAGTTTATTAATCTGCTGCACAGGGAGCTGAGATGGGAGATAAGGACACAAAGGGTTGTATTTTCTGGGAGCTGTGTGGGAGATGACTGTGCTTGGATTCACAGTGACAACGATAGGATTTGGGGTGTGTAGTTCCTTGCTTTGAAAGGATACTTCCTAAATATCCAGCCTGGAATTGGAGATACCTGTATATTTGCTGAAGTGGCTTGCAAAATTGCTCTAGAGTGGATTGCTGCTTCAAGAAGTAGAATTAAAGTTAGGTTTCACCCAGTGCAGTGCTTCTGAGGGCTTGTGGCTGGTACTGAGGGTATTCCCTTTCCCTGCTGACTCTGCTGGCTGAGCTGCAATGATTTTCATGGTCTCATGGGGGTTTTTGTTAGAAAATGTTACCCCGTGGGATAAAAGTTTGATACCCATTCAGGGTCTGATATCCATTCAGAAGTCACTTTTGGGGAGATGTTTGAATTTTGCCTCATGGCATGTTAGGGAATACTTGAATAAAGGGGGATAAAGCCAGCAGGAGGACCCCAAAGTGGTTTTTTTTTTCTGAATGGTGAGGAGAACTGCTGCTGTGTGCCAACCAAAAGGCATTAACCTTTCCAAAGGAACACTGCTGCTCCCAAAAATTGACCTATTGGTTTTACCAAAGATTCCTGTGTGCTGATTTAATTCCTGATTAGAACCAATGATTTTATAACACAGTTTAACAAACACAGTTACCCTGTTTGCTCGGTGCATTCGATTCTTTGGGGCCCTTTCCTAGCGACTGCTTTTGTGTCTATGTCAGATAGGATAAAGTTTACAGCAGCACCTAAGTATTTGAAGAATAGCTTGGAATATCATAGTCTTTCCATTCCTGCAGTAGCTTAAGACCACTGGGGAATGTTATTTTTAGACTCTTGATTTTTACAAGGCTGGTACAACTGGTGAAAGACTTGACAATTTAAAAAACGTAGAAAACCAGCAGAGTAGTGAACCATGAAAACAGTACCTTGTTTTAATTTGTGTAACTTTTTAATTCCTTGGTTGGAAGAAGGAGAAAACCAGCTCCCGGTTCCTGTTCGTGTTACCGGGTTGTTAATCAAGCCCTACACTCTGCCTAAACTGCTCTGTTCTCTCCTAGGAGTGTAGGGCTAAAACTGTTTCCACTGAGAGGAGCTGAATTTCTGATTTGTGAGCCTGAGTCGTTCCGATGTTGTTCTGCTCGGGGCCTGCTGGAATAAGCCCATTAAAAGCCCATTGTCAAGGAGTTTCTATTCTATGCCAGCAAAAATCAGATCTTCAAACATCCTCTGCTGGGGAACAGCTCCCCAATGCCAGAGATAAAACATCCAACCCAAACCTGAACGGACACGAGGAGCCCTTTATGTGTCTCTGAATTGCTTTCACCTCCTCATTGCTCCATTAATGGGTATCCCCACAGACCGGGAGCGCTCTCCCAGCTTCCCTCCGGTTCGGGATTACCCTGCCAATTGCCTGGTATTGTCAGGTCATTGGAGTGGAAATGAGAAACGCGAGCTGCGCTGCGGCGCTGCCAAGGCTCTTGGCTTGGCGGCCGCTGGGTGATGCTGGTAATTGTTACCAAAAGTGTAATTGCTCGGGGCTCTGCCTGCCATTTCAACAGAGCAGCCTGGAATTCCGCCTCCGGGGCACCTGATCCCTGCCTTCCCTCGGTTGGTTGTCTCGGGCACAGCAGCCCCTCGGAGAGTTAATCACAGACTCCCAGAATAGCTGGGCTTGGAAGGGAGCTCTGAGATCACCTGCTCCAACCCCCTGCCAAGACAGGGTCACCCGGAGCAGGTGACACAGGGACACATCCAGGTGAGTTTGAAATGTCTCCAGAGAGGGAGGCTCCACGCCCACCCTGGGCAGCTGTTCCTGTGCTCTGCCACCCTCATGGAAACAAGTTCTTCCTCATGTTGAGGTGGAATTTCTTGTGGTTTAGTTTGTGGCCATTGCTCCTCATCCTGTCTCTGGGCACCACCAAGCAGTCTGGCACCATCCTCTTGGAGGTATTTGTATGGACTGATGAGATCTCCTCTCAGTCTTCTCCAGACTAACCAGACCCAGCTCCTGCATTCTCTCCTCACAGGAGAGATACTCCACACCCCCCATCATCTTTGTGGCCTCCCCTGGACCGTGTCCAGCAGCTCCTTGTCTTTCTTGAGCTGTGAGTTTTCCTGGTGTCTCCTCAAGGCAGGGAAGGTAATTAGTGGGGTACATGATAAGCAGAAACCACCGCCTCGTTTTTGGCATGACACTAAAGATTTGCAGCTTCACTCCTGGCTCACATGAAGTCTCCCAGCACCCAGTGGCATTTTAGGGACTGACTGGATATTTTCAGGGAGCTGGAAAGGGAACTCAAAGCAGCTGTTGTATGCTTCTTATTTCCCCAGTCACCGCACCAGAATAGCACACAGACTGTTATCTGACCTGTGTTAAGCAGCATCTGATTAAATTACTGAAGCTTTTTGCATATTAATAGCAGACTCTGATTATTTTTGATTTGTTGGGTGGGTTTCTTTTTTTTTTTTTTTTTTTGCAGAAGTAGAGGAGGAACAGGTGCAGCTGTCTGAAGTTATGAGAGCCAGTGAAGATTTAGGTGTTTGTGTGCCCTGGTTAATATGACAGTGTGACAGCAGCCAAACACGAGCTCTCACAGCTGCTCTGGGCTCCCTCCGTGCCAGCTCTGCTCTTTGTCTCTTTAACTTTTATTCTTTGCTTCAGCTCTCCTTTGCTTTTACTGCTGGCTGTGCTCTTGCCTCCTTTTCGTATTATTTTCTCCATGTGCAGCTCTCCTACCTTTTTCTAAGTCCTCATTTTGGTGTTTTAATATTCAGCTGAATTAGATATCATTTCTTCTTTTGATGTAGGGAAATCCAAAGAATTAATAAATTATAATGGCACTACTTGGCTCTTAAGGAGTGCTTTCTGTCTTCAAAGTGCACAGTATTTCATTATTTATACTGTTAATTATATTAGTACTTGTAAGGAAAAAGCCCCTTAAATTGTTATTGATAAAAATAGTCTTTCAGCAGGATCAGAATTCAGCTCTTAAATGGCAGCAGATAATTTGTCCACTGGGGAGTACAGGGCCTTGGAGAAGGTGCCAGGTGGATTTCCAGCAGTTCTTCAAGTGTCTACTGAAAAGTCTTGCTTTATGTTTATAACCTGGGAGCTTTAAAGCATCCTGGACAAACAAAGGACAAACAAAGCCTTACAACATGCAGGACAGGTGGGTGGGATCCAGACTTTCCAAACTGGAGTTTAGGTCTGTTGCAAGGAATCTTAAGGTAAATGTTGAACTGTCCAGAAACCTGGACACCGAGACCTGCGAACTGTGTGGGAGACTCTCACATCCCAAAAAATCAGGTAGAAGCTTCCTGACTATTAACTAGAATCTGATTTTTTAAAACTCTGCAGAGAAGTGTCAGTTTTGAGCTGGTACCTGGCAAAGGGAATTCACTGATGTGTTTAGATGCTCCCGAGTGACTACTGCATGGATTGAGAAGCAGGTGATCTGAGCCCGCAGGAAGAAGACCAAAGAGAGGGTTTTCTTACCAGAAACCCGAGCATTTAACTCTCAAAATGTGGGTAAGGATGGCTCTGTACTCACCTTGTGCCAGGCAAATCCTTTGGCCATTATCCCACTGTGGAAATTCTTTTAAGGTTTTATTTTGTAATAAGCGAGACAGACCACGGGTGAAGGTTTAGGAGAGCCAAGGGATGAGGCACTAAATCTGCCCTTTCCCTTCCCAGTCCTGGTTTCCCTGCAGGGAGCTGCCAGTTTTAAAACACGGGCTGCTGCTAAAGCCAGCAGGATGAGTTAACTCTGGGGTGTGTTTTAGCTAAAGCTTAGCACACACATAACTTAACCTTAATCTCTTCTCTAACTGCACCATAAATCCACTGGCAGAGGTTTCTGTTCTACAGCCCTGTGTAAGCAAGAGGAGAACCAGCTGTGTTCCAGGGCAGGAATTACCATCCCTCTTTGCCCTGTTGGTGTCCTGTCCCAAAGGGCTGGACCCCGTCTAAGGTCAGCATTGCCTTCACAGGGAATCCCCCTGAATTTCTGATGCTGCCAGAGTGTTTGTAACCTGTGCATGACCTTTACCACAGGAGAGGAGCACAGCTTGATGGGGAAGAAATGCTTTTGTAAAGCAGGGAAGAGACACAAGGATTTTTGAGCAATGTTTCCAGGTGTCCCAGTGTTTGCAGACTTATACTCTTGATCCAGCACCCAAGAGCTTCTGTGGAAGTACCTGAGCAAGTGGCCAGGTTTTTCAGGATTTTTTTCTCTCATTAAGCACCCTAATGGGCCTTTAAGGCACATTTCAGTATTTTATCATTATGCTTAACAGTTTTAGTAGTTGGCTCTAAAAGTGCTCGTAGTAGTCAACTGTTAATCATCTTTCCATGTCTTAATTTGCCTAAGTCGTGCTTTACACTGTGAGTAAATTGACTTACTGGAGTAAATCACTACATCATGGAAATGAGTAGCAATGTCTGGGCTACGTACAAATCCATTAAAAATGAGGCTCAATGGCTCAGAGAGGGGCTGTCATTGTGGTGTGAGTTTATCCCAGTGTGCACACAGGGATTGTCTGGTGGAAAAGAGTTTTTCGGATGAGAAACAGATCTTCCTCTTCCCATTTTCTTTTGATGGCAGCGTGGGATCATGACCTCAGCATGGAGGGAATGGGAAGGGGTCAGGCCTGGGGGGTGACAGCCCTTGTGAATTAGCTGTGGGTGTTCCAGCTGGGTGCACTGATCAAGTGGTGGTGACAGCTATCTCCACATCTGTCGGACTGTCTGCTTGGCCCGAGTGTCCTTGAGGATGTTTTGGAATAAATGTGCCCCGGTAGGGCCCGTTCATCCCTGGCCATGTGTCCAGGAGCGAGCTCCTCTGCCTCAGCACAACCTATGTCTGTCCAGGAGTTGCAGCGTGGACAGTCTGAACTTGATTGCAGAGAAGTTTCCCAGGGATGCTCTAATCACCTGGAGGTTGCAGGAGGTTGTGTCCTATGGGCTGTCTTGCCATCGGAGCCGATTATTTGCCGGGCATGGCCTTGTCTTCCAGCTGCGTGTTTGAGGTTGTGGAGCAAACGGTGCCAAAGTTGGGCCTGACGAGGCTGTGGGAGGGAGGGCTGCTCTGTTCCACTCGGTTTGTATTGAGGCATTTGAGCCATTTGCTGTTGTGTAAAACAGCACAGGCCTTGTGCTCTGTGAGTCTCACTTCCAGACTTTGCCTGTTTGCAGAATAACACGGTGTGGAAGCCGGATTCCTGCCAGGACTGCCGCTGCCGGAGCAGTGTTGTCACCTGTGAGCCCACGGTGTGCAAACCCCCTCAGTGTGACTTCCAGAAGGTAAGGAAGGACTGCAACAAGTGTGTGTGGCTGCCCAGGGTCAGGCACAGGCTCTGTGCCCTTTCACTCCTTGTCGGTGCAGGAAACACGTGGTGTGGGAAACCTTTGTCTCCTTCGCTGCGCCCCAGCCAGAGGCCTGGGGTTGGAGCAGCTTGATCCCAAAGGAAGCCCCTGAATTGGGTTCAAACCTCCCAGCAGGAGCCCAGCTTGCAGTCCCCCTTCGTTTGAAGGTGGAGCTGGGGCTCCCTCAAAGATGCAGATGGACACTTTCCACTCTGTTGAGCAACAACAGAGCTGAGATTGTCTGTCTTGCAGCTTCTTCTTCCTCGTGATGCTTGTTGAGCTTTCGTTGTCTCCTGGTTGTCTTTGTCTGGGCCTTCATTAATTGGCCATGGAATCGGTCTTGCAGTAACATCTGGATTACTGGGGCAGGATGCATAAATGACAACGAAAATGACAGTTTTAAAGAAGCACTGCCGATATAATTACGTGGCTTTGTGAAGCAGGTTAAAATGTTTTCCGGTATGACAGCGCTAATGAGGAAATAATTTTGATTCTTACCGGTTTTCCCTGTTATTATCATTGTATATTGATTAAAGCAAGACTGAAATATTAGGAAATTTTGTGCTAAGGAGAAGAGAAATTAGAAGAGTGTTGTCATGGCACACCTAATAATGAGTGTGCTGGACAAGATGATAAAAATAAGATAAATGATAAGGTGGCAACTTTAAAGCTCATAAAGGGAAATAGATTTATAGTGAAAAATGGATCTGTGTGACTCCTTGACATGGGCAGTCTTCAAGACAAACAGTTTAAGTGTTCAGTAAGCATTTGGTCACCTAAACGTTGAAAAGAAGGATCACTGAGGATCTCAGGAGAAAAATATCTGGTCATTCCTCAAGGCTAAACCACCTACTGCTGAGCAAGGTCAGAAATCACCACCCCTCTCCATGGTTTATTTCTTGTCTGCTTATTTCTTTAAGTTTTTTGCAAATATTGCTGATCTTGTTACAGCAACAAGGCATAAACAAACAAATCTCAGCAGTCTAAACATTTATGTGTCAGACCTACCCTGTGTTTACAGGATGTTTTCAGTAGGTGGAAAATCAACAAACATGAGTTTAGTGGTGTGAACCAAAACAAACCAGCCACCAAGACCGGATTCTCCAGGGCAAGATGACAGTTTGGGACATGCAAAGGGAAGTGGTAGCAGCCTCACCTGACTGTGCTGTGGTTGGAAGTGGTCAGCAAGTTTCAGTTAACTCTAAAGTAGTGTTATTTTTTTTTAAGAAGTGGTGATTAAGCCGAAGAAGTGCAGTTGATGGTTCCACGTTCATTCTGCGCTTCTGCTGTGGTGAAATGTTACACTGAGATCCATCCTGTACATGGAGAAAACTATGGACAAAACTACACCTGTCCCACATTTCTCAGAGGTGTTTCAATGAGTAATCTTGGGGTTTGTCTTGGAGCAAGTACTTTCTATTCCTTGAAAACTAGTCCAGCTGTGGACTTCCTGTTTTTACTGTTAGGGATGTAAATTCTTGTGTTGTTTGGAGAGAAAAATGGCAAATACACAGTGGTGTGTCACCTCTGAGCAAAGGGATGTGGTGTAGCAGCGTCTATATGGAACTTGAAACCTTTCCTTTCAAAACTGGGAGCACCAGGGCCATGGTGCTTTATCTTCATGATAAAGTCTCTATTTGATGTCACATGTTTATTGGACCTTGTGTCTTTTTAGGGAGAAGTACTCCAAATAGCCTCCAACAAGTGCTGCCCCGGGTGTGCCTCCCGAGCCGAAGGATTTTGCCAGCACGAAGGACAGATCCACAGCGTGAGTGCTCAGTCCTGTTCCTCACCAGGGACAGTCCTTACCTGTGTTTAGCTCTGTTGGGTCCAGTCAGTGCAGGATGCTGAGCAGGGGAAGGATAGGGTCACTGTCGGATAATGGAATTTAGCAGGAGTTTGGTCAGCAGGGTTTGCACAAAGGGGACGTGTCGCTGAGAAATTATGTGTCCTGTGTGGTTTAAGGGGAGAAAATTTCCCACTTGTTCCTTCCCTTCGCTGCTTCTGTGGGTGACTTGAGACAATACAGTAGCATTAGGAGGGGAGCAAAGCACAGTGAACTTGCCATATTAGCTGTCCTGAAAGAAGGCTTTTCTCTGGGCAGCCATCTATGCTCTAGAGATTGATTGCAGTTGTGCGACCTGGGCTCTGTGTTTTGTAATCCTGAATTATTCAAGAGGCAGGCTGGGATGTGGTTTCACCCAGAGGGGGCTGAAAGGCCAAAACAATCAGAGTAAGTGTCTGCAGATAAGGAAAAAATAAAGATTCATGGGTAGCAGTTAATGAATCATGTCAAGCATTAGGCAAATGTAGAAAAATGGCTGAACAGTGAACCCAAGTCCTACATCTGGTCTCTTACAGCCTTCTCTGTTTGACAAGTCAGGCCCAAATCTCAAGAAGTATGCTAAAATTCCCAGGCACATTTGCATATCTGGACTGTGCATTCTGCACCTGAGAGGGATGTTGTAACCCTCTGTTTCAGCCTGAGGCATGACCAGCATGAATCTGTTACAAGCTAGACAAAAACTGGAATGGAGGAGTAACACATCCATCCTCTTCTCGTATTTCTTTGTGCCCGTGGTTTGGGTGATACTAAGTTATATCATACTGCATTATATTTCTTCTTGTTTGTGCTGTTGCTGCACTTTCCTGTGCTCTCTTACTTTTGTGTTTGGCTCTCTGTGAGCCCATTCTTTGGGTCGACATCCCCACGAGGCTGTGGACATACTGGTGCCTGTAGTCCTGTTTCCCTGTCACCTGGTCATAAAGGAACTTTTTGTCAGTGCAAAGTCTCATCCTGCTGGGCAACACAGATTTCCTGAAGGAAGAACTTTCCCCTGTTGTCATGCTTCAGGACCTGACCTTCATTCTACAAGTATCCAACTGGCAACAGTGGCCCTAGTGAGGAAAATATGTATCCTCTGTCTGAAAGGAGCTTCTTTACTCCCTGCCTAATTCAATATTGCGTCTTTTATGGAAATTAACATTCTCTCTTTGTTGGAAAGTGTTGCAATGCACCTCCTTGTTTCTTCTTGGGGCCAGATTTTCTTCCCCATGCCTCGGGGCAGAGGTGTTTGTTCCTGCAGTGATGAGTAAGCAAATCTAATTAGATCTGACTCACAGTGAAGTGTGTTAGGTACGTGGGGTGGGGGCTGTTCACCTGCCCACCTTGTGGTCAGGTGCGTGTTGGGGCCTATATTGAATATTTCTCTGAAGAAAACAGGTCTCTAAATTTAGAGTTTGCCCCACAGAAGCTGAAGTGGAGAGGGGCTGCATCCAACAGCCTGGGAGTTTCACTGGGGAAGTTAATACTGATTTAGGGGGGTTTGCCAAGGGGAGGGAAGGATCTATTTGCAGGTCTCACTGTGTTTCCTGTGCTGCAGCATGGCACGCAGTGGGCCAGCTCAGGATGTGTGCAGTGCTCCTGTGCCTACGGGAAGGTGAGCTGCACCCCCAGGACCTGCCCAGCCCTCACCTGTGGACCAGGGGAGCTGCAGGACACACCCCGGGGGTCCTGCTGTCCCAGATGCGTGGGCCGTGGCGGTGAGTACTGCGTGGGAATGGCTCCACTGATCCCAGCTGGAAACACCCTTTTGGGCCCACATCTAGAAAGCTTTACTGTTCTTTTTCAGTTTTATTGGGAAGACATCGATGTGTCTCTTAATTCCCTTTCTGTCCTGCTGCCGTATTCACATTTTTAATGGCTTCACCTGCAGCAGGGGATAAGCTTTAAGCAATGAGCAGATGTGTCTAATGAGTCCTTATTTTGGAGATTAAAAAGATCTGGGAAAAAAGATGCAGGTATTTCCTGTGCACCTGGACTGCGAGTTCCAAAAGTGCTAGAGGTATTGGATACCTTTTCTCATGGAAGTCCTGTGGGAGAAGTGGAATCCAGAGCATTTAATTCACAAGTCTAAAGCCCTTGGAAACTGGTGGGATTGTTACTGTCTTTGCCTGCTTTGACAAAAAAGATTTTGGGTTTTGATCGGGGGTGATGGAAAGGGATTAAAGGGCTTTGGAAAAGAAAATTTCCCCTTGTTTTCCTGTCTCTTAGAGCCTTGTTCCTTTGATGGCCGCCTGTTCCAGGACGGGGAGAGCTGGTGCCTGGGCCGCTGCTCCAGATGTGTCTGTAGGGATGGCACGACTCAGTGCTCCACAGCTGCCTGCCAGCCCCTGCTGTGCAGCCAGGTCAGGACCCACCAGCCTTTGGGCACATCCCTCAGCACCCTCCTTTTCCATGCAAAGCTTCTGGGTGACAAGTGGGTGATTTGGAAAAGGGATATTTGATCATTGGCAGTGAAGTCTTTCCCGGATTTCTGTTACTAGACCAGATGTGTGGGCAATTAACACTTTTTTTTTTTTTTTTGGATAGAAGGAAAGCCCACCTGTTTGTGTGCGTGCTAATTGTGTTTTGCTTGGTCCTGAGATACTCAATTAGTATTCATTTGCTAAGCAGTCTGCATTAAAATCAATTCGTGCCTGCTTTAGACTCCTCCTTTCCCACTCCAAGTGGACTGGTGTTACCTGCTGTGCCATTGCACCAATGTTTAATCAGCCAATCATTAGGATTTAATTTGTGGGAACAGGAACAACTCTGTCATTTGCTGTGGTGTGTTTTGAGAGAGAACATCCAAGTTAATGCAGCAGAAAGCCAGTTCTGGTGGTGTTCCAGGTATTTCCTACCAAGGACATTTCCCAGTGGAAGGGACATTAAGGAGCAAGGAGCCCGTTCTGGTCTCAGTCACACCTATTATTTTCTTGCACATACCTTTATCTCTGTCCCTTCCTTCATTCTCCACTCCCTGTCAAAAGCCAGGACCTAAATTCTCCCAGGATTAAACTTCCATATTTCAGAAAACTGTGCTCTCCCTTAGGCTCTGAGGGAGAGGAACTCCAAAAATTCCTGTGTCCCACCACATATCCCGCCAAAATCCACAACAGAGTTCTTTTAACTCTGCTGGGAAATCTGTCCTTGATAACTTATATACAAAGTCTTCCACTCCTTTTTTTTGAAAGGCAAGGGATTGGCTAACAGAGGTGAAATGATAGTGCTTGGCATTTCCACCCTAATTCCAGTCCACCAGTCAGTGTTCCAGTCGTGCTTATGTGGCTGGAGGGAGGTGCTGGTGAGCAGTGCTATTCCAAATTGTCGGGTTTGTGTGTGGATTTGTAGCAGTGGAGTTACAGACACATTTTGGATGAATGGAGTTGAGGCCTGCATGTTGATGTGAAGTGCCAGTCTATCCCAGCTTGATTTAAATCAGTCATAAAAAAAGTTTAAATTGGGAAAATCCGGTTTTTAAGCATAATTTAACACCTGTACAGACACTATGGATGGATTTAACTAAAACAGTGCAGATGCCTGAGAGGGGGTGGGTGTAAATCATGCATTCAAAACCTCAAAATGTGGCAATACCAGGAAAAAAACTCCTCTCATCCATCTCCTGCTTTATTGTGCTTCCCTGCATAGCTTTATGTATATTTTTCCCTCAGTATATTTGTGTACCTGAATATAAGCACTTTATCTTGTGTGGGTGTCTTAATCTGCATCTGTCCATGTGTTCAGTTGCCATCCAAATAAGCCCAGAAAATGAGATGAGGGACAGATCCTTCAAGCCTTCTGCACTGATCTCATGCTGCTTATGGGGCCAAAACGAAGCCTGGAGTGCCAGTGGGTTATTCCATGGACGCTAAATGCCTGGAATTCCAAGCACTGATGGTGACCCCCACGTTAACTGTTCATGCTCTTATTTTCTTTGTCTCTGCTTTCTGTTTAGGATGAAGTTGTGGTTCTGTCTCCTGGAAAGTGCTGCCCAGAATGCGCTCCAAAGCCCTGCTCCGTGTCGGGAAGAGCGTTCCAGGTGACTTGTGACAAACCACACCAAAAGGCAGTTGCTCACAGTTTTTGGCACATCTCTCTTTCCCTGCTCGGTGACACCTGACTTTCTGCCAGCACTGATAGTACAACCATTGCTTTTTTCCTTCCTGGAAAGCCAGGAGGGTTGACAGAAATCAGGACTGAATAAGAATTTGCTGACCAGCAGAAAGGAATTTTACCAGATGAAGCACATGAGGCACTTGCTTTCCACAATTTTTGAAGGAGGAAAGCAAAAAGCACCAGTGGTCAGAGTATTTATAGCTTTCATTGTATCATCTGGAATTAATTTAATGCATTATTTAATGAGTGTATGTGTGTGGGATTTTCTGTTAAAGATTATTTTTTGCTAATAGCAGCAGTTAAGGCCTCTCCAGTGCCACTGGTTTGCAACTAATGAGAAAGCCACACCACAGTGTCCTCTGGACCTCACCCCTCTTCTTCCTGTTTGCTGATGATACGGGGATAAGCATTTTTAAAACAGAGTTTGTTATCTGATACAGACATACAGAAGGAGACATCATAAGCAGGTTACCAGCAGTAATTTGGCTGTTTTCCAAGAGCGTTTGACAGTTCTCTCCGTGTTCCTTTTTGAACAGCACGGCGAACAGTGGAGAAAAAATGCCTGCACTGCGTGTGCGTGTCACAGAGGGGAAGTGAGATGTGTGAGGGAGACCTGTGGCCCTGTCACCTGCGAGGAGGTAGTGACAGATCCCCCACCTCCCACCCCTCGGCTGCACCCCCCCCGTGCTGTGCTCGTGCCCAGGGGCTCCGGCAGGCCCGCTTACTGCTCACTGCTGTTCCGCAGGGGGAGAGCAGAGTGCGGCGTCCCGGGAAGTGCTGCGAGGAGTGCGTGTCCTCCCAAGGGAGCTGCTTGGACGGTGGCACCCTCAGGTACCACGGGGACACGTGGAACAGCAGCCGCTGCCACTTCTGCGCGTGCCAGGACGGGCGGGTCACCTGCCGGGGAGCAGAGTGTGCCAAGGTGGAGTGTGCCAAGGTGAGAAAGGTGTCTCTTCTCCCCGGGGGTGTCTGTCAAGTCTTAGGATGGATTTTTTTTCCCTCCCCCCTCCCTTTTTCTTTATTCTCAATTTGAGGCACTCCAAGAACTGGACCTTCTCTCAGGGCTTGTTTAGTGCAGCCACCTTGAAAACGTTTCCCGGGGAAGGAGAGCAAACTTGGGGTTTTCCACGTGGATTTGCTCAGTGGGCTTGCATTGTGAAGCAAAGCAGAGTGAGTCAGGGAGAAACTTCCCTTGGCTTCCCCGCTGTGCTGTGCTGTAGGGGGGGGTGTCAGACACCCAGAGCATTCAGTGCCTTTACCAGGAGCTGAACGTGAGGACAAACGTACAGGTCAGAGAGAGTTAAAAGCTGGAGAAATGTTCCTTTTATCTCTTAATTCTCCGTGCTGCAGTGGCCTTCAGTGAGGTATTTGGATATGGAAATCGATGTTCTACTTTTCTCCTTTTTTCCCCCATGCCATTCTTGGTATGGAAGTGAAGCTGGCAAGGTATTTTATTCCCGGTGCTGTTTACTCCAAATCTCATATCCCCCCAGCCAGGTTATATTTGCTCTGCAGTGGATGTGCAAAATGCATTAGATAGGGTTGAATGCTTCACCCACACACGGACAGATAAGGTTTGAATTGCCTTTTTTTTGCAGTGGTCTCTGCAAAATCTGAGAGAACTGGGATTGTTCAGCCTGGGGAAGAGAAGGCTTTGGGGCGACTGAACTGTGGCTTTCCAGTACCTCATGGGAGCCCACTAAGAAGATGGAGAGAGTATTTACAAGGAATGTAGTGACAGGACAAAGCAGAGTGGCTTCAAACTGACCATAGGTTCAGATTGGATGTTAGGGATAAATCCTTCCCTGTGAGGCCCTGGCACAGGTTGCCCAGAGAAGCTGTGGCTGCCCCATCCCTGGAAGTGCCCAAGGCCAGGCTGGAGCAGCCTGGGATAGTGAGAGGTGTCCCTGCCCATGGCAGGGGTGTGGAAGTGAATGATCTTTAGGGTCCCTTCCAACCTAACCCATTGCCTTTGAAACAGCCAAAATGCAGGGTTTGGGACCCAAAGTCATCCCCGCTGCTGATCAGCTGACCTCAGACTGCACGGAGGGATTTGGCTGGGTGAGAAGTCGTGGTTGGCATAAAATCTCCTGCACTTGCAGCTGTTTGAGTGAGGCTCCTGCGTGCTCCTGGCTGTAAATTGGATCATTTACACTAATGATGATGGCATGCTGTCATGGCTCAGTGGGGAGGGTTAGTTAATATTCATGCTCACGTCCTGGGTACTGACAAAAAAACCCCATTATTCAGGAAAGCCAGGGATATTTTCCAGTACAATAGCTGGAGATGTTAACGTGTAGGGTTCAAAACTCCTCAAGTCATGTTCAGTTTACCTTAATAGTACAAGGTGTACATTAATTAATTACAAGAAAATATTTCCTCAGAAAGCAAATGCCATGCTTTCTCCTTCCTCTGCTTTTTCCTTCTGGAGTTGCAGGTCTGTTTTTTAGGCACCTGCCTCAATAAATCAGAGCAGATGTGAAGCCAGGAGCATTTGGATTCATCTCTTCATCAAGGCACCATTAGTTTTCTGGTCACATCATCCTATTGAAAGTGTAATGAGGCCACAGATATGAACTGCAAATCCTGGACAGCTCAACATGAAAGGAGGGTATGGGAGAGATTTAGCTCCAAACCCTTTCAAGCAAACCTGTCCAGCACGGTGTCCGTGGTGATTCTGACCTAATCCTCAAAAAGCCATTTTCAGCAGGTTGGGAGCCAGGAATACATGTTCTCAGCCTGGAGTATGATGAATCTCTGGGCAGCAAAGCCACAAGTTATCTCCCACAGCCTCTCCCTTTTCTGAGTGTTGGCAGAGCAGCGTGGTTGCAGCTTTTCTTGTTCCATGGGTAGTTGCTCTCAGTTTTCCTCTACTGTGTGTTTATGGATGAGGGTGGGGATGTGGGCAGGGATGGGGGTGGGAGAGTTTACAGTTCAGAGTGGTGACATGAGATTCAACCACTGCCAAGGGCGTTGTGGAGCAGTGACTGAAGAGCAGAAATGTGTAGAAACAGCAGAGGGAGGTTTAGGCTGTGTGTGGTCCTCGGTGACGAGGAACCAGACGGTTTCTCCTCTCTTCCCCTCCTCAGGAATGCACTGGAGGTGCCAAAGTGTGGTCTGGCTTAGGTGTTCTCCCTTGATGAATCTTAATTCCCCTACAAAAATTGAGTGTGCCAATGTGGCACAGTGAAAATTGTCCTGGAAAATTGTTCCTGCTGGAACAGCCTCCCGGTTGGCACAAATCAAAAAAAGTTATTTGGTAATCTTGGAAATTGATGCTGTTTCTTTTGAGCTGTGTCCTGGTTCCCTAGGGACAAAGTTTCCCTCTTTTCTAAATAATGAAGCTTCTACTTGGGCACAAAGAGTTGTGGTGAATTGAGGCACTTTATTCCTTTCTCCTGCTGCTAAATTCTTATCTTCAAACTGAAGTTATTTAAGTGGAATCCGTGGAGTTGTGACAAAGAACAGGCTTTTTCCATCTGGGATAAATAGAGCATGTGCTTTGAAATTCTCTTGGGGGAGAAAAAGTAGAACATTGAAAATGAAGGTAAGCTTCTATGCACTGAAATCTTGACAGTGGTCCAGTAAAATCCTAGTGATCCACAGTAAAAGGAGGTGGGGGGGATCTTTCTCTGCGGGATTTAGGGATGAAGTAATGGCTTTATCGCTGAATTCCATGGCCTTTTCTGAGGTTTGTTCTGCAGCTGCAATGTTCACTAAGCACATTTTTCAAGCTATACCTACAGAGATGAAGTGGGATACAAAGAAGATAAGGTGAAATTAGATATTGGAGATTGCATTCCAGGGCAAGAGCTGTTCTGCCTCTGCATTCCACAGTGTTTTGGGCGATGTTGGTTCTGTTTGAATTGCTGCAACCTTTCTCTTCCCAGGGTGAAGAATTAATACACTTCGATGGAAAGTGCTGTCCTGAATGTATCTCCAGTCAGAGTTACTGTGTTTACAAAGAACATACCAAAGCTGTGAGTATCCTGGTACTTTGGAGCACAGAATAGTGAGTTCTGAGCATAAAGGTTTGGAGGGATTCTGTTCCAGTTCTGAGAAGGATGTTATTTGAAAGTATAGCAGAAAAATAATCCATTGCTATTGTCTGCAGATTGCTTTTGCAGTTCACAGAAACACTTGTGTGCATCTGCTGCAGAATTCCAGCTTTTCTTGCTCTCCTTTGTGCCCTACAATCAATCATTTCTCTTTAATATTTAATATCGCTACTCATGAGTTTCCTGCACATCTCACAGAGTTAAAGACATTATTTTAATCCTGTAAAGTAGAAACAACAGAGCTGGGGCAATGTGTGGCTTTCTGCCTCTGTATCCCACTGATTATAATCTTTACTGCCACAGGAGACCATTATTAATGTTTTCAAGGAACTTTCCTCCAAAGTTAAAGGAAACATTAAGGACCTTGGACTTTTCATTGCTCTGACAGATGAGGACTTTTAAAAATGCTCGTTATCTCTTTTTCGTCCGTGTCTTCATCCCTGTGGTGTTTCCCCCTGAGATTTTCATGCGTGGCAAAACCACCGTGTGCCAAGGCTCTCCTTGGCTCTTGATGCCCATCCCGTGTTTCTCGTGCAGAACGGAGAGCTGTGGGAAGAAGGGCGGTGCAGGGAATGCGAATGCCGGGAAGGGGAGGTGACCTGCTTCCAGCGCTCCTGCCCGCCCTGCCCGCCGGGCAGCCTGGCTGTGGAGGTGAAGGGGGACTGCTGCCCACGCTGCCAGCCAGGTACAGATCCAGTACCAACCCATTCCTTGTCCTGGAATCCTCGTGGCCCTCTCTCCCTCAGTACCCTGCGGGGAATTTTAGCTTGTCTGGTTTTCAGTTGCTAATTAACTACTTTTAGTTCTTAGAGAGGTTTAGGGCTCATCCAAAGGCTCCCACTGACTTCCTCTGGCTTAAGCACGGCCTTCTTTTGCCAAAGGAGTTTCTCCTCGGGGTTGGTGTTTTGGAAATGTTTTGTCTTTTTCTTTTTTTCTTCAGCTACCCCTTTCTGAATCCTAACATGGAGTTTATGGGCTCCTGATTATTTCTTGGGAGTGGAAGGAAGAAAGAATCTACTTGCACTGTTATGCCACAAGCTCACCTTGGCTGAATGGCTGCCAGTTAATAATTGTTTGGAAAGATTAGGATAACCTTAGCTTGTATGTTAATTTTGCATATAAATTCCTTTTTCTCCAGGATATTGTCATTCCCCTGGATTTACATTTCTCAGTTGGGAGGCTTTAGCTGTGGGTTGCTAGTTTTTTATGTTGTGTAGCTCTTCTTGTTGCATTCATATAACTTTGGCTTTTATCAGAGTGCTCCAGTTAATGTGTTATCTCAGGAAAGTAGCTTCACAGTTTAATTGTACTGGAGTGCCTGGGCACATTTACCATCTTTATGTTTTAAAGCTTGTTATTTACTGCTAATGAAAATGCAAAGCACTACAAATTGAAAAGTGAGGAAAACAGGGCTTGGATATTTCAGATGAAATTGTCCTGGATTTTTGAAAGGGAACAACATCTGCATAGGCTGCTGAGGAGGGGACAGATGATACAGTGTTCTCTTCCTTATCAAGAAGTGCCACTGGCTTCTCATAACTCTTGGAAATCTGGCCATTTCGCTTCCATAATGGTATCATTTTGGAAAACCCAGGCTTTGAAGTCATGGCATTGGACATACAGAGCCAAGTGAAATTGCAAAAGCTTGCCTTTTTTGTGTCCTAAAAGGTAACTGGCAATTTCCTTTACCCAAGCCTGCTGTTTTCCCTCTGTGCTTCTCTGTCTTGCAATGCAGGGGATGAGAAACAAATGTAAAATACAGCCTGCAGCAGTTCAATCCGTGAGCTCAGAACATCAGCCCCTGCCACATCTGCTTCCATAAAGCCAGCAAAAAATTGATTGCTGCCTCTGAGAGATGTGCAGCAAATACTCCCTCTCACTGAGAACTTTTGGCTTGGAGCAGAGGGGATTTTTTTTTTCTACTTAGGGCAAAAATTGTGCCATTCTGTACCTCTCCAAATACCCGTGGTCAGGAAGTACTTCTGTGATGCTGTGACATCAAGGTTTTGACTGGAGGGGCAGCGGTGTTCCACCTGTACTCTGACCTGGCATGGACACAGTCTTGACTTATGGAGGGGTTTGACTGAAGGAAACTCAAATTCAGGTTGTTTCAGGCCGTTAATTCCTGATGACTGAGGATTTTTACTGCTGAGAAACCGTGTGGGCAATGACTATCCTTTTAATCAACAGCCTAGAAAATCTGAGTCCCTATAATAACTTCTCACCTATTAAATAGAGCGATAAAATATTCAGCATAACCCGTACGTATTTACGCATAAAAAAAAATCCCGCTCCAAAACTAACACGCCTCGGGCCACCCCACGGAAGCGAGGGATGGATTTCACTTGGAGTTTGGAACAGCCTTGTTTTGCGCCTTCCTGAGTGCAAACACTGCTGCTGGTTTCTCCCCTGTGCCAGGTGGGTGCCACCCGGACTGCGTGACCTGCTCCCGGGCCCCCGATCACTGCGACGCCTGCCGGGACTCGAGGAAGCGGCTGCAGGGCGGGCGCTGTGTGGAGACGTGTGAGCCGGGCTTCTACCAGCACGGGGGGACCTGCTTAGGTAATCCCTGCAGGGCCCAAGACCCCCTCACACGGCTCCCTTCTCTGTTGCATGCCCTGCTTTTGGCTGTGGGATCCTGTGGATTTATTACAAAGAGGCTACCGGGCTTTGCTGAGATGTAACCGTGAGACTTCAGCAGGTTTCCGATGGGAGCCCCTGGAGAATGCAAATTCTCCAACTCTTTTGCCAAAATGAGTCAAAATTATCTCATTTTACCTGAGCGGGGAGGGGGGGTCTTGCCACATCAAGACATTTGGGATTGATGCATCTTTCTCCTCTCTTCCTTCTCCTGGAAGCCTGCAATGAAACTTGCTCAGCCTGTACCAATGGATTTGAGTGCTCCTCGTGCCAGACATCCCTGCTGATGAAGAATGGGCAGTGTGTGCCTTCCTGTGGGAAGGGATACTTCCAGGATCAGCTCCTCTGCACAGGTACCTCAAGCCAAAAAACACTGCATCACTTTGTGATAGCAAAAGAGTGTTGTGTGTGTGTGTTTCTTTGACTTCAGTGCACACCAACTGCATCTGCTCATGCCAGACCTTTGAGGAGATGGTACTTTGAGGTGTGTAGAAAATTGCTTGGAAAGGTGGGGGATTGATAGGACTCAGAAAATACTGTTGGGGAAAGTTTCCTGCTTTGTTTTGCCGTTCATTCGTTTCATACTGTGCAATTTTCCTGAAAGTTCATTGGACTCACTGTTCTCAGGAAGCATATTTGCAAAGTAAAGTAGTAATTCTGTGAAACACTGAGATGTGTCTAAATCCTTTATCTTAGGAATTGGAAAGTCTGAGAGTAAGGCTGGGAAGTTAGTTTTCTCTTTTATGGAACTATGACGGTGCTTTTATGAGCTTCCCCTGCTCCTTTGAAATACTTTTAACTTTTCCCAAGCTATAAAGCAGCTGCTTTTTATCACTATAGTTTGGTAGTTTTCTCTAAAATTAGCACTTTTTCCCTGTTAATTTTGGCCTTTTTAGAAGGCTTCTAATTATTCCTGCAGCTCTAATTCAGCAGGGGGATGGAGCACATTCTTAACTTCTTGAGCCATTGCTTTAATTTCCTTGGAACTAACCCTCCTGCTAAAAGTTAAGTACAGGCTTAGGGCTTTTGGCAGGTTTCAGGGGAAAGCACTTTAGATGGTTAAGTCCAGCTTCCTTTTCTGAAGTGGTTTCCCTTGAAGAGCTGACCACTTGTTCCAGGTTTTGAAAGTCTGAAAAGCCTCTGTCCTTCAGCAGCCACTGCAGCCCAGGGCACCATTGTGAATGTACAAATAGAGAAGAGAGACCCAGTCCTAAAGAATTTATAGACTTAAGTATCAAATAATCTTCTACTTCATTTAGTTTTATTTTGCCATTTCCTTTCCACCTGCTCCTGGTGTTTTAATTGGCAGTGCCCCTGTGCTGCTGAAGCTGTAGGGAAAGGGTAATGTTTCATTTCATTGCTGCTTTGTAGATTACTGATTGTGCACTCCATCCACATTTGCAGTCACGCATGCTTGCAGCTGAAAGTTGCTGGGAAAATTTGTTCCTCTCTCCTCAAGGGAATTAAACCAATTTGCTTTAGTTCTGCCTGGCTGCATTTTCTGCATAAAGTCAAACCAGTGGAGAAAGTCTTAAATTTGGGATACGCTCCGTAATTCATTGCCATTCACTCTTTCCTTGAATCCTCTTTATTTTTACCAGTCTCTAAACAGATTGTGGAGGTGAGGCTCAGACTGCTCAGAAAGATTTTTCTCATAATGGTTTTAACATCTACAATCAGCATGTTCCAAAATCACAGAAAAGATGAACTAGACTGTGTTAATTGCTGTAGTTCCAGTAAACTCCCTCTTGAGGAATTCGCTCTGGACTTGAAAGAGGCTGACACCAGGTTTCTTACTCCATCCTCTTGTTGGAACACTGATGTCTGCATTGTAGCAAAACACAATGAATTAGCCTTTCCTTTTGTTCATGTTTTATAACATCTTCTCTAATTGAATCTCTTTTGAATTTCTGATTACAGCGGTTTGATCTCTGCCCTGTTTTAATCCTACACCAGGGTTGTTTCCTGCCCCATCCCTCCACCTGCTTCTGTGAAGTGTTGGTTAAAACCATTAAAAGAAAGTAAATTTGAGAATAAAAGGTGTAAGTTCAAGAACGTAGGAGTGGACTTAAAGATCATGGACCAGCTTGTGTCAGAGCAGAAACAGGCTATGGAAGCAGTTCAGACCCGCCCCCCCCTCCAAAGGCAAAGCAAAGGGAAGCAAAAATAAACGATGTCTGCCTGGTAGAACAGAAGGGCTCGAAGGACTCGCACTGTTCAATGCTCTCACTGCGTTTTTCTAACTTAATAATTTATGTTTTCAAGATTATTCAAAAGCCCAGGCAGAACTTGAGTGTTTCTGCTTTGATCTCCCAAAATGGGAACGTTGGGATGTGTAACTTGACACTAACGGACCCGGCTCACTCCTTAGCTTGGATTTTTTGCTCACTACCTGTTGTTTTGCCCTGCTGTTCCTGGCTGTGGAGGCTCATCCTGAGGATCCAGGACTGAGCATGGCTAAGCTGAGCTTGCCCAGCTCGGGGTGAGGAGGGCAGGGAGAGGTGGTTGATGGTACCGTGCGGCATGGAGCAGTTGGACCCATCTGTGCTTTCCCAAAGCTGAGCAGTGACTTCTCAACTGTACTCTTGCTGGGCATTAGCCATCCTGCTGGGAATGCTTTACATGTTTGCAGAAGAGACAGTTTGGTGGGCTGCAAAACAGCTCGTACAAATCCAAACTGGAAATAACCAGGGAGGGCGGAAACAGTTTCCTGGCAGTGCAGTCACTTCTGCTGATTTATTTTCAAACAGCCACTTAGTTGCTGCAGGCAAAGATGTTTTAGCTGACAGTGGCTCATTGAATGCTTCCATTTTTTTCCCCTGCTCTTTCAGAGGAGTAGGTGCCTGGCTGTTTGGGTGAGGAGCAGCTGTTGAGCCTGGCAGTGATCCAGTGCTGAAAGAGCCAAATTTCTGCAGGCAGGGCTGTGTGTGAGGGTGTGGAATCACAGAATGGGTTGGGTTGGAAGAGACTGTAAAGATCATCTAGTTCCTACCCCTCTGCCATGAACAGGGACACCTTCCACTACACCGGATTGCTCAGAACCCTGTCCAACCTGGCCTTGGACAATTCCAGGGATGGGGCAGCCACAGCTTCTCTGGGCAACCTGTGCCAGGGCCTCACCACCCTCACAGGGCAGGAATAGGTTGAGGCTGCTCTTCCAGCTGCATCCACCCGGATCCTTCCAAAATCACTGCAGCTTCTCAGAAGGTCTGATGACCTCTGGTAGGCCCAGCTAGGAATGCAATTTTAACCCAACAGCTGCCTGTCTAGAAGGCTTGAAAGCTGCTGTGGATTTGCAGGGTCTTTGCCAAGGGCCAGCGAGAGCCAACTGGTAACTGGAGTGCTTGGTTTAGTGCAGGCAGCAAACGGTGTGTGGTGGGAGCCAAAGCACCTCTGCCCAACTGACCTGGCTCTCATCAGAACTGTGCTTTTAATACAGCTGTGTGCAAGGCTGCCTGTTGGAAAACAGAGCCAGGAGGGAAACATGTCTCTTGGAAAGGAGCAGCAGCTCCAGAGAGGACTTGAGAACTTTGCAAACCACTGGGTATGTTCAGATGTGTCCACATAGTGAGGCGGGTTAACAGTGAGGGGTCCCAGCTGTGCAGTGGGAAGTCTGTCATGGAAGGATCCAAGTCCTGGAGTCTATTCTTTCAAGAACATGTTGAAAGGTAGAGTGAGCTCAGGCAGGAGCAAAACACTGAGGTCTGGAAGGTGAAGTGAGGACATTCCAGTACTTAGACATTTACAGCATGAACTCACACCCTGCAGTTAACTTTTGAGTGCAGACGTGCCCTGAGAACCATCCAGCCAGGAATGAGATGCAGGATTTTTGTCAATAAGGGAAATTATCATCTGGAGAAGAAAAACATGCACAAGCTTTACCTTGGGATGGGATAGTTGGTATCCATTGTGTTGGGATTCAGCCACAATTAAACGCACATGCATGTTGAGGGGAAGATCCTGTCTGGCACAGGATGCCCAGTGTCCTTATAAGACTCTCCTCACACTGGAATATGGACTGGGAGCACAAACATGTACCTACCTTATTGTGAAATAATAAATTGAAGAACATCTTTGGAACATACTTGGGTGTAATCAAGAAAAAAAATCTTAATAGCTAAAAGAAGTGTAGTTTGCACAGCTGCTGCAAGCACTGGTAGCACGAGATCTGACAGGAACCCGTGTCCCAGATTCTATCAACAGTAACCACAATGGGCTGGATTTCCCTCCCAGGTGAACTTTTGCACAGTTTTGAATAAGGTGACTCGTTCAACAGCTGGTTTGGGAGGCAGAATTGCTCTCCATACAGTTCTTAGTTTAACTGTAAGGTGCCATCATGCTCAAGCTTACTCGGTTCTGCCTCTGTGCTCCTGTGCCCAGATGCCACAGGGAGGGCTTTTTACAGTGCCTGCATTGGAGGAATGGGATATCCTTCAGGAATAGCTGAACCATTACTGTGTCCCAGCCATGATCCATGGCTGGTTGGAAGTGGATTGTTGGGTAATCCTGGGCTTTTCCTCCCTGCAGCTTGTCATGAGTCCTGTTCCTCGTGCTGGGGGGCTGCTGAGAGCAACTGCCTGTCCTGCAAAGACACGTCTCACGTGCTGAAAGCAGGGCTCTGCCTGGCCAGCTGTGGCCAGGGGTTTTACCCGAAGGAGGGAATCTGCACCGGTAAATACCTCTTTGAGAAACGCTCTGCAAAAAAAAAAAGGAATCAATATTTCGTTTAACTGTGCAGCAGCTGGGATTTTATTCGTGTCTGACAAGCCAGCTGCACCTTGTGCATTAATACAGGGCGAGGAAAGCTGCTGTTTGTTTGTGTGATTATTAATTCATTTAAGTTAATCAGATGATGAAAGGTTTAAGGGTTTTTTTCCTCTCCGAACAGCTTGAAAGCCTGAGTTGTTTCTGAGGGCTTGACAAATCCATTTGTCTACGGAAAGAAAAATGGCCTTTGCCAGCAGGTTTCTGTAAATTTAATTATAATTCAGCATCACAGTAACTAATACCTGCACAGCAGATGCGCCTTGGGAGCTGGGAAGGTTTGCTGGGAAAAGGGGAAGAGATGGCCAGAGGGAATTAAAACACCTCAGTCAAACAGCTTGTGAAGGGGGATTTTTCAAAACCCCAGAGCTGTTCCTGGAAACCTCCAGGATTCAGACCTTTCGTCTTCTACCCAAACCAGGCATTTTGATACCCAACTGGAGACCCGTAAACTGGTTTGACTGGTGATAAGAAATGAAGAATGGTTGAGTAAAACACTTGACCCTTCTAAATATTCAACAGTGTATGTTGCCTGAGGGAATAAACACTTGCCTTATGGAGCCAGGGTTCCATAGTGCTCTCGGACAGCAGGTCAGTTCACTGCAGAGCTGACTGCCTGGCAGGGTACAGCCCACAGGGATTGAGAAGAAGCATTTTCCTGCTTGACTTTAGCTGCATTTTCCCACTTAAAACTTTGATGTGAAGATAAGGGGGAGGAGGGGGGGGATAGTACCATTTTTTAAATCAGTTTTTCCTCCATCCTTGACAGCTTGTGGCCACTTCTGTGAAAAGTGCTCCTCAGACATAGGCAGTTGTGTGGCCTGTGCTGCAGGGAAGCTGCTGCATGACGGGAAGTGCCTTTTGGAATGCCCAGATGGATATTTCCCAGGCAGCACCGGAAGATGCAGAGGTGAGAGACATATTTGCCTGACCTTTCCTAAAGCCCTCAAAGCACCCTCCACTTGTTGCCTGCTTTTCCCCAGGTGTGGGGAGGGAATGGTAAGAGCGTGGAAGTGCGAGTGGGGACAGGGAATTTGATTTTTTTATCTTGTTCTCTTTGGTTCACTTGTAAAGGATTGTTTGAAATAACCCCTTTGCCTTGTGAAGCACATTAAGACACACTGGGACACACACTCGAATCACTGTGTGAGTGAGAGTTGTTGCTGTTAGTGGTTATTAATACACGTGCACTTCTGCTCTCATTAGTTCACTTAGCTGCATATCATTCCAACTGGGAGTTTTCCACAGCTGGAGGAGGCTGTAGTCAGCAACACCACTCTCAGGGAGAAGAAGTGGGATGTTTCAGTTCTGTGTGCTCTTGTTTCTTTACCAGCTTGTCACGCTTCGTGCTCCAAGTGCGAGGGACCTCTGGCTACTCACTGCACCTCCTGTTCCTTCCCTCTGGCATTACACGAGGGCCAGTGCCTGCAGGGCTGTGGAGAGGGTTTTTACCAGGATCACAACGTCTGCAAGGGTAAGTTGTGTACTTGGAATAAGTTCCTCAGTTTTCTACTTTGAGAAAAAGTGATTTTTCCCACGTACTTTCTGCCTTCACACCCTCAGGATTTAGTGATCTGAAGGACTGTTTTTTCTCTTCTCTGTGTATGCTGCTGAAATAAATATACATTGCTTCCAAGTTCTTCTTAAGAGGTGGATGAAAGTCCACATACAACTGGTATGAAATTCCACAGACACCTGATAGATTTGCAAAGACTGAGGTCATTGTTGCAGCAATGGAAAGCCTGAGAATTCGGAAGATGAATTTATGCTTCCTGTGAACCCTTCAGACTGCCATTTCATGCTGTCCCCCCTAGAGAGATTGTGCTCACCGTTGCACTTCCAGAAATTAAAGGAAGATTGGCTGCCTGTGGCACAGTGCTGCACTTTTTCACTTGGTCACCAGCTTTACTCAGGAAAAGAGCTGTTATTTGGGGGTTGGGGGGGAACGATGTCCAAGTGCTTTTCTAAAACCTCTGTTCCGTTGTAGAAAGCAGATGCCCAGGTTCTTGGGCCTTGTCCTTCTCCCCGGGGAAGCTGCCCCTTGTCCTTCTCCCTGGGAAGGCTGTGGCTCTGACGGCTCTGTCCCCCTGTGCCCAGCTTGCCACCCTTCCTGCCGTTCCTGCTCCGGCGCCGGGGCCGCTCGCTGCCTGCAGTGCCGGGCGCCCGAGGACGTCCTGCAGCCTCACGTGCCCAGGGAAGGAGCTCTACACGGCCTCTGCCTCTCCCACTGCCAAGCCCAGTTCCATGTGGATAGCACAGGAGTCTGCAGAGGTGAGCAGGGCTGGGAACAGCTGTTCAAAGCTGTTCAGGGTGAGCTTGTACCACATTTGATCCCTATGGGCTGGGAGCTCCTATGTTTGCCTCATGACTGCCATCAGTGTTTGAACTCTGGAACTTTCACAGTGCCACATACTAGTACTTTTGAGGGAAAATACATTCTACGTGCTATTTGTGACTTAAGGATCCAGGTACATTTTTTTAAAATCACTGTGTTCAAGCCTGCACAGCTCAACTCAGCTTAGCTTTCTTTTCATTGAAGCCAGGTACGTGATTTTTAGCACTGACTTACTTTGAAGCAGGATCAATCCTTAAATCCTTTTCAAAAAAGACTGAGCTCTCTCCCTCTTAGCCCTTGGATCAGGTCAAGACATCCCAGAGCACTCTTTGCTTTTGAGGAAGCTCTTCTGCTGCATGCCCTGCAGCACACGTGCCATCACTGCTCCTGAAATACCAAGCAGGGAGCATTTCCATGAAGGCTACAGTTTGGAAAAGAGGGTAATGTGATGTCCATTGGGGATATATGTGGTTTCCTACCAGTCATAGAGACAGTGACTCTACAGCCCTTAAGTAAAGTAGTAGTCACAACAATGTAGTAGTCACAAATAGCATCAACACTATTGATGGCTGTTTCTTCCTGTTGAAAAAAACCCCACATTTTCCAGAAGTGGACATACTTTAAAATCCATTTATTTTGATTTTATCTCTTCATCTCAGCTCTATGGAAAGAATCTGTACAAGCTCAGTTTTTTTGCCTTAGGAGATGTTAAAAAGGAAGAAGTGGCATTTTTTTTTTTTGGTGGAACAATTCTGTCTTTTAGCAGTGAGCTACACAGACTCCATAAGTATCCAGTGCTTTGAGCTGGTTCCTGAAGGCATTAGTGTAGAGCCTCCAATCGATGCAGTGGCTGCTCCTTGGCAGGTTGTGGGTTCTCTTGGCTGAGTCCAGGGCATGGTGTAGAAACTGAGTGAGGGAATCCTTAGGTGGGTGAACAGGCCTGAGCAGAGCTGACACCTCTGGATTATGTCATGGGACAAGAATCCCAGCACAACTCTGCTGTGTTAGTGATGCCATTGGAAGGGGGGAGGTGATTTATTGCAGAAAGGGGTGAATGCTCAGGATATCAAACTTTGAGCCCTCACTATAAAATACTCATGCAAAGTTTGTAGGTACCCCTCTTGGAAAAAGCAAACCCACAACATTATCTGTGCAGGACAGAGGCATGTTCATGTGTAGGGTAAAGTGCTGGTTTCATAGAATAAATAATTTTATTTAATCTCATTTTTCTCTCCAGCCCTGTGTATTGTCTCCCTAGAGTCCAGAAATCCTTGTCCTCCAGTCACTGCTCTAATAAATAGGAGGTTTTTAATGATTTTATATATTTATTTAATCAGATTGCTCAGTTCAAGATAGGTTGTTATAGGATCAGTAGCAGAAAAGGTGAAGAAGTGCAGTGTTTAACCACATTCTTCACTCTTGCTGGATCATCTTTTGTAATGAGTATTCGCTTCAGGTGGCCAGTCCACCTCCATGGATGTTTGCTCCAGAATGGCTGATGATAACCATGCAGTGATGATGGATAGAAAATCCATCCTGGAGTAACTGTGGGATGATAACAAAAGGTGATTCCAGCATGTGGTAAGTTTGTGGAACCCCAGATTTCTTCCAGGGAGCACAGCAGCGTCACACGGTGTTGTGATCTCAGCTTTGCATGTGTCAGTAATGAATTGTGTGGGTGCAAAGAAAGATTAAATGTGCAGCTGGTCTGTGCTTGTTCCTTGTCTTCAAGAGCTGTGCTCTACTTTGTATTCCTTCCTCTAAAGGAAGAACACCTTCCTGTCCTTGGGGGGGACAGCAGTCCAGCCGTACTGCGGGACAGTAACAACCAAAATAAGCCAGAACTAATTCATGTCTTAATTTGTGTCTTCTCCTTTTCCCTTTCCCTGCAGAGTGCCACTCCTCCTGCGCAGGCTGCGTGGGGGATTCTGCCCAGGACTGCACAGCTTGTGTGGCTCCCCAGGTGCTGCTGGAAGGCAGGTGCCTCCCGGAGTGCCCCGAGGGGCTGTTCAGCCGCGGGGGTCGCTGCTCCAGTGAGTGTGCTGGGTTTCATTTGTGCTGCTGCGTTTCATCCCGTCCACATTTGGGGGCCGTTTCTCAGTGCAATTAGAGATGCTCTCAGATTTATGTAAAACTGTTGAAGTATTTTCAGGGGAGCATAGGATAGTCCAATTTCAGGAAATGGAGTCTCCTCCTAATGGGAGAGAGACGTACACTTGGAAGCATAAATTATAATCAGTTTTGCTCCCCTGGACTGTTTCCCTGCAGATACTCTGCTTTTGATTTTAGGAGGCTTGGACGGTGTTTGTAGCTGATGTGCTCTGGAAAAAAAAAGTCTTTACTGGACAACACCAAAAAATAAAATGCTTTTATTAGGCAAAGCCTCGAGTTTAGAGAAAAAACCCTTTTCTAAAGTCCATTTGCTCTATTTATTCAATTTATTCAGCCGAGGAACAACTCTATAAATAGCTTTATTTGTCAGGGCATTGTAAAGATTCATCAGTTCTGAGGTGGTGCACTGCCACCACAGAGCTGAGTAACTGCTGTGTTACACAGTTTCAGGCTTATGGAAATATCTTAAAAACAAAATTTCAGTGGCATCTTTCAAGTCCTGTGCTTTTATTCATAGAGAGCTTTAAAGGCAGTTTTAAAGAATTTTTTACTGATTCTTAGCCATAGTAATTTTATCTCCCTCAGATCTGTAGCATGTAGATGTGGCACCTGTCTTTAAGGTGGAAGGATACGAAAGCAGTCTGTGAGATATTTTTGGGCACTCTGAGCCACTTTCTGTGCCACCTTTTTGTTGAGCTTTTTGCAGACAGAATGGCGTGGAAGGGCACTGTGGAGAAATCATTCCTCGGGTTTCCTCTCATGCATATCAAAACTCTTGCCACAGTCCCAAGAGAAGTTTAATTTATCTCCCCTGTGCATCCCACTCTTTTTCGTGTATGCTGGAGAGAGGAATAACAGGGTCAATCTCTCTCTGTTTTGTATTGTGTCTGGATCTGTATCTTGATTAACGCAGGGAGCGAATCGCATTTATTAAACTGACAACTCATTCCTCATCATGTTTGTTCAAAATGAGGATGTAAGAGCCTTCCAAACCACAACCCTGCAGTCCCTGATGATATTAGAATATTTGAAGTCCATGTTTTGTAGGAGTAAATGATTGTAGGAGCTGGTGTTTTGGGGAGGGGAGGGAGGAAGGGGGACAACACCAAGAGCATAACAAGTGTTGATTTTCTTGTGCAGCCTGTCACCCCTCCTGCAAGACATGCCATGGCCCTTCTGATGGGGAGTGTTTAACCTGCCATCCCCACGCCACTCTGGCTCGTGGGAAGTGCAGGACCAGCTGCAAGGAAGAGCAGTACCTCAACCTGGTGGGATATTGTGTGGGTGAGTAAGAGGAGCTGGCTTTGGAAGACCTGTGTGGGCCATTAACCTGCTGCTTCACAGCCAGCACTGCTTGGGTCCTGCAAAGGGAGTTGAGGAGACATTTGTGATCCAGAGAAGCTGTTCATGTGGCCCTAAAGGAAAACTGGCACGTTTTTTTCCATTGCTGTGTGCATTTTTGGGAGGTAATAGGATTTCTGTGTAGGGGTTGTACAGTGTGGGTGCTCAGTGCCTGCACTTAAACCCATCATCTGAAACCACTGATTGCATTTATCTGTTTAAAAAGAAAAATCACTTTTAATCCGTCACACAGACATGTATAAACATATCCTGGGAACTGCTCCAACAGTTCCTGAGCTTTTTCAAGCTGTTTTTCTGCTTTATCAAAAAAAACGGTGGTGTGTGAGGCTTAATCTAGGCTTAACAGTTCCAAATGAGATAAGGAGTCCTAAGAAAAGGGAAAATGCATTAGAAGTAATAAATATATCCATTGAGAGGCTATTGTTCCCAGTTTAATATGATTCCCCTTCACAGAGACCTCTCTGTGTTTACATCTATGTCTTGGGTGTTTTTTTTTATGAAAGACTTGTTTCTTTGCTCTCCACAGATTAATTCTGTGAACCATTTCTTCATCTTCCTTTTAAATGACAATGATTGTTCTGCCTGCAGAGACAAGGGGGGAGAGAAAGTGTGTGAGAAGTAGGAAAACACCCTAAAAGTATTGTACAGCTCTTTAGGAAACCAAGTTGGGGAATCAAGATATTTGCTACAGTCAAGTAATTACAATCTGGAAATAATTCAGCATTTCGGTGTCAAGGGATGTCACTCTTTGGAGACTTGTCTTCTCAAAGTAGAAATGTGCTTTCAAGGTTTGGTTCACAGTGCCTGGCATCACTGAGTGTCAGTATTCAGTGGCTTGGATCTGCGTCCTCCAAACAGGAGAGAAGGCTTAGTTTATGTCTGGTGTTTAAGCAAAGGATGTGTGCTGCCAGTCGTGCTGCAGATAAAGAGCTCCACATCCAGGTTGTTAAGTTTCACTCATTCTTCTCATTCAGCACTGATTGAAATGCTGAATTTGCCCTTGCAAGTTATTAATTACCAGTTAAAGAGCAGCTGTCCCATAAAAGAGAACATTAAAACCCCTGACACTCTCATAAGATATGATTTGCGTCGGGATCTAACAAAGCTTTTTCCTTTGCCTCCCAAAGCAATATATTTTTACAATTATCTTCCCATTTATCTTTAATTCCTGACCCTCCAGGAAGAATTGTGTTACAACTTACACGTCCTGCTGTGCATTATAGCCACCTGCCATATTTTATGGACCCGGAGGGGAATATCTTTCACACAGGCTGGAGAAAACCTACTGTCACCTGAAACCATTGTCTGGGAATTAATGGTGTTATTGTACATGTTACCTGAATGAGGATTGGAACATTTGCCTTGTTAATAGAAAAGAAAAAAAAAATCTTGTTTTCAGCAGTTAATCAAATAAGCATTTCAGGTGTAAGCAGAAGAAAGACATCATGTCCTCGAGCTCCAAGAGATGAGTGAGTTTCTGAGCTCTGTTTTGGGCACGAGGAGTTTGTGCCAGTCTTCTCTGAGAGTGCTCAATTGATTTAATTTTATTTTATAGCTAAAGTGTACGTGCAGGAATGTGTTTGAGGCTTTAGCCAACTCCTGTTGAGCCTCAGAGCTTCTGTAGGTTTTGTTTTCCCAGTTTGAAAACACTCTGATTTTCCTCTCCCTCTTGTCCAAGTCAGCTTGAGCTCCAGGAAATATTGCAGTCACCAGGCTGAAAAATAGCACCACTGCTAAAAGTGTTGTCCTGCTCCTAAACCCCTGTCCCTGCATTTTTTTTTAATAAATCAGAGGCCTGTCTTCAAGTTTCCTCTTAATCTTGAAGCTTCCCGGTTGATCTTTTCCTGATTGCGCGGAAGGGCAATCAGAAAAATCCAGAGGTACTGGTGTGAAAGAAAGCTCCAAACATCCACTGATACAGTATCCTCCAAGGTCCTCTTTCAACTTCCAGCTGCATCTTCCTTGCAAGGGAACTCCCCGTCCCCATGTTCCACAGGCTTTGCTTTCTCGGGCTGTGTTGCAGTTGGGAAGATGTTCAAAGCTAAACCAGAACAGTTCACCCAGGAGCAGGCCTGCTGCCTTGCTCTTAAAATTCCAGAAGGGACACTCTGACAACAAGAAATATATTCAGTTCCTTGTAAAATTAATGAGCTTTGGCTGTCCTTTTAGAGAGACACTGATATCATCACCGAGAGCTGGAGTTCGGCTGAGAAGAGCGAGAGGGGAACTGGGGGCTCAGCTCCACTCAGCCACTGGGGCAGCCTCCTCCAGAAGTTAGCAGCTGAGCTGCCAGAGCAGGGAAAGGGAAGTTCATTTCCCTGCTTTGATCTGGGCCCATTCGTGCCAGGCACCAGCCAGCTGGGTTTCCCACCTCACGCTGCCTGGGGCAGCTCCCACCCTTTTGTGGGATGCAGGCAGATCCCTGCAAACGCAGTTGCACTTCACCAGGAATTCTCCTTGCTGGTTTGGGGGACAGGTTCCTGTTCAGGTCTTTGAAAAGAGAGGCAAGAAAACCCCTTCCAACAACCAAATCAAGCCAAAAATCCTGGTCAGTGCTGGGTATCCTTCTGAACCAGCCCTACTGATTTTCTGTCTGGATTTACTGTAAGGTACCAGTTGGGTGGTGTTTTCAGTCCTGACTTTAAGTTGTGCTCTGTTGAAAACCTCCGACCTTCCCTCAGAGCACAGCACAAAACTTGCATCAGGAAATACTTTCCTGAATAGCCCCTGAGAGGGGAGATGTGTTCAAACAATACAGGTGGTTGATTGCTTAGCAAGTGGTGGAGCTGAGAGGGAGAAATGCCTCTGGTGTCCTTTATGAGCATTCACAAACACTTCAGAGGTGATTTTGTCTCCCCAACCAGCCTTCTGTGTCTTGGAACAACCTGTAATAGATACTTTCCATGTAGAAAGGGCACTGTTTTCTTGGTTTATGTGCTAGGAGAAAGCTAAAGAGGGCATGAAAGCCAAGTAACTCTGGAAATCTGTGTAAGTAATTCCATTTTACTTAACAGTGAAAATTGCTTTATAGGAAGATCAGTGGTAGGGAAGGTGGTTGAGGTTATTTTAGTGTAGAGGTGATTTGACAAGGAGGAAATCAGAGCCAGCTGAAAGGGAAGCAGGAAAACATTTTGTTTGGACAGTGGGAGGCAGTCTGAGAAACATGAGAAGGGAGGCACTGGGACTAGGAGCTGCCCTGAAAATCCAGTTGGGATACTGGAAGGAGCCTAAAGGGAATTAACTAACTGTGTTACACTGACCTGCAGCCAAGGGGGGATGTGAAGCCTCCAAAAAGCCAAATCCCCCAGGCAGTAACGTGCCTGCTGGCTGAGCTGGAGGGAGGATTATCAGGGAGAAGGCTGAAGCAGGAAACACATAGAGCTGTGTGGTGTTACTGAGAAGCACAGAGAAAACACCCCCCTTCTGTTAGTCCTGGCTTCAAAGGGAGCCTGCTGTGAAAAATTGAAATCATCTTTTCCAAAACAAAGCACTTCAGTTCTTCCCTCGCTCTCCCACTCGTTCCCCAATGTCCCTCAAATTCACCATGAGCGTCAGCTCTGGGTTTTCAGTTGGTGCTGTGTGCTCTTTGATCTCCAGGCTTGCAAAGGAACAAGAGAAGTGATGGGCTGATTCATCCTAAAACAGTAACTGAGAAAACTCTTTGCATACACAGGAGCAAAAATAGAGGCTCTGAAGAGAAACCTCTGCTGCAGCAGCACATAGTTTTGTAGATACTTACATTTTAAGTGTTAGTTTGGGAGAGTCTAGTTATTTACAGCAGGTTGTTTGGACACACTAAATTTTCTTTGTCTTGTTTTTGTGCTGTGTTTATGGAACCTTTTGCCCACAGGCCGGGGTTAGACTCCAGTCACTGTTGCCTTCCTGCAGGTATGGATGCAGAATTCCTCCAGGCTCCAATGTGAGCCTGTCTTCAGCTTGTAAAATTAGATTGCCTGGCAATCTGTAGTACTGCTGTCACAAGAGACAAAAGACAGAAAGTTGAACCTTCAGCAGAGACCTGACAAGAGGCCAGGTACTCAAATCAAGCCTCATTATTACATTTCTTTCAAGACAGTCGTCATTTCCTTTATAATTTTCTGAATTACCATAATGAGGATTAATTTGGCTTCCAGGTTGTCTTACACTGCACCTTTGTGCACACAAAAGGCTTGTTGTCAAACCTTTGGAAGCACCTGAGTTCAGGCAGAGGTCAGGAGACACGAGCGTGGTGCTGCTGGGGAAAAATGGGAAAAGGAAAAGGTTTTGAGGCACTGTGATACCGCTCTTGGCTTGGCTTTGAGGGCTGCAGTGGCCTCCTCAGAGTATGGATGTCTCATTTGTGTGGGAAAATCTGAACAGCAGGAACAACAGGAGAAGGTCACACAGCTGTACAGGTTGTGCTCTTTGCTTTTTCCACAGTGGGAGCAGAGGGAGGTGAATGCTGATGGCTTCCAGTGGAATTAAAGATGAACTTGTAGACAGAGGCACCTAAAAATCAGTGAAAGGTTTTGGGAAGTGAAGACCTTCGAGCTGGCTTTGTACAAAGCTTTCCCAAGCTCATTTAAGGATGGGGAAGAGGATGCTCTAACGAGGCAGGAGAGAGGCAGAGGCAAAGTGAAAATGTGATGCTCAGGAAGAACACAAGATGGGGATGAGGCAAGAGGAAAGGAATCCTCCTTGGCTGCAGGGATTTCTGGTCCCCTCTCTCTTGCAGCCATCCAGTATTGCAGTGGGTTGGCACCTGATGGCAGCCCCTGGGCACAGAGAGCAGGGAGGGGCTCTGGAAGTTACATCCTTAATGCCTTCCTTGAATTCCCTCCGTGCTCACAGCCTGTCTTATTCCCTGCTCCCTTTAGACTGCCACCCTCTGTGCCAGCAGTGCGTGGCCGACCTGTGGGACACGGGCAGCGTCTGCCTGAAGTGCCAGAGCTCCCGTCACTTGCTCCTGGGGGATCGCTGCGTTCCCGACTGTCCACCGGGACACTACGCCCAGGGTGGTGCCTGCAAACGTGAGTAGCTCCTCCAGGGGCCTCGGGTGGCTGCAAGGAGCCACCTGGGAGATGTCCCACCAAATAGCTCCTGTTTAGTAGAGTTTAGTAGAGAAGCTTTGCCCAGCTGGCGGGACACTGCACTGGGAGCAGAGCTCCCGCTGGTAGGAATTTCTCGGGATGTTTTGCAACCTGAGATGGAACATCATCCGAGGTCTCTCACTGGGGATTGACTTGCTCCAGTAATGGCCCAAAAGGTGATCGTTTGTGACAGCTTCTGAAACAAAAAGCCAATTTAATTCGGCTGCATGGGGGAAGCTGCACTGATGGCACATTTTCTTTTATAACCTGTCCGTGCATCTCCTCCGCTTTTTGTTGTTGATGTGGTTTCATGTTCCAGTCATTGTCTGAGCTGCTTTACATTCCTTGGGACTCTTAGGAGGAAATAGGTTGCTTTTCTTGTTCTGTGGCTGACAGAGACCTGGTAAAGCCCAAAGCTGAGCACAGGGCATTGCAATTTCAGAGAAAGTAATCAAGACAAGAAATTCAGGACATTAAGATTTAAGATATAGATGCTTCCTTTGCAGGAAGTGGCATTTCCTCATCCAGTCTAACAATTGATGGGTAATATTTCAAAGCTTCTCTCCAGCATTCAGGAGCTGCGTGTTTATTTACCTGTTTTTGACAAATGAGATCTCAGAGCTGCATGAAATATCCTCCGTGTCACTTGATTGGAAAGGCACCTGGGAGACAGATGTTGCCTTCCTGGAAATTTAGACCTCGGGATAACATTTCTTCCCTTTGGTTTAAAGGCTTCCTTTAAAAGGAGTTTTGCATTATTCAGAGTATGTCAGAGCTCATATGGTGTTTTGTGCTGGCTTGAAAGGTCCCCAGCACAGCGCAGGGCAGTCGCTTCTCTAATTCCTTTGCCCGCTCTCACTCATGATTAATTTGACCTGATAGGTGTAATGATGGCATCAATCTTTAGGTAAAGGCCTGTCAAGAAATAAAACAGACTAATAATTTTGTGTTTACCCTCTCTGGAGAAATTAATAGGGTACACTGGCCTCATCCACTGTGGTATTTTAAATCTCTCCAGTCAGGGTAAGAAGCACAAGAGGTGAGCCTGCTTTTCCTTGAACACAAACCCTCGTTTTTGCTGTCCCTGCAGGGTGTCACCCCTCCTGTAAAACCTGCACCGCGGGGGGTCCTTTTGCCTGTTCTTCCTGCAACTCCAGCCTGGTCCTGTCCCACATGGGCACGTGTGCGCCGGGCTGTTCCCCGGGATACTACAGGGATGACAGGCACACCTGCACACGTGAGTGCCTCTCCCCAGCCACCTCTCCTTCCCCCTTTCCCGACATGTCTTTTCTTGTTCCTTTGCTTACCATTCCTGTTGCCTGGAAAAGCAAGATTTCAAGTGCCTAAAACCCCGATGTGAGTTGACAGAGGTGATCAGCTGCCCCGGGAGCAGGGCCTGCGGCAGGGCTGAAATTGGGAAACAGTTGCAGTTTTGTTATTGACCCCAAAGACAACAGGGTTTGGGTCCCGCAGTGAAAATCTGCAGGAGAGTTTCTGTAGGATGGATTCTGGGCTTTGTGGAAACTTGACAAGTTGAGACCGGTTTTAATCAATCCTTACGAGGGCAAACCCCTTCCCCACTGCACTACCTGCCAGTACATGCCGTGGGAGCTGTATTGCAGCATTTATATCCATTTTTCCACATGTGAAACCCCAGTAGAAACAAGGCTGTGCTTGGCAGGCACAGCCCTGACAGAGCTGAGCTGTGATATTGTTGCCTCCTAATGATCTGCTGGAATTGATCTGGTTTAAGTCCGGTTATGCTTTATCCTACTCCTACCATCCCTTGTGAATCTCTTGGGGCTCCTCTTTTCCTTTATTATTCTATGTTCTCTCTGGCCCTGGGTTATTCCTCTGTGATCACTGGACTTGATGTTCCAAAATGCAAAATGATGTGGCCCAGAAACATAAAACATAGAAAAAAACCTGCTTGAATTGTCCCACTACAATATACACCCCTAAAAATGAGTGAACACTTAAGTGGTTTGGTTGCTGTGAACCTGAGCACTCAGATTGGTGAAGTCCTGCATTACTCTGATTTAAATTCTTCTGACTCATGATAAAATAACTGTTGCAGTGAGCACAGGTATCAGTGTCATCCTATCCAGACCCAATTTTTTCACTGATGAGGTCCTGTAGGAGGAAACCGATGTGGTTGTCAGCTTTACCTGCTTTTTATTGAAATAGATGGTTCTCCTGGAACTCTTATTTCCAAATGATCAGCAGGTATGGAGACACCTTACATTAGTTCAAGAAAATAGCTGGAAGACTTTGTACCATTCTTCTGTTGATGGAAAAAAAAAAAAGGCTACTCAGTAATACTGAAAAAAGGAAAGCAATAAAAAAGAATTAAAAAAAAAGCTTCTCATTGTCCTGGCTAGTTTCCTACAAGCTCTACGAAATATTCACTGTTTTCTCCTGCAGTGTGGATGCTCTGTGTTGCTAACTGCACCAGAATATCTCCCTTCCTAATTAACACACCCCTTTCTATTGAAACTTTCCTATTGATAGCTCCTGCCTCAGGACATCAAGGTACCCCTGGAATGTTCCTGAGGCCTGCACCCTTCCTGAATCTGGTTCAGGGGCTCAAATGCAAACAGATTTTTTTTGCAAGCAAATTCAGCTTCTCTAATCTCCTTATTGCAAATGGCTTTTTAAGAAGTGTTTGTAATCCTTGGAGCAGGAGGCTCAAAGCCAAGTGTGTTGGCGCCTTGGATTTTTGTCATTCCAAGTGTCACTTGTGCCTTTTCAAGTGCTGCTGATAAGCCATGGAGATATAAACTGTCCCAGGCTGCTGGGAAACTGCCACTTGGAGGGAATGAAAATTGTTTAATCGGAGGTTGGCTGTTAGGCTGAGAAAATTGGGTCTCTCTTCAACGTTTATTTTAGTCTCATTGCACTTTTGAGGAACTCGGGGTTGGAATGAAGTTCAGGGAGATGCTGAGTGCACATTTGGACTCTGGGAGATATTTTTAAACTCAACAACATCCTGGCCCAGGAACAGCACAAAGCTTAACGAGTCCTTCATGGGCTTAAAAATGCAGATACCGAGTCGTGCTGATAAAACAGGCAGGCAGGATTGCTTTCGGATGCGTTTTTGGCTTACTGTTCTGGCATGCCTCCCTGGGTAACCTGATTTCTGTGGATTTAGACCTCCTGTAGAATGTTTTACAGTGTTTTTAATAGTCGGTTCTTTGTAGCACTTAGAAATAGTGATTTTTTTCATGTATTCTTAAGTGAAGTGGAATAAGACTGGCACTAGAGCACCTAAAAACAGCTACTAGATTCTTCAGGTACATGTTTTGCTGGAAGTCATTTGCACCTCAGCAAAACACAGACTTTCTGTGACATTTTTTAGATGAGCTAAAACAATTAACTCTTTTGAAGAACACTGGGTCTTTGTTTCAATGAGAGCAACAGAGGTATTTTCACGTTTACTTTCGTATTTGGAGGTTTTTTGGTTATAAAACTGTGTCTTGAATTAGCATGTCAGTATTTAGCACCTAAACTGTTAGTGCAGCCTCCTGAGAAGTTTGGTTCCTGGACATCAAAGAGGTGAGTTGAAATATTCTGAACCTCTGGACTTTGATCCTAGATTAAGTAAATCCCTGAATTAATTTTTTTCCTGGCGTCTTTGTTGCTCCCTGCAGCTCCAGAATTTCACACTGTGTGCAGATAAAAAGGTGGAAATGTTAAGAGAAACTAAATGGGCCTTTGGTCTCACCAAAGTTTGCTGCCTGGATTTGCAGCAGTCTGCCATCCTCTCCAAATTTTTGTATTTCTGGGTAAAGAATCGTGTGAAACACAGGTTGATTAAAGGAAGTAAGAAAAACAGAGACAGGGAAAGCTCTTTTTTGGGGATTTGGATTCAGGATCAATATTTTACCCTCACCTGTCCAGAGGAGAGTAAGCATTAGTCTATGAAGACATACCAGTCTTTTCCAGATAGAAGGAGGCTCTTTCCATTTTGGAGGCTGTGAAAAGGAACATAACAAGCCAAAACTCCAAAATCTCCGTACGTGTCTGTCAGAGAGGACAAGAGGAGTAGCAAGGCTGCAGGATGATGCCATTTTTACTTGTACAGTGGGCTGGTTCATCAGGAATTTCACTGATTTTCTTGTCTTTCCACAGCCTGCAGCAGCCAGTGCTGGAGCTGTGACTCGGCTGCCAGCTGTACTTCATGCAGAGATCCTGCCAAAGTCCTGCTGTTTGGAGAGTGCCAGTATGAGAGCTGTGCTCAGCAGTATTACCTGGATTTTTCCAGCAAGACTTGCAGAGGTGAAAAATGCGTTGCTGCTTTCAAGAAAAAAAAATAAAAAAATTAATAATAAGTAATTAAAGTGCCTTGGCTAAGAATCCGTTACGTGGCAGGTGGCCTGCTTTAAAAAGGGGGAAATTGTTCAGTGACAGGTTGCTCGCGAGGTTTTTGCAGTATTTTTCTCTCTTTTTGGGCAGCCTGCTGTCACATACTTGAACCTTTCAGTGGAACAAGATCATTGCAAATCGCTCTCCTGTAAGTGATTCAGTAACTGAGCCAGCAAAGTTTGCAGGGGTCAGGTCCAGCAATTCATTTAGTCACGGGTCAGCTGAGTCACGAGGGAGCTTGCCAGGAGAAGGCTCTTTTAGGGTGTCTGTCAGGCCTCCTGTGCTTACCTGCCTCTCTCTCTGTCTCATAAAATCCTGCATCACTGGATGGCTGCAGGAACAGCAGTTTGGAATGGTTTTAAAGACATGTGGCTTGAAAGATTCGCAGAACTCCCCAGCAGAGTGTTCCCTAATGGAATTAAGTGAGGAAAAGGTGGTGGCAGCCTGAGGAGTCCCTGGGCACGTGTGTGTGGCTGGGACTCTGCTGAATACTGGAGCAAGGATAGTACAAGGGCATGTGAAGGCAGGTCTGATCCCAGCTGGATCCAGTGTGTTCCTGGCCAGTGGGCTTTCCAGAGGGACATTCAGGCTGTGAGGGACAGCGATGTAATTTTCTTTTGGTCAGAGTCCTTTGAAAGCATGAGCTGGATGATGCAGGATGAATAATTGCTAATGAACCACAAACTCCACATTGGCATACAAGGAGCACTGCTGCTCCAGGGAAAAATTCACTCAGCACAAATCATGCTTTCTCCTTTTTTTTAGTATTTTATCAGGTTTTACTGTGTTCTTTGCTCCAGGGGCTTATATTCCTGCTGTGCAAAGCCCTTGTGTGGGGTGAGCACCCCAGGAAGGGCCACCCTGAAGTGGCTTTTGTTTTCTTGCAGAGTGTGACTGGAGCTGTAACGCCTGTAAAGGTCCCCAGAGGACTGACTGCCTGCAGTGCATGGAGGGCCACGTCCTCCACGAAGGAGCTTGTGTGGAACAGTGCCCTGCAGCTTTCTACCGGGAATCAGACACGTGCCAGAGTGAGTTTTTCTGGAGTCTGACATGTTCCCCTCCTTGTCTCCAGGGTGGTGTCGAGCTGAACTTTTTGCATGTGACTTTTTAGGGTGTGACCAACCCTGCCTTCAGTGTCACCGAGCAGCAGACGAGTGCAGCCTCTGCCAAGCCCCGTTCTTCCTCTTGGACACTCGTTGTGTTCCCAAGTGTGGGGAGAGATATTATGCAGACCACGCAAAGCAGAAGTGCAAAGGTAAGCACAGGGACGTGATGTGGTGGCAGTGGTCAAATGAGGCAGCTCTTAAGTCTTTGCCTCTTCCTTTGACTATTTCTGTCAGGTGACTAAGACACAAATAGCAGTGTTTCTGTTCTGTGCACCAGTGGCTGCATTGGTTTTGCAGTGTCTCAGTGGGGTTGTGCTTTCCATCCGCTTCAGCTTGTCCTCCTGGGTGCCTGGAGTGTGACAGTGACAGCCTGTGCCACCTCTGCGACAGCACCACGTTTCTGAAGAATCGCATTTGTGTTTCTGCCTGTGGCCAGGGTTTCTATGGCAATACACGGACCAGAGAGTGTGAAGAAGGTGAGTGCCTCTCATGACAAAGTGACTGAGCTGGCAGGTTTCCAGCAGATTCTAAGGCCAGAAGAAGTGTTCATTCAGTCACATTTTCGGAATTCACTTTTGTGCATTTTCCTGTTGAAAGGCAGCAGCTATTTTTCTCCGGTTTTTTGGTTGTGCATGTACATGGTTTTCTAAGTGAAGTTGCCTGGCTAAGTGTGGAGGCACATCTTTCCAGCAGCATCATTTATCATCAGTGTAAAACAAACGGCAAAATATCTTGGGGGAAATCCCTTCCTAAACCAACTTCAGTTGTTGCTTATCCTTCCTTTATTCTAAATGATGATTTACAAGTCTATCTTGCAGGGCAAGCCAGAGTATGTTGTTCTGTGATAGGGAAATCAAGGTGGGAAGTGATTTGCCAAAGTCATGGTGGGGTTTGGGATGGATTGCAATTTTCGAAGGTGGTGTTTCTCCACCTGGGTCAGGAGTGAACAGGGCATCGTAAGGGTCTGCTCTGTTACCCCAGGAATGGTGGTGACAGGCACGATGCCAACACTGCCCGTGGTAATTCCTTCAGTAATACCTCTCCCTTGTTTCATCGCAGCCAGGGAACATCCCTCGAGCTCCCGTGCGAGCGGCACCCTCACCGTCGGCATTGGCGGGGTGACACCCCTGGACCTGTCACTGCTGGCTGTGTGTGATCCGGGCGGTGGCACGGGCCAGCTCCTGTTCCACCTGGACAGCATTCCCTCCAACGGCAGGCTGCTGGTGGTGCTGGCCGGGCAGGAGGTGCTGCTGAGCCAAGGAGACCACTTCAGCTGCAGGGATGTGCAGGAGAGGAGGGTCCGCTTCGTGCACAGCAAAGACAGACCCCGGTGAGACTTTTTGCTGGGCTTTTGCCTTAAAAAAAAAAGGCATGTGTCTTGAGAACAGGTATTTCCTCCTTCCTTGGAAGCATTCCTGCAGGGAAGCACACCTCTCCCTGCTGTTAATTCAACTACCAATTTACTTATGCTCTGTCATGCTATAACTGAGGGTTAATCCTGGCAATCCTGGAGCTTCTGTTCTGAGGCCAGAAAAGTGACTTTTTTCTTTTGCAGCAAAGAGCTGACATTTAGAGTTGGCACTTTATCTTGGAGGTGCCATCCGATGTGGATAACATGAGTTAAAGGGAAATGAGGGTGTACTATTACAGAGCTAAAGGCAATTTATTACGTGTTGTGACTGTTGTGAATCCTCAGGAAAAAATACTATAAAAACAGAATTGAAAAAACTTGAGTTAAAGCTTGTGTCACCGAACCAGTCATTTTTACTGAATATATAATATGTTTATCATTATTGAGTCCTGCAAAAGCACTTCATTAATTTATATTATCCTGTATTTTGACTTGTTGGGGACTTTTTTAGGAAAGGAAAGTTTTCCTTGAAGGTCAGCGCTCAACAATCCTTCTCCCTCCCTGAGGTGATCAACATTCAAGCGTTTTCAACACAGGTAACGTAACCAAGCTTGGAAACAACCCTGAATTTTGTACCATTTGGAGCCCTGGTTTCTTGCAGGGATAACAAAGGAGCTGGGCAGAACTTGAGCTGGAGTTCAGGTCAGGCAAATCAGACTCAACTCTCCCTTAGGAGAGGCAGCCAAGAGCCACATGGAAGAAGGACTTGGGGAAGTGACTGAAGAAGTTGGCCTGTGTCATTTTGCTTGTGCAGGGAGTTGCAGCTGTGCAATCATAGAGAAATTATCAGGGAGGGCTAAGGAGTCCCTGCTGCTCCAATTATCCTTTGGATCTGTGGATGCTCTGGTTCAGCCTCTTACTGCAGGGCAATTGAGCCGTGATTGATCCCGATGGCAGGGCTGCTTTGACACTCAAACTTAATGCTCTGTTCTAGGACAGTTGGGAATTAAATCAGCATGAGCTGCTTAAAGTGTGTCTCTTAAACTGCTCCCCACTTCTGGGCAAGCTGATGGTACTGCCAAGTGCCCCTGTCTTTTATTATGGTTATTTAAAGTCTGTGGAACAATATTGTGGAGGGGCCTCACCCCAGAGGTGGTACAGGCATCTTAACTGGGGCCAGGTTTCCAAGGAGGGTTTGCAGCTTTGCACTGAGCTTTTTCCAGAGTGGAGAGCTCTAGCAGAAGTTGTGGCTACTTGGCATATTCTTACAAATAAAGAGACTTTAAAGTGCATCCTCAGAGAGGCATTAAATGGCTTGATAAGAACTCTTTTAGTGCCAACTCCTTCCTGCCTACAAGCCTGGCTCAGCCTCCATCCCCACCACGAGTAATTTATATTCCATATTAGTCATTCCCATAACTTCTGGAAATTAGAAGTGTTCTATTTTGTCCTTTAGTGTAAGACAAAGTGTGGATTTGGATCCTGCCGGGTGTATATTGATTCTGGCTGGCACTGAGATCTTTGCTCAGTCTAATTCCTGTTTACCCCAGTAGGACGTTCACCTAAGTAAGAGCTGCAGTGGCTGCCCCAGAATACATAAGTGAGCTTTAATGGTAGGAATTTTGCCTGTCGATCCCTAATAACCCTCAGAAGTCGTGCACAGGTGATGTGGCAGCAGGAATGTTCCCAGGGCTTTGTCCCTGTGGGATCTCCTCCCTCCCGAGGCAGCACATTCCCAATGGCAAAGGATGTTTATTGGGATCAATAGACACTGCAGATTTAAACTTTCTTGACAACTGAAAAGTAAAGAACTAATTTAAACCAGCAGAAATGTGGGATCTTTGGTGTAGGTTGAATAAGGCTGTGGGGAATCTTAAAAATTAAATAACTGCTGGTGCTGATGACACCCATTTTGCTGTCATCTCAAAAGGCTAATGAAGGTCAGCTGGAGTCAGATGCTTTCTGTGTAAATATCCCAAGTTTTTTCCTTTCCTAAGCTTACTGTGGCATGAGAATCTTCTTTTAATGTGACTAATTCAGTCTAAATGCTAAATATTCTTAGATCTGGCCACAGGGGAGAAAGGTGTGGAGAGTGATTTTCTGCTTCTTAGAAATAGGAGATTTCCAGGGATGAAGCGGGCTGGTTTCCTTAACCCCAAACTTTTCATTCCAGACTTTAATCATGATCCAATCTCCAAGGTTTAGCGACCACCTCAGAGCTGCTTTTGCGTTTCAGGCCCCGTCTGTGATCAGAAACGAGCCCCTCCTCGTCGGCAGAGGGGGAAGCGGGACGATAACAGAGCAGCTGCTTGGCGTGAGGGACAGTGACAATCCTCAGGACGTCGTGCTGATGGTTGTGGAGCCTCCACGCCACGGGCAGCTGCTCAGAGCTCCCGGGGACTCGGCGTCTTCTGTCCGCACGTTCCGCCCGGATGAGCTCGCGGGGGGCCGGCTGCGTTACGCTCACGACGGCTCTGCCAGCCGGGATGATGCCGTCCTCCTGCAGGTGAACGATGGGTTCCACTTCCAGAACATCCTGTTCCGCATCAGGATCGCTCCCGAGGTATGTGCTGTGACAGGAACCCCGGCAGGCAAATTGAAAGTCTGAAACCGCTCCTGCGTCCAGCCCTGACATCTGCGTTTCAAGTGCCTTGAATTAATGTGGGATAAAGATTTGGAAAAAGAAAAAAAAAGCCAGAGGAATAATTTGAAGGCTAGAAAACCCACTAAGTAGCAAAAGATTTTTGGTGGATGCTCAGACAGAATGAGGATGGTGATAAAGGACAAAATTGTGGAGGGAGACTCAGGTCAGGAGGGTTTAGGGTCAGTGACAGGAAATTAGGAATCAGAGGACAAGGTCAGTTCTACAGGCTGAGAATTGGGTCTGAGGGATACAGGTGAGGGGTGCACAAGCCCTCTGGAAGCAGGCAACCAGGGTGGGATGCACGAGAAATTCCAGAATACTCTTGATCCTTTTCCCTTGAAAATCTGTTTCCGTCAGGGCAGCTTTACTGACATTCCAATAAGCCTTTTCCTGCTGTCCCCCTGCCCTCAGGGTGACAGGAGCCCTCGGCTGGTAACAAATTCCCTGGTGTGGGTGCCCCAGGGAGGCATGCTCCAGATCTCCAAGACCATCCTGCACGCCGAGCTACCCGGTGCCCGGGACTCTGAGATCACCTACACCATCACCAAGGACCAGCCCAGGCATGGTAAATATCTTTGGAATTCTGTTGTCAAAGAGCAGCTTTCCATCCCACTTCCATTGGGTTTTGTCCACATCCAATAGAATTTTCGGGAATATTTCCTTATAATACTACACTGGATAAGTGCTGCCAAACTCATCTTTTTCCACTTCAAATGGGCATGCAAAGTAACAAAGTACTTTTGCCCTGCCTGGTCATCTGATCCTGTCCTTTCTCCCATGGGAGTGAAATCCTGGTGGATTTACAGCCCTGAGAGAGCAGAATCTTACTGCTAAAAGATACTGTTCTACAATGAATGCCTAGTTTAAGAGGAGCACAGGGTAATATCTGTCTCTAGAAACTTCTGAGCAAAAGTTTACCTTGAAGAATTCCCTAAATTCCATGACATTTGATTTAATTTGTACCAGTGGAAGGGGTTGCTGGCTCGAACAGGAATTAGTGACATTTGCATCTGTAGATAATTCTTGTCCCCAGATTCCTTTGGGGAGGCTCTGAGCTCGTCTCTCAGAGCAATGACTTTCCCTGGCAACCCTGTGCTTAGAAAGTGTTTTCTGGGAACAGTCTGAGGAGGAGCATGGAAGGTTCTGGGATTTGTAGCTGAGCAATAAACGGAGAGAAACTGGATGGAACAGAGAAGGCATCATATGTGGAGGGAAAGGAAATACGGAGAGGAAAAAAAACCCCGTTCTTTTCCCACTCAGCATCACCATTTTCTTCACTAAAACCATGTCTTTAAATAACATATTATGCATTTCTAAGAAATGATAATTTGCTGAGCCAGGGAAAATTAGAGGGTCCCTCTAGCAACATCCGTGGGGTTTTATTGCCTTGTGCTGTGAGGACGGGCTGTTTTCTATGACAGCTGCCAGCAGCTGATGGAAACAGAGATCATGTGAGTTCTGCAGGTTAGAAGAGAAATAATTAATTTGTATTCCCCCTTTAGTTTTCTGCAGATGAAGGTCTGTCTTCTCATTTTTAATAAGCATTTACATGAAAACAGGAATTTTTTCCCTGAGGAGCTTGTCTCCTGCTGCCTAACCCTAACTAAAATTTATAATCCTGTGTTTGTATCACCATAATTATCTCTGCTGTGATTAATTGCAAGAACACAAACGGGTTTGTAGCTGCAGGTGAGGAATAAGCAGCAAAAATCAATGATCTTCAAAATTTTATCTAAAATACTGTTTTGCAGAAAGTGAGGGAAAAAATTAACAGAGAGAAATGTAGAAAATGAGTCCTGAATCCGAGAGGGCTTATCTGCCTAACTTAGTCTGTGAGTGATGAAGAAGATATTCATACGTGTAGAAAATATATAATTTGATTTTTAGATTTTTAGGGGAACTCCCAGGAGCTAACACGTAAGATTTGGAATGTAATTAGGGCACTGATAAGGGAATATTAGCACAGGGTTGGATGATCACATGGAAGTGTGATATTTCAACTTGCTGAATTATTTTCTTGTTGCTCCAACTGTTCGAGGGTGGTTTGGGGAAACGAAATGAGATGGGTATTTTGCACAACGGAATGATTAATAATCAATCATCAGAATTATCAATCTGTTTAACAGAATTAATTAACAAAGTGCTAATTCTGATGTGAACCTCAAAAAAGCCAAGTGCAATTGGAGATTTCTGTTCAGAAAAATCCACTGGGGGGGCTTTTCAGCATAATAAGTTCCCAAAAGAACTAGAAAAGAGCTGACCTCGAAGAGATGAGTCTGCTGCGTTCTGACCCCGAGGCTGTGCCCTGGAAGGGAAGATGGAGAGCCTGCTGCAAGGCACCTCTCCCTCTTTGTGTTCTCACAAGTGCCCTTTGCTTTTCCCAGGGGAAGTGGTGCTCCTGGTCCCCATGCCGGCGGACGGCCCCGCAGACTCGTGGCAGCTTTTGCCCGATGGAAGAGCAGCCTCCCCCACGGCCTCCTTCACCCAGCAGGACATCAACGATGGCATTGTGTGGTACAGGCACTCCGGAGCTGAAGTGGAGAGCGACTCCTTCCAGTTCCAGGTACTCCTCATCAAATTAATTCCTGTAGGGAATTGATATAAATTAGTATAAAAATAAATTCCTGGAGGGTCACGTGGCAATTCTCTTGAGATGACTCCTCTTGCTGCTCCCTGTATCCTGTGATCTCAGGTTTTAAAAATGGCACAGGTCAATAAACACTTGTGTTTGCACACAGACTGATGTGTCTGTAGGTACACGTTGGGTGCCTGAAGATGACATGCAGCTCATATCCCGGATGTTTGGATGCCCCGTTTGCAGCTCAGACAGGAGGTTTGACCCCTTGGTGCTGCCTGGCAAATACATCACCCTCTCATAACACCTGTAATATTTCCACCAAGTGTTCCAAGTGCCTTTTTAAAAATGGTTTTGCAAGCCCCAAAGCCACACACAACCCTCCTGCTGCCTCCCCTAAGCTAATAATTTGATTTTGGCTGGAGAGTCCTTTGTCTTGCAAACAGACAAAAAGGTAGAAGAACTCCCCAGCAGCTGGAAAACAAAAATAAATCCCACCTCCCCGCAGGTTTAACAGCCATAAAATTCCTCAGACAGGTCCTTGCTGTTTGCTGGGAAGGTTTAACAGCCTCCCCTAACGCTAAGCCCACGCCAACACTTGCACTCAGTGTTTGTTACATCTGGTTTACAAGGCAGAAGCAATTACTGTAGCACCGGAGAGGCAATTAAGGTAATTTCTAAAGTAATTAACATAAGTGATAATGAGGAATTTGTGAGCGTCAGTGTTGAACAAGCTAATCTTTAGCTTAATTGCTGCGTTCCTCTTGTAGACCATGCATTTTGCATGAGTTGGATGTTTGGGTTTGGTGTCTGGGAGCAGGAGCAATAATTGTACAGAGAACTATGAGAGGGAGCTGGGGTTACTGGGATCACACTGGGACGCCGTGGCACACCTGTCCAAGCCTTGAGCCCTGGGTTGGGGCACCTCAGAAAGGGCCAGCATGTTGCTTTCATCACTATTGTGACAGAGCACGTGCAGCAAATGGCTAAAATCATGTCGTTCATTTAATCACAACATGTATTTTTATGCGTTTTCTTGAAATGGAGCTTCACAAAGGGAGCTGTATTTCTTTGTCTACCTCACCTCAGGACTGCTGGGAACATGTGCAGGCTCACCTCTAGGGAATGGTTCTGGTCCTCTGAATTTTTAGCAATTCAATAGCATTTGCTTTATATGTCTTCACTGCAGACCTGCAATTATGAGTTAGATACCCTTGCCTTCACTTTTGGGGTTATAGTGGTGTATGGAAAATGTTTGTGGGTCTGTGAAACACAACCTGTCGTGGAAGCTGTTGGGATCACAGGGAGCCACTGCCAAGGCAGCGCCACTAATAAAAGACCAGTTATTTTCACCTTTGTCAGCACAATCTCATTTTGAGGGGGGGAGGAAGGTTTAAGAAGCCACTATTTTTGCTGTTCCTGGGATGAAAGGTTCCACTAAGCTGCACAGGCAGTTGGAGTAAAACTGAGGAAATCTGTGGCAGGGACTGGGGGAAGCAGAAAAGGGAAGGTGTCTCTTTGCCTTCCCAGACCAGGAGGAAAGGAGAGGTAAAGTATGAAGTGCAGTAGAAATGCAGGGGTGTTCTGTCAGGTATCCATTCACATGATCTTTCCTTTCCAGGTGTCCAGCTCTGCCAGTCCACAAACCACCTTGGAAAGCCACGTGTTCAATGTTGCTGTTCTGCCCCAGACACCCAGAGCACCTCAGCTTTCCCTGGGCTCCTCTTTGCACATGGCTGTAAGTGATACACCAGACAGCTGGAGTAGGAATGGGAAAACAAGAAAGGTTAGAAGAGTAAATGGTGGGGAGGGTGGAGAAAATACCATGGAACGTTGAAAAACTCGGTATTATAAGTGATGAATGTCTAGGCTGTGTTAATAGAAAAGGTGATCTTGAAGTTTAAAGCTGATTTTGTAGGCTCAGACTTTGGGGTAAGCCTTCTCCACATGTCCCCATCACATGTGGGTGAAGTCCAGCCTTCCCTTCTACTCCTGCTGTCTCCTGCCTGCCAGACAGGACCAGGAAAGGCCAAAGGAGGTGGTGGGAGAGGGATGAGTGAAAACTCCATGGCACAGTGGCCTTGTCAAGGTTTAAAATAGCGGTGACCTTTCCCATGGTAATAAAACATACTCAGACTGCTACTTGGAGCAATGTATCTTTCTGCTCCCGACTTTCTGTTGTTGTCATTATTGACGAAATTGATGGGAGAGATGTCTGGCAGAGCCACGAGGAGCTGGGTTTTATAGCTAATTACACACCACAAAATTCAATAGGGCCATAAAATAGACTTTACCTCACCACCTGAGAGTCCTACCTTCGGGAGAGACAAATAGGCCTTGGAGGCAACTGGGAAGCAACCATAACCTTTAATCTTTCCATCATAAAATTGCACTTCCTTGCCTCAATGTGATGGAGTTCTGTTCATTTGTCTTCAGCCTCCTTCAACAATTAGACTTCCAATATGTGAAGTCTTCCCATCCCTCTAGTCTTGACTTGTCCTGCTGGGAAAGGTCAGAAAAAGTTTGGTGACTCTTTGGTGGTTAAACTGGACATAACATAGATACTGTTTTTTCTTCAAGTTACCTGTTCCCCCCATGTAGGTGAAAGGATTTTATTCCTGTTCCTGAACCTTTCATGTTCCAAAGCAGATTAATTAATTGCCTGTATCCTTAATTTAGCTCGTTTTCTCCTTATTTTGCTCAGGATTATGAAATGAGCTGGATGCTTTTCATACCCACTGAGCTGTTTAATTCAGTGACTTCTTGGAGCTGTTAATTCTGCAGGATTAAGGTTCATGAACACATGCAAATTAACTGCTTTTGGGCACCTAAGTCTTTTCATGCAGCACCCTAATTCCTGTAATGTCTTGCCTGCCTTTGGCTCATAATAATCCTGTTATGGAAGGATCAGAGCAGTTTTAGACAGGTTTAAAACAAAGAGGGAAAAGCTACTCTCTATTCCAATGAAAGGGTTGAGTCATTTTTAGAATTACTCTTAAAAGAAAATCAAGTCTAGCCACATCAGACTGTACCAGAAAACTATGTAGGCAGTGACTTATGTCTTTGTCCAGGGAGGTTTTGATCAAACTAGGTTTTTCTTTCTCTCTTTTTAGTTGCTCTAGGTCAGAAGAGAAACCTGTCTAGCTGTGAGTTTGGAGGTTTTACATCTGCAGGGGACAGGGTGTCAGCTTTGGGGTTAAGAACTAGGCCTTTACGTTCAAAGATTGTCTTATATTTAACTTTAGCAATTCTCTTTCAATGCATTTTTGGGTGAACCTTTCCTTGTCTCTGGCCTTGATGCTCTTGGTCTAATGTGTTTATTGAGGTGCTGGAGGACCGTGTGACAGTGATTGAGCCCCATCACCTCTCCTTTGTAGACCCAGAGGTTCCCAGTGAGAAAATCCTGTTCAACGTGACTGTCCCTCTTCTTCCAGGCCAAGGCAAGTGACCCTGTTCAGAACATGGCAGAAAACCATGTTTCCTGAGCACAGAGCATTTTTCCCTCAAGCATCGTCCTGCGGATGCACCTGTTAATCTGTTCAGTCTCCTTCCTTGGCTTCCAAACGCCTCCTTCCTTAACCCCACTTGCAGCCGTGGAATCAAGTGGCTTCCTCCTGTTCACGCTGGTCTCTCTGCCTCTGTAGGTATCGTGGAGCACAGGGACAGGCCTCTGTCCCCTGTCAGGTATTTCACCCAGGCAGACATAAACCACGGCAAGATTGCCTATCGCCCGCCGACCGCAGCTCCTCACCTGAGGGAGATCATCGCCTTCTCCTTTGCAGGTGAGGCTCACTGTGTTCCCTTTAGGACCTACGGGGAACTGGACTGCTGCTGTTCCTCCTTGGGGAGGAGAGACTCCTGTCTGGCTGAATGTCAGCACTTGCTCTCTCCAAAAGTCTCCAAATCCACGTCAGTAGGTGCTTTCCTGTCCCGCCCGCAGTGACTCTGTGCTTGTGTTTTGTCCTGCCAGGTCTCCCAGAGTCCGTGAACTTCCGATTCACAGGTATGTGAACCACTTGCACTTTTTATCCATCTGCCCTTCCCATTGCCTGCTACTCCCTGGCCTTTCTTCTGCTGCAGGCACACCTATGGGTGCTCGGTAGGAATTTCTGGAAAAACACATGCCTGGGGAATATTAATTCATCTGAGTCCCAGCAGTGTTTTCTAGAAGCTGAGCTGCAGCTTTAGTAGGGGCATCTTTTTCCAGTGGTTTCCTGGGATCCATCCTAAAAGCCTGATTCATTCCTGTTTTCCCCCTGTGCGAACAAGGAGTTTTATGCTGTTGTTTTTTTTAATACAGCATGGAGACATATCTGCAATTAAATTGCAACGATAAGCTGCTTGCTTGTTTAACACATCCTTCCCTTTCCATATGCCTTCTGGCTTCCACCAGCAAGACGGAGTCCGTGTTCTGACTTAGGAGCCCATCTAACAGATCTGTGGAAGACAGGATGTATACACACAGGCTTTCAGAAGTTTTAGAAGAGTTGAGTTAGGGGCAAAGATAAATGCTCTTGGCAGGTGTGAACTGTGTGTCCATAGACAAAGGTGTGGCTTGGAAAGGTGGGAGAGAAGTCAGCGATGTCGGGTGGTGGTTTTGTACAGAAAGGTGCATTTCCCACGTGAGAGTCCCTGCAAACCCATCCCTAAAACACTCAGCCATGGTTTCTGTCTGTGTGCAGTGTCTGGTGGAGAAGACACAACCCCAGAGATGGTGTTTGTCATTCACCTGCTCTCTGCAGAGCAGCAGCCTCCAGTCTTCCAGATCGCGGCGCCGTTCCTGGAGGTCAGCCAGGGGGGCAGAGCCGCCATCGGTGAGTGGGGAGTGAGGTTGTTTGGGATGAGCACTGCTGCTCGTGTCAGGAAGTTCTCTGGGGGTTTGTAGATACTCCCCTGCTCTATGAACATGTGCACATCTCTCTCCTAAGCCGAGGGTTTGCACAGGGGTCTCTTGTGAGCCACAGTAGCAATATGGGCATCATCAGGAGACTAATTATTTCCATGAAACCAGCAGCTCTTGGCCTAGGGCAGCTCCAAAATTATTTTACTTGTCATGTACTGACTGAATTACATGGTTTTTGGCTCCAATCACAATAACACCTCACAAACCCTGAAGGATATCCCAGTGTAGTGTCTAAGGAAGCTGAAGCCACGCTCTCTTTCCCCGGCACAGGGATCCAGTTGGCTGTGAGCGACACGGATACAGCTCCCGAGGGTCTTTTCTTTGAGCTGGTGAAGCCTCCCCATCATGGCATTGTGCTCAAGTACAGTGCAGGAGTGCAGGAGCTCATGAGAGCGGGTGAGTTGAGTAGGAGTTTGCCTCAGTGCAAGTGTGTGCCTGTCCACATGGCTGGTTTAGTTGACCAGGAGTAGAGTCAGATAGCCCTGGCAGATATGGATGCATCCATAGGGAAGCCCTATCTAGCTATGAGCTCAGAAATCAGCTGGGAAGAAAGGAGGATGGGTGCCCTCCCTGAGAATCTGGAGGAGTCCCTGTGTCTGTGGAACTGGGAAGTTAACAGCTTTTCCTCTGCCCTGCCAGCTCCTTAATAAATGTCCTCGTAACTCACAGCCCTGTAAGGATGGGATTAAATGCCAGTTTAGTACGTGATTAAGTCTTCTGCTAAACTGGGGCCTTAGGTCATTCAGATTGGATTCCTGCTCTGAACAGGAGCTGTTTCCTGACTTGTGCTGTTTGCTTTTGGGAAGGCGACGCCTTCACCTACGAGGACGTCACTCGGAATGCGCTGCAGTACGTGCACGATGGCTCAGCAGCAGCAGAGGACAGCATGGAAATCTCTGTCACCGACGGTGTCACCACTGTCACCACGGTGCTGAGGGTGGAAGTGTCCCTGCTGGACACCAACGGCCCGCAGCTGGTCCCAGGCTGCTTGCTGGCCGTCACCGTGGCCAGTAAAAGCTCCGTGACTCTCTCTCGGCTGCACCTCGCTTACACTGTAAGTTTTTATCTCCTCCTGAGCCCAGGGAATGCCGCCAGTCTCCCTTGCCTTGTCCCCCACAGCCCCTTCACCACACACCTCCCTGCTGTCAGTGTGGATTCTGCGTAGAGAGCCCGAGTTTTCACTGCTGCCAAGAGGGGAATAACAGACTCTTTCATCCCACAGGGATTTAAGGCTATCCCTGTTGGACTGTAACAGAGGTGAACTGCCATGCTGAACATGAGAGCAGAGTTAATCCCAGATTTTTCTGTCATACGGACTTGCTAATAAAGCACATGCATTTGCTAAGTGTTAATCCTTTGAAAATTTCAGCCCCCTCACCCACCTTCCAAAATTGCCTGGTTCTTTTTCTGGGCAGATTTGAAGGGGGAAGGATTAAACAAGCCAAGATGCTGCACGGCTTGGTGGCTTGAGTTGGTCCCAGGGGTTGTGTGCTGTGCAAGAGTTATCCTGCTGGTGACATTCCCAGGAAAGGTGCTTTACTCCTTGCAGATGATTTGGCAGCCAGTGCATTAGCAGTGGGGTTTGGGTCTGAGATTGTGAGGCTGGAGAGATCTGAGGTGGTGGCTGTCAGAGAGATGATTGGGGATGTTTTTTCCAAGGGATCACTCTGGATAAAAGTCTGGGGTCTGTCCTGTACTTCTTTTAAAAGAGGAAGGCTGACAAGAGAGTTATTCAGGTTTAATCTCAGTAAGAGAACAGTTAGGCAAAAGAGGATTTCATTCCTGACCCATATGGTGATTTCTGCTCGGGTCTCATTTTTCGGCCAACCAGCAAAAACTCTTCTCAGGAAAGATGAGCTGTGATATCATAGAGGTGATTGTACTTAATGTAGTTGAAAAGAGGCAAAATCAGCTTTTATTTTAGCGTGAAGTACTTGGAAAATGAAAATACCAGGTTTATGTCTGGGAGACTGTGTTGATGTGATACCAGGGAACAAAGAAAACCTCTCTGAGCTGAGAAAAAATGAAAATACATTTTGTGGTAGAGTTTGAAAATGTCAACCCATTTGACTCTCTTCTCATCAGGAGAGCTTCATTTAATATTCATCCGTGGATCTGACCCAGCTAGGCAGATACAGTTCCCTGCAAAACACTTGTTCCTCCTTCCATTTTTAGTGGAGGAAAGCAATGGCTAATTTTCCCTGTTTTGATTTGGTTTGTTCCTTCATGTTTTAGGACAACAATTCTCCTGACTCAGAGATAAGAATCCAGTTGATATCTCTGCCTGCATATGGAACCCTCTTACAGATGTCGGGCTCCCACGATGAAGAGCTTTCCAAGGTTTATAATTTCACCATGGAAGATATCAACAACCAGAGGATCAGGTAGCAAAGAGAGCTATTCTCCTTCAAGCCATGCCGGTTAAAAGCTCTGTGGGTTTTCCCCAGGGATCTCTGGGCTATGTTATGTTAGTGCAATGTTTCAAAGGTATTTTTCCCTTTCTTGTCCCTTGTATCCTCTGGGATTATGGATAAGAGCATTTTCTCTGTGCAGAATTAGGTGTTTCTGCATGTCTGAAATGCCAATACTTGGTGTAGCTTCAAATTAGGGGGATTTTTTCTATGTCTGTGATGTCATGGTGACACTTTATGTAGGCAACACCTAAACCAGTGATTTAAAAGAATTCGGGGAACGAACATGAGGGAGGGTTGGGAACTGAGATGCCATCTCTCTTCCAGGAGGTGTGTGCTCACCTCTGACTGCAGGGGCAGGGTGTAGTTTCCTGACTGTCAGTGGGACTCCCTGACCTGGGCTGTGTTTGGTTCCACAGCTACTCCACCACGTTTGAGACCAGCAATCAGCCCGTTACGGACATCTTCCACTTCGCTGTTCTTGATGCCGACGACAACCGGCTGGACAGGCAGATGTTCACCATCACTATCACACCTGCCCACACCCTGCCTTCACTCATTGCTTTTGCTGACCACATCACTGTAAGTGGCTGCCCAGGATACTGGAAACAGGGAGAAAAATGACTTCCAAGTGAGGAATTGGACAGTTTTTTTCCTGGACCGAGGGTAAATCACTGATAAAATAGGGTGCTGCACATACAATGCTGGGAACGCAAAGGGTTAACAAATCACTTGGAGGCCAGAGGAGGCTGACAGTCCACCTGCATCTCTGAACCTCCTCTGCTTACCCCTAGTCAGGAGCTGGTTCTCCCTAAAGTGTCCTGTTGATATCAGTGGAACAAGTCTGACTTATCCCTGTCCAATATTTTGTCCCTTATTTCACCAGCCTGTGTGTAAAGTCTGAAAACACCTGGTGCTTTGGACTGACACACAGCATTTCACACTCCTTATTGAAGCCTTTTGAAGCCTCCTTTCCAGCTTTGCATTCCCCCTCCCTTGCCTTCAAAAGGCTCTCTCAGCCAGAAATGCATTTTCTTGCCTTCCAAGAGGTCAGAGTGACTCTGCCAGTTTTCTTCCTGCCCTGATGAAGCCCTCACAGGCTCCTCTTGGGGGCCAGGCAGGCTTTGTTCTTCCCATCTCACCTCACCTCCCAGCTGATTTCCTACCTGACAGATCTAGGGGAGGATGGGACAGCACTCCAGAACCTGGGCAAACCTATTCCATGGAGGCAGCCTTGTTCAGTAAGGATTTGTGTTGTGTGCTCTTGCTTTCCAGGTGGATGAGGGGGGCAGGATCCCACTGCTGGCTGGTCACCATTTAACTGCTGGTTATGATACTGCTGCCAAGGAAGACCTGAGGGTCATGGTTGTCACTCTGCCTATGTATGGCTACATCCAAAACACCAAGACAGGTAAACTGCTTGGCTCTCTCCTCTTCCCCCTGACTGGTTTGTAACCCTAACAGGATCATACCTATCATATCCCGTGGATGTGATCACTTGTGCTATGCCTAAAACTGCAGCTTCCACTCCAATGCAGCAGAGTTTGCTTTCCTTAAAGATGTGGAAATCCATGTTCTAGGAAGTAACATCTATCCTTCTGCAGCCTTCACAATATGCCATTCTTCTCCTAACCCTGCTGCTTTTATGTTTAGTTTATTAGTGACTTCAGTTTATCAGAACACCCCTTCACTAGTGATATTCTGGTTTGCAGGTGAGAGTTTTGGCCCACAGAGTGAGTCTACTGGCACCACAGACGCATCCTTTTCCCTTCAAGATGTCCTGGAGAACAGCATTTACTACTTCCAGAGCGTCCATGAAAGCATTGAGCCCACGAGTGATGTTTTCAGCTTTTATGTGAGCGATGGCTTCAGCCAGTCTGAGGTGCAGAGCATCAACATCACGATCCAGGTATGCCTGTGCTCGCTGGCTGCCAGAGCCCTCTCCTTTCACACAGACACTTTTCAAGTGCAAACTTTGCTAGACTCTGGCTAGATTTGGACAGACTGGTGATGTCAGCACCAGTACTGTCATTTGGGAACTTGTATTTCATTCAGGTGGGTCTTTTCCCTGTGTTCATTTCCCTTTTTTGACTGTGTGTCTTTGTGCAGAGACAGAATGATGAGCCCCCCAAGATGGTGCTGGAGCCTGTCCAAGTGCAGGGGAGCTCAGGAGTGGTTGTCACCAATGCCTCCCTCAACCTGCAGGACTTGGACACCCAGAACAGTGAGCTGGTCATTGTGGTGAGCCAAAGTCCTGAGCATGGTAAGTCCCGACAAGCTGAGGAGGTGAGGGAGAGGAGGTTTTTTTGTGTCAGTGTCTGTCTGTCTTCATACCTGTGTGTGTAACAGCCCCCTATGTGAGAGAGGAACCTGGCCTGTTGGATAAAGCACATTTGGATCAGCAGCCATGGGATTGTGCTTCAGAACAGCAGAACTCTCTATTTGAGAGTTGTCCCTCACTCTCTGGGGGAGGAGAAAGGGGGGCTTCATGCATTTCCCTGGGAAGTTCCCTCTGTGTTCCCCCCTTTCCTCTTGCCCAGCAGTGGCAAAGCCAGGCAGGGTGTCAGTGAAGGCTTGTGTCCCCAGCAGGCTGCCTTATTCCCATCATTTTGATCCGTCTGTTGTTTCCCAGGTCACCTCCGCAGGAGACAAAGCACGGCAGAGCCCCCAGAGCATGGGCATGTGCTGTCCAGGGGCTCTTCTTTCACCTACCAGGACATTCTGGATGAGCTGATCGTTTATACCCGGAGCGGTGCAGCGGCACAGACAGACGAGTTTGGCTTCTCCATCACGGATGGGCTCTACACACAGGCAGGGAGGCTGGAATTCTCCATGGAGCTGCCCAAGAAGCAGCCACCCACGTTACCTGTCAACAGGGACCTGCAGCTCCCAGCTGGTACGAGGAGAATGGTGTTGCTCTGTGGTGCTGGATGATCCAGTCTAAACCAGTCGCTTTGCTGGCCTGGCTGAAGCCGACTGTGCGCTTCTTTCCCTGGTCCAGGCTCTGCAGCTCCACTCACAGCTCAGCACTTGAAGGCAGCAGCTGGTTATTCAGGGGACTCGACGCTTAGATTTGTCCTGAGGAGGGATCCCAGCAGGGGCCGTCTGCAGCTGAGCAAAGCTGATAACCCAGTCCAGATCTCTGCCAAAGGACCCGTCAAAAGTTTCACCCAGGCTGATATAAACAAAGGTGAGAGTGCTGGATTTTAGATAGTCAGTGCAAATATATGTGGCTGGTTTAGGCAGTCCTGCAAGGAGCAGGGAGTTGGATATTTATGGGTCCCTTCCAACTTGAGATAGCCCATGATTCTATGGTCCTTATGAGAGGGGGAGGATGACCTGAAGCAGGGAAGGGAAAGGGAAAGAAGTTCAATAAGGCTGTTAGAGCAGGGCAGAGAAACGTATCATTAAGCAAATGTTAAGAAATCTCTCTCAGCAGGGAAAAAGAATAAAGAGAGAAAGTAATGAAACCCAAATCCAGGAGCTCTGTCCAGCCCCAAGTCCCTCACCTGATGGTGCCTGCTTCCAAACTACGAATGAAATGATGCAGCCTGTAATAAACCACCTCTTTTCTCCTGTCCCTCTCTCCAGGGCAAGTGGTTTACAGCCACAAGAAAGGGGATCCCGGCGGAAATTTCCCCTTCACCTTTGATGTGACCGATGCAGACGGCAACAAACTGACGGACCAGGTTTTCCATATCCGTGTACTAGGTAAAAGACAGTGCTGAAGTTATGGTCTCTTTGCTGCAGAGCTCAGGACTTCACAGATTCCCATCCCACATGTATGGCAAGTGAAGATGTAGTTCTTGAGGCGGAGTTTTGATGCTCTGTCAATTCAAAGGCCTTTGAAGTGAGGGGCATGGGGAGATTTTGTGGGTGTAAGGATTAGTTCTCAGACTTGTAACAAACTCACTGAACAGGTAGAAAAATTCCCCTTAATATCTTCGTGCAGTTTAGATTGTCTGTGAGGCATTCTAAGGTTGCCATCCCCTCAATTAATGCCAAGATCCAAAGTTCCTGTTTCAGAATTATCAAAACATTTGTGTGTGTGTTGTCTTTTGCTTGAGCACAAGTACCTGATATGAATAACACCAAAGGAAGGAGGGTGACTGTCTCCTAACTCAGCTTTGTATTTAACCCTTCCAGAGGACAGATTTCCCCCCTCCATCGTCACTAACAAAGGGCTGGTGTTGGATGAGAACTCGGCGAAGACAATCACAACCCTCCAGCTCTCGGCCACTGACCAGGACAGTGAACCCACCCAGCTTCAGTACAAGGTCACCCGGCAGCCACAGCTGGGGCACCTGGAGCACGTGGCCTCCCCAGGTGAGCAGAGAAGTGTTTTACTCCGTTGGGTCCTTGGAGCAGCAAGGCTTTTGACCCCTAAAGCTTCACTGTGGGAAAAATGTGCTTGGAGGCTGCAGCACAGAATTCTGTTTCCCGTTAGGAATCAAATAGTCATTAGCCCAGAGAGCTGGAGAATAAGGTGAGCGGAGGCAAGGCAGCCTGAGAATCACAGGTGAGGATTTATTCAGCCTTTGGGAGAATTTATGTCCCTGTTCCTGTTTCTGCATGACAGGAAAGCTTTCAGCCTTTGCTGTGAATAGCACAGCGCCCCAGAGAATCCATCCCTTAATGTCCGTGGAAACAGAGCCCACCCTGGGGAACAGACAACTTGTTTTCTCTCCCCCTCTTGGCCAGTATGTTCCTTGATCCCTAAAAACCAGCTTCGTTCCCTAGCTGTGCCTGGAAGAGAGGAAGAGAACTATGCACTGAGTTAGTTTAAAAGGAAGCTCCGTTGGGGTGTGATGGATATGCTGGATAATGAATTCTGGTCCTTCAGAGAGGGGGGTTGATCAATCTGGTGGAACTCCTGCAAATGTGATCTGAATTTTAGAGCTGCCTTCTGTGCCTGCTGACAGTGTGAGTGTGCTGCCCCTCTCTGATGAATTAATCTAAATCTCAGCTGTCATATAATATGCTCTTCTGATTTAATTATACTCATCTAAGATTATATTTCTTCTTAGCATTAGATTTCTCATTAACATGAGATTAAAGTGGAACTATTTGCTATGTGTGTTTTCAAGATACAGACAGTCCCTGTACAGCTAAGTTTTAATGTGTGGTTTGCCTCATCCTCTCATGTTGAAAGGGCAGGAATAATGAATGAAAGTTATAATAAGCAAACCCCCTGCTGAAAGTAAATTAAAAACTTGCAATATTTTTGTCCGAATTGCAAACTAAACAGTGAATCTTGTACTTTGGAGACCTGAGTTAAGGATTTTATTCCTCCTGCTATTTAAAATGTGATGATTCTGATTTCTGTGCTTTTTCTTGTCTGTGATGGACCGAGAAAGATAAAGAGTCACAGACTGGGAAGGAATTGTTTTTGTGATTTAAATGACCTAAACCTAAGGAGAGAGTACTGGAGTGTTCAAAAGAGAACCCAAGCCTTTAAAGCTAATGAGCTCTGAGGAAATCTTGGCTGATCATTCTGGTTTGGCTCATTTATTTATACCAGATCCTGATATCTTTTGTAGTGTGGCCAATACTTGTCAGTAGCCATTTCGGGTGATAGATTGGTGGCAAACTTTTTGTCGGGGTGTTTGTTGTTGTTAACAGCAGTAAAACTGTCAAACACAGCAGTGACAGTTAAAAAACTCAAGTGCTTTTTAAAATGCTTGTCATGTCCCTTTCTGTGGCTGTGTCACACCTAATGGCCTGTAAAGATGTCACTATAAATCACTGTTGTAAATGGGCCTTAGTCTTTCTAAATGCAGGGGTACAAGGAAGGGCAGAGAGAGCGGAGACTTGGAAGGCATTTTGGAAAACTGCTGGGAGGCCAGGAGACCTTTAGCTCGTGCTCAGTGTTGCCATGGTTGGGTTAGTCCTGCCCAGCAGTGACAATCCAAGTGTTACATGAGCATTTTTCTCCCAGCTTCTCTGCCCCTCAGCCCCCAGAGGCCCATCCCCAACAGGGTGTCCTGACGGTGTGAGGTGCCTTCTTAAGATTGTAAGTCTAGGGAAAAGGCTGGACTTGATTTTGCAGAAGGAGTTTTCAGGAGGCTCTGTGCCAGCTAAAACCCTGGCTCAGCTGAGGTTCACAGATATATCCAGCTGCCTATAGTTTTTCCCTGCATTGTTCTTTCTATTACACATTTTTCCCTATTATTCTTTTTCCAGGGATGAGAATTAATTCCTTCAGCCAGGCAGACTTGGCCTCTCGCAGCATCCAGTACGTCCACACCAGTGACATGGAAAAGCACATGGATGCCTTCACCTTTTCTGTGTCTGATGGGATGAATGAGGTGAGTCCCAGCGTGGCCTTTGCCCAAGTAAGAACAGAGGGGGCTGCCCTTACTTCTGCTGTGAGAATTCCTACATCCCACAGGGAAAGCAGCGAGCCCTGTGCAGGGAACAGGGAGCCACCTGTGCTGCGGCCTCACGAGACTGGTTTACCAAGATCTGAGTGTCTGGTTTTCAGCTGCTTGCCAATTGCTCCTGGAGCTCAGCTTTGATCCAGTGCACTGACGACGTAGTGACGACAGTCAGACCCTTGGGAAATGTCTCCTTCCTGCTTTCTGAAAGAGGAAAATCATAGCTGCACATAGAGGGAGAGGGGCAAAGTAGAATGAGAGAGGGAGGGAAAGTGGATGCCCATAAATACCACAGAATGAGGGAGACTTAATCAGTGGGGAGGGATAGAAAAGGTCATGTTCACATGATCTGGGCTAAGAAGCTCAGATGTATTCACGAGATAAGGCTGAAATAAGTGACCCGAACTGGGGATCACTGTGGTCTTGCAGTGGAGTTGTACTCTTGGAGGGCTGAATTCATCACAAGAGGCTTTTCCTGCTATTCCAGGTGAGCCAGACATTTGACATCACCATAAACCCCGTGGATGACTCCTTACCCATAGTGCAAAGCCTCGGGATGACAGTTCAGGAAGGGGTGAGAAAAACCATCACCGAGTTTGAGCTTAAAGCAACAGATGCTGACACAGAGGTAAGGCAGGACTTCCCCTTGCCTCCTCCCTCCCCTTTCCTGCTGCACATCTGGGCTGTCAGGAAAATGGGCTTCTGTTTAAAGACAGGCCTGGCCTTGACACTGAGTTTACCAAGGATGGATGAAAATTACATAACATGGATGAAAACGACATTTCCTCTTCCACCTCCTGGGTCTGGCTGAAGGGCTGGCTCTACTTCACTGCTACTTCCCTGCAGCGAGAGCTCTCCTGGCTGCCTGTTACTGCCCTGAGCCAAAATCCTGCCCTAAGGGTTTTTGCTGCTTCTGCACCGGCAGCAGTGGCAAGGGGCACGTTGCCTGGAACAGCTGCAGGATAGGGGGGCTGCTCTTGTGTTCACAGAGCTGTCACAGGGGTGGGAGCCGTCTCAGACCAGCCACACCAGTAGTTTGGTGTGATGATTTGTAGAGAGCCACCTTGGGAGAGGGATGAAGACAGGGCAGGGCTCAGGGGGAACCAGTTCGCTGTGCGGGGCTGCGTTAGGCCCGGTTGGAGACACTGCACTAGGGAAACTGTCTGGGCAGGGAGTCCCTCTCCAGGCTGGAAGGACACGCCTGTCCTGGTGCTGAGTCCACGTCCCGAGCTTTGCCACTCCGTGTCCTCGGCACAGGTTGAGTCGGTCACGTTCACAGTGGTGCAGCCGCCCCGGCACGGCCTGATCGAGCGCAGCAGTGACAGTGGCCATGGCCACCAGCAGGCCACCACCTTCACCATGGGGGACATCTACCAGAACCGCGTCAGCTACAGCCACGACGGCAGCAACTCCCTCAGGGACCGCTTCACCTTCACCGTGTCCGACGGCACCAACCCCTTCTTCCTCGTGGAGGACGGGGGGAAGAAGGTGAGGGCAGGAGACGAGGTGTGAGGGAGACCTCGGTCCGCCTGGGTGGATGAGGCGCTGACTCCCAGAGTAACGTCCGTCTCTCTGAACTTTTTGTCAGGTCGTGACAGCAGCACCGCAGCACTTCCAAGTGCAAATTCTCCCTGTGGATGACGGGACACCCAGGGTTGTCACCAACCTGGGTTTGCAGTGGCTGGAGCACGTGGATGGCAAGGTAACTGCCTGTGTGAGCTCAGCTTGGATTGTTTCTTAGGCTGTTGCTGGAGCAGGAGCTTAGCAGGTAAACATCCTGATCCCTCAGCATTTTTATTTTTGTGGTAGAGAAAATCCCTCCACCCCAGGGTATATTTTCAGCTTTGCTGATGGTGGAGAAGTCTTGATGATGTTCTGCAGCAGCCATGGCAGAGATACATGGCTTTCCAAAGATATAATGTAGGGATTTCTCGCTGTGACGTGCCTTTGTTTTGCTGAAGTCCAAACAAAACCCCAGGAAACTGTCTCTCTCGGCTTGTTTCTGAGGGCCCAGCATTAACTGCAAAGAAACACTTTGGTTCTTCCTAAGAAAAAAGACTGGAAGACACTATAGTAAGAAATTGTATTAAGAAGTGGCTATCTCAGCTCAAATTCCTGACTTAAAGGAAAAGCACTCCTGCAGCCTCAGGCAGTTCAGTTCTCTCTCTTTCTCCTGCTGTTAAAGGCATTTTCTTTTGGAAGAGAAAGCAAAATGTGGTGGAACTGAGTCAGATCCACGTGAGGACATTTGAAAGAGGCCCTAGTCCAGGCTCCCCAGAGCAGCTTGAACTGTCCTGTTCTTCAACTTGAGGCTGTTTTTTTGCAAATGCATTTTGCAAATGCTTTTTGCAAAGCCAGGCCTCACCTGAGCATCAGCACAGTTCATGGAGCAGAGGTTTTAAGGTGAAACCAAAAAATCTATCCTAGCTTTTAGTCCCAGCTACATAAGGCTGGGCAGCTGCTTCTCAATTTGCTTTTCTTTGAGGCACACACTGATGTGAGGCAAAATTTGAATTCTTCCTGCACTGTCAAACACCTTGTGGGGTGTCCGTCTGTTCACACTGCTCTGTGCTTTCACATCCCTAGATTTTCCCTCATGGAAAACTGTTTGACAGAGGGATCATTGGGCTTTTTGTGTGAACAGTCAAGCAGACTTGCACTGCTGGAGCTCCAGTGTTTTACTCCCGTGGTTTGGCTTTAATCCAGGCAACCAACCTCATCACTAAGAAGGAATTACTGGCGACAGATCCTGACACAGATGACAAACAGCTGATCTACGAGATAACAACTGGTCCCAGAAATGGTCATGTGGAGCACAAGCTGAAACCAGGGACGGCTGTGACCACTTTCACACAGGGTATGGAGCTGGGCTGTGTCCTGCTGCTTTTTTCCTTCCTTTGTTAAGGAAAGAAAAGATGGGAAGGGAGAAGACAAGGGGCAAATCTCCAAAGTATGTAGAAAATAAGCCTTGGACTTTCAGTTGCAGAAATCCTGTGATTTCTTAGTAGATGCCAACCTGTGTCCTGTAGCACACCCAGGTTCTCCAGACTTGTTAGAGCTGGAGACTTGGGACAGTAAAGAGGAGTTGTAGATCATCACAAGGTCTGGTAGATGTGTAGCCAGCAGTGCAGAGCAATGTGTGGAAAGTTCAGTCTTGCAGGGCTGAGGGGCCCTCCATCAGGAAGGGGAGGTGAGGGGGTTACTGCTTCCTGTGGAGACCCCGATCCTTGCGTTGATGTATAAAACTGCTGTTGGATTTCTGTGTCGGCTCACTGGATGTCTCCTCCTGGCAGAGGATGTGAACCAGGGCCTCATTCGGTACGTGATGGATGAGGAGAAGGCTCAGGAGACCACGGACAGCTTTCAGTTCCTAGTGAAGGACAGCAAACCCAACGTGGTCAGTGGCAATGTCTTCCATGTCCAGTGGTCTCTCCTCAGCTTTACACACACAAGGTAAGTGTGATTGGACCCTACAGCGTGGGAATGAAATTCTGTCCATGAGGACAGGGGTCTGCTGGGCTAAACCACGGAACAGCTGCCCTCTGCCCAAGTCCCTGGTTATTAGTGTCCCTCGGATTTTCCATGGAGGCCACACTCACCCTGAGTCCATGGTGCTCAGTATGACACAAACACACAGATTTTGCTCCTCAGCCTGTTATTTCTATCTGCTTGATCCCTTTGCAGCTACAAGGTCAGAGAGAGCTCCGGCTCCGTGAGCGTCACCGTGAGGCGGGTCGGGAGCCTCAACCAGTACGCCATAGTCATGTGCCGCACCGAGCAGGGAACGGCCACCGCCGGCTCCGGATCACAGCCGGGACAGCAGGACTACGTGGACTACACGGGGCAGGTAGGCTGGGGCCACCGGGAGAGGGACGGTCTGACCATACCTGCCCTCAGGCCTGGAGGAAAGAGCTGATGGAAAGCGATAAAAGCACCGAGGAAGTTGCGGGCCCCGGTCCAAGGAGAGCAGCTGGCTTCCTGCCTTCCAGGTGCAGTTTGAGGAGCGGGAGGACACCAAGGCCTGCACCATCGTTATCAATGATGATGACGTCTTTGAGGGCACGGAGAGCTTTTCCGTGGAGCTCAGCATGCCGGCCTATGCTCTGCTGGGGAACGTCACCCGGGCCACTGTCACCATCGCTGACCCCGAGGATGAGCCCACGCTGCAGTTCGACAGGAGGACATTCCATGTCAGCGAGAGCGCTGGGTTCCTCTCGGCTCCTGTTGAAAGGAAAGGTGGGTGGAGCCAGGAGGGAGCCCCGTGGGAGGGACAGTGGCAGAGGGCAGAGGTCTCCACCAAATAGAGGAAAAGTATTTCCATAGAATTATGGGGTTTTTTCTGTTGCTTCCTAGGGGATACCAGCAGCACCGTGTCTGCCATCTGCTACACCGTCCCCAAATCCGCCACGGGAAGCAGCCTTTATATGCTGGAATCCGGCTCCGACTTCAAGTCCCGGGGGATGGCAGATGAGAACCGGATTGTTTTCGGGCCGGGTGTGACCGTGGTGACCTGTGATGTGATGCTGATCGATGACAGTGAATACGAAGGGGAAGAGGAGTTTGAGATCGTACTGGCCGATGCCTCGGACAACGCCCGCGTCGGCAGCCGGGCTTCAGCCACCGTCTTCATTGCTGGTCCCAACGATGCCTCCACAGTGTTCCTGGGCAATGCCACCTTCACCGTCAGCGAGGCTGCAGGTGAAGGGCAGGGGGGGCTCCCACGGAAACAGACCTGTCCAAAATGTGCAGAGAGGTTCTGTGATTCCTTCTGCCCCCGTGGGGAAGGCTGGGGGCAGGAACGGTACTGAAAGGAGAAGGGGGTGCTGAAGGGAAAGGAATGGGTTTATGGTGTGTACCTGGCTGCTTTCTCACCTTGTTCTCTCTTGTGTGCAATTGGCGATGCAGGAAACATTGAGATTCCAGTCCTCCGCCAGGGACCTGATCTCTCAACCCCCACTTCTGTGTGGTGTGCCACTCGGACGTCAGACCCTCCGTCTGCCAGCCCGGGAGTCGATTATGTCCCCAGCTCCAGGAAAATAGAGTTCAGGCCAGGCAAGACCGAAGAGGTGAGGAGCCACTTGGACTCCTGATGAGTCTGCTCTGTCTGGTGACACTTCTGCAGTCTTTCTGTGCAGATCTGCCATGGTATGCCTGACATAATGGCTTTACATTAGACCTCCAAATGTGAGTGCCGGGAAGGATGAAATCTTTGCACCTCTAACAGCAGGACTTCTGCCTTCCTCCCAGTTCTGCCCCCTGACAATCCTGGATGATGCTCAGTACCCAGTGATAGAAGGGCTGGAGACATTTGTTGTTTATCTCAGCTCACCCCATGGAGCCGAGCTGGCAAAGCCATTCCAAGCCATCGTGGCCATCAATGACATCTTCCAAGATGGTAAGTTACCCCTGGCAGCTCCACCTGGTCCATCCCATCCTCTTGGCTCTGTGTGGAACCAAGCTCTTCAGCACTGCCTGACTGTTTTTATGACCCCCTGCAGTGCCCAGCATGCAGTTCATTAAGAACACCTACACGGTGAAGGAAAAGGAAGGGACTCTTCACATTCCCATATTCCGCACTGGGGACCTGAGCTATGAGTCCTCTGTCAGGTGCTACACCCGGAGCCAGACAGCACAGGTCATGGAGGATTTCCTGGAGAGGAGGAACACGGAGGAGTCCCGCATCACTTTCTTGAAAGGGGAGAAGGTGAGCTGAACCTGGCTTGGGGGGGAATAAAACAGACATGGCTTGGAGAGGCTTGGATCTCCTCTTTGACTCTGCATGGCCAGAGGGAACTGACAGAGGCTGTCCAAACTAGTCTCATAGACGACACAAATTCTTGTCCTGGCAATATGACCTGACTGTGAAGGGGTTGTTTGTTTCATGATTAAACTAGTTAAGTCCTAAAGTGCAAATCCTGTGTGTTAGGAGGACTCGGGGTTGTAGCAGAGAGCTGTGGGTTTGTGGAAGGAGGGGCCTTTGCTGCTGTGTCTCATCATGTGACTGTGGGGTTTGTCCACACTGAAGCAGCATCCCTAAAAATAAAAGTGTTTCTTCCAGGATAGGCAGCACTCAGACATGAAACCCTGGATAGGGAAGTACAGCCTGGCCCTTGCATGGCTTCATTTGATTTATCAATATTTGCTCTTTTCTCCTCTTTACCTGGCTTCAGGTGAAGAACTGCAGTGTTTATGTCAGTGATGACTCTGCCTTTGAACCAGAAGAGCAGTTCCAGGTCTATCTTGGCAGCCCACTTGGAAACCATTGGAGTGGAGCTAGGATTGGGAAGATGGACATGACAACCATAACTGTCACCAATGATGAAGATGGTAAGTGAGGATGCTCAGCAAGGATGTTGTTGTGGTTCTGAGGGAGTCAGCACAGTCCCAGCAGCAGTTTTGGGTAAACATGGATGCCTTCAGTGCCAGTTACAGCTCTGTGTGCAGGTCACTGGTGTGCACTGGGCTGGGCTGAAGGGAGGGATGAATAACAGTCCTTGAACCCACTGTTTGTCCTGTTTCCCATTCCCCTGCAGTTCCATGGGGAGTTGCTGTGCTTCCCCTCCACAGCATCATAGCCTAGGGAGATCTGTGTGGAAAAAGGGGTTGCCAGGTTCCTCTGCTGTGACTGCAGCACCAGCACATGGCGTGGATTGGAGGGCATGTGGTTCAGCGGGAGGCAGGGACAGGAGAATAATTTGCCATCCTCTGTAGCTCAAAACATTTGTTGGATTTTGCCCTAATTCACATCCAACCCATTTTGGCCCCCGCTTTGTGGAGCCCCTTGCTCTGAGGGTGCGTAGATGAGTCTAAAAGGAGCTGAGCTTCTCTCACCGCAGGTGCTGAGTGTCCTCCACCTGGAATCAGTCAGGTGTGCAAACCCGGGGCTTTTTCTCCACTGCTCTTCCTTCAGCCCCCACCATCGAGTTCGAAGAAGCCGCGTACCAAGTGCGGGAGCCGCCGGGCCCGGAGGGTGTAGCCATGTTAAACATCAGGGTGGTCCGGAGAGGGGACCAGAACAGGACCTCCAAAGTGCGCTGCAGCACCCGGGACGGCTCCGCCCAGGCCGGCGTGGATTACTATCCCAAGAGTCGAATGCTCAAGTTCAGCCCAGGTAAAGGGTCCTTGGAAGGGAGTGTGAGAGGTGGGCATGTGACCAGGGACACTTTGTGCACGTCAGAACATTCAGGAGACTTGGAAAACGCCGCTTGTTGCATGAGGTTTACAACACGACGCTGGTCTAACTGCTCCCGGTGACTATAAGAAGGCAGAATATGCCCTTAGATTTTGGGGGTTAGATTTGATTTGGGATTTACTCTTGGGCTCAGCACAGTCTTTGTGAGAAGAAAGACCTGTCCAGCTCTTCAGTGTGTTTCAAGTGGAGTGCAAGATTTTTCCCCTTCCTCCTCTGGCTGCTGTAATTTTGTTATACAAAATAGCTGACGTGTTTAATGGAGGGTGATCAGACCAGAGAAGGAAGCACTGGCACATGGCAGGTGAGAGTAGAGTCATCCTCAGAGGATGTAAGTCTCAACAGAGAACTAGTTGTCAGGAACAGCTCAGAGCGTGTTGCTGGACCAAGAAGCCTTCACCAAACAGCTCTGCACACTACTGGTGTGAGAGACAGCATGGGTGGGAATGTGCTTTGCATCCTAGATTTTTAGTCCAGACAGCTACATGACAGCCATTATTAATCCTCAGATGGCATCTGCTAGTGAATCTATCACCAGATCGATTGGATCAGTTGTCATAGCTGGAGTTTTATGTCTAGAGCAGACTCCTGTGGGGACAGGACTAAATTATTAGCAGCAATGAGTGGCAATAAAATTTATAATGTGTATTTTATCATGTCTCCATGGCCACAGCCTGGAGCAGCAGCTGTGCAGGGTTTTCACAAGAACTTCAGAGCAGTCTCCAATGATGGATCGAGTTCTCTCTGTTTTTCTTGCATTCCCTCGCCCAGGTGTGACCCACATCGTGTTTAAGGTGGAGATCATGTCCAACGAAGACCGGGAATGGCACGAGTCCTTTTCTCTGGTGCTGGGTCCAGATGATCCGGTGGAAGCAGTTCTTGGAGACACTAGCACTGCAACAGTGACTATTTTGGATCAGGAGGCAACAGGGAGCCTGATTCTCCCAGCACCTCCCGTGGTGAGTCGCTCATTGCAGCGGATGTGATTTAGTGCCCTTCAAGTACAGACTGAAATGAAATGAAATAATGAAATGAAATAATGAAATGAAATGAAATGAAGAGCTGCAGTGACCGTGTGGGAGGGAAGGATGGCTTTTTCCAGCTCTTCCCTCAGCCCCAGGTGAATGCTGCTGTCTTGCATCCCTGCAGGTTGTCACCCTGGCTGACTACGACCGGGTGGAAGAAGTGACCAAGGACGGTGCTAAGAAATCCCCTTCCCCGGGTTATCCTCTCATCTGTGTCACCCCCTGTGACCCTCACTTCCCCAAGTACACCGTCATGAAGGAACGCTGCAGTGAGGCCGGGATCAACCAGTCTTCAATACAGTTCAGCTGGGAAGTGGCAGCTCCCACGGATGGGAATGGAGCCAGGTCGCCTTTCGAGACCATCACTGACAACACCCCCTTCACGAGCGTCAACCACAAGGTACGGGCACGGCGGAGCAGCAGGAGCACGGAGATTAAAGCACACAGTCTCCTCGGGTTTGGCACTTGGTGTGGTGCTTCTCTGGGGATTTTTCTTTTTTGTTTTTTTGGCACTGTTCTTCCCTGAGCCTGCTGAAAGCACCACTTGTTTCTCCCTCCTCGTTCCCCCAGGTGCTGGACAGCATTTACTTCAGCAGGCGGTTCCATGTGCGCTGTGTGGCCAAGGCTGTGGACAAGGCTGGCCATGTGGGGACCCCCCTGAGGAGCAACATGGTGACCATAGGCACAGACAGTGCCATTTGTCACACTCCTGTGGTGGCAGGGACAGCCAGAGGGTTTCAGGCACAGTCATTCATTGCCACGCTCAAGTACCTGGATGTCAAGCACAAGGAGCATCCCAACAGGTATGAGCCTGGAGAAGTGGGGAGTGCAGCCCTTCACCAGCGCCCCCGGGCTTACTGAGGTGCCTGGGACCACAAGGAGAATGTGTGTGTGAAACCACATCCCTGCTGCAGTGTGGGGTGCTCAGGGTACTCCCACTCTCCCTTCCCCTCAGGAACTGGGAGTTGGTGGAATAGCTTAAGGAGCAGATGTGTAGCTGGGGAAATCCAGCTGAAACTAAACATCAGGCTCACCTGGCTGGGCTGGGCTGGGCTGGGCTGCTGTGGGTTGGGGGGGATGCATGAGGCTTCTGTGCCTGCCAGGGCTGCTCTCTTCCGCTGTCTCATGTGCTGCTTGTTCTAGGATCCACATCTCGGTGCAGATCCCCCACCAGGACGGGATGCTGCCCCTCATCTCCACCCTCCCGCTGCACAACCTGCATTTCCTTCTCTCCGAGTCCATCTACAGGCACCAGCATGTCTGCTCCAACCTGGTCACTGTCAGGGACCTCAGAGGCACCTCAGGTAACCTTGAACTTTACTTCCTGAATGTGGAAACCAGGGAAGAAATGCAGAGAAGACGGCTTTGTCTTCCTCTGGGCTCTCTTGATATCATGTAAATAATAATTAATCTTGTACTAATAGCAGCGACCAGAGCTGCCCCACTGGAGATGAGATTCCATGCATGGGAATCTTTAAACATTGCTCTGTTTGAAGAGATTGTGATTTTCTGCTTTTCAGATCTCTCTTGTGATATCCACATGGTTAGAGAGGGAGCTGTGGGGTTGGATTGCTGTGTCTGGGTCACTGAGGTCTCCCACAAGGCAACAAGAAGGAGCAAAATAAATTCACTGCTGAAAAAACACAGGCAGATTGTGTGTCTGACACTCCAGGGAATGAGATCCATACTTGTTGCATGGTGTGCAGTGGGTTGTACTTCATTCTGATAATTCCATACTCAAGCTGTTCCTCATTTCTTAAAGCTTAACTTCAACCTTGAATGAATAGATCCCTAAGCTGGATTTTTAGGATTCTTACCCCATTCCTAAATATTTTTCCCCTGTGAAGACCTGTGTATATTCAGTTTGACCTCAAGGATTACCAAGGGAGAGGAGCTCCCATGGTTCAAGAGTGCAAATGAGACCTCAGGCTCTTTAAAATCCAGAGGGATCAGTGTCCTGATGTCTCTCCATCCCAGAGGCAGGGTTCCTGGATGAAGTGACCCACGACAGCTTCGTCCTGGGCCCGGGCTATGACCGCCCTTACCAGCTGGACCCCGCGGTGAGGGAGCCCAAGACGATCCAGCTCTACCAGCACCTCAACCTCAAGAGCTGCATTTGGACCTTTGATGCTTATTACGACATGACTGAGCTAATTGATGTCTGCGGAGGCTCAGTCACCGCTGACTTCCAGGTGAGAGGCCACATCCAGAGCCGTTCCACGTAACCCAGATCTTTCTCTGTTCTTAGGCTTTGTGCTCATGTGTAGTTGCCGCTCTGTACAAGCGGATCGTGGCTTTTCCCCCCTTTCACCTGGAAAAGTGCTGTGTGCATTTAATTAATTTCTTTTCCTTAGGTTAACCTAGGTTTTATTCTCTTAATCTTCAGAGCATCAGCAAAATATTTTTTTTTAATAGAAAACCATACTGGAAATACAAAACATCCCCAGCTGGGCTCTATTCTTTTACAATTTTGACTGTGTTCTCACCCAGTAGAAATGAGCAAAGGACACAGCAGAGACAGATCAGTGTGTGATCCACAACAGAGTGAGGTCATGGGATTTTTTTTTTACTCATTTCTTAATTAACACACTGGCAGAGCAAAAGCCAAAAATGCTCTTTAAATTAGTAGCTTTCACTATTCAGTGTGTCTCACTGCCCTCTCGTGGCTGGATTATCCATGTACATCCCACTCCAGTGAGTATCTCATCATCCTTAGGTTCTTGCATTAAATTCCCAGTCAGAATGTTATGGCCAGCATAATCCCTTTTAATTCCTGCCAGCCTGGAATACTTTGTTAACTTTCCTTTTATAGCTCCAATTATTTGCACAAATCCAGAGGAGCTGCTTGGCCTGAACAACTGCCCAATGGAGCTTGTGGAGCCTGGCACCAGCCAGGCTGGAATGTCTCCCTGAACTCTCTGGGGCTTGCAGAGTACAGCTGCACTCTGTAGATAATAAATGGAGAGCTGGGGGAGGCCTGAGCAAGCAGAATTGCTGAATTTTAATTCACAGCCTTGGAAACTAGGGGCTTTTGAGGTGAAATTGTCCCCACAGCTCCTTTGTCCCACGGCACCAAAAAGCCTTAGTCCTGACCCTGATTTAAACAGGTTTGTCTAAAGTACCTACAGTCGAGGTAAAGAACATTCAGACAGTCACCTCTGCCTTCATTTGGAAGGTGCATAACCCCCTTTTTTGGGTTTTATTGCCAGGTACGGGACTCTGCTCAGTCCTTCCTGACAGTCCACGTCCCTCTCTATGTGTCCTATATCTACGTGACAGCGCCGAGGGGTTGGGCTTCCCTGGAGCATCACACAGAGATGGAGTTCTCCTTCTTCTACGACACTGTTCTCTGGAGGACAGGTAAGCCCGAGGCATTCGAGCGCTACGGGAGTATTAACTCCTCCTTGTTTTGTCCTTCTCCTTAGTTTCTGCGCTGCCACCAGAGCCCTGATCCCTGAGGCAAAAGGCGTGCAGGCTGAGTCCAGGCATGCCTGCCCCTGTGCCAGCTTAGCCATGTTCCCCCAGCCCTTCTGCTCGTGGGCACAGTTGGCACTTCAGGAAAAGACCTCTCTCTTCATCAGAGTCCTGTGGGATATTTGGAGCGATGTCTTGGGTGCTTTTCAGGGGTACTCATGTGGCAGCTGCAGTCATGTTCCCCTGGCTCTCACAGATGGGGGGAACTCGAACTTCTGCTTGGGGGAGACTTAGGTGGCACGTGGATAACGGAGGAAGTTTAATAGCTGGCTCGCTGGAGGATGATCCCAATTAAACCATGCCTTCTGGAGCTCTCCCAAATGCTTCTGGGGCTGGCAGAGCCCACCCGAGGGGTGACTGTGCTGGGTGTGCTCCCCAGTGCCTCTGTCCCTGCAGGGATCCAGACGGACAGCGTGCTCTCGGCCCGGCTGCAGATCATCAGGATCTACATCCGTGAGGATGGCCGGCTGGTTATCGAGTTCAAGACACAGGCCAAGTTCAGAGGTGAGAGCAGTGACACTGACAGAGGCAGAAATCAGTCAAATCAGTGAAAACAAGGCAGCAGAATGAGTCCCCCTTCCCACCAGGAGCTGTGCTGAGGTGCATGGCACGGGGCCTCTCCATGCTCTATCTTACCTGTCACCTCCCTGTCCTCCCCCTCCAGGGCTTTTTGTCATGGAGCACCACAGCCTGCCAGATGTCAGGTCTTTTTTAATGACTCCAGAGCACCTGGGAGGGATCGAATTTGACCTGCAGCTGCTGTGGAGCGCTCAGACTTTCGACTCCCCCTACCAGCTCTGGAGAGCAACCAGTTCCTACAACAGGTGAGGATTCTGGGTTCAGTCCCCTTCAGAAGCTTCCCATGGCACTGTATTCTCCCTGGTGCCCTTCCAGCAGCCACAGCAATAGTGTGGAATGCTCAGGAGCCGCCTTGGTCAAGGGCTGAGAGCTGGAGCGTGCAGGGAGCTGCTGTCAGGGCTGGAAATCCTCTGCTGAGGGAAAAATCAGCTCAGCTCCTTATGAAGGTGTTTTTCCAGCGGTGAAGCCATGGGTAGGTAGATCCCAGAGGTGACCGTGTATTTCAGAGGGTCACATTAAACTCGCTAGGTCCCTTTTGTCCCTCAGGCACCTACTGGGTGAACATTTCTGGAGCCAGGAAGAGCTGCTGCTCTGGGTGAACACAGGGCCCCGTTTGATGACCACAGGGTCTTCTGTCTGTTCCCAGGAAGGACTACTCCGGAGAGTACACCATCTTCTTAATCCCCTGCACTGTGCAGCCCACGCAACCATGGGCAGAGCCTGGAGACAAGCCCCTGCCCTGCACGGCTCACGCTCCAGAGCGGTAAGGAGGCCCCATCCCCACGGCAGCAGGACAATGTCAGCCCATTTGGGGTGTTTCTGGGGTCTCAGCAGGTGTGTGGGACAGCACAACAGCAGCAGGAAGGGAAAAGGGGAGGGATGGAACCTCCTCCTTTGCTTAAGAGCCTCCCTGCAACCAAGAGTGTCTGCGCTCAGGGGGGTGGGAGATCGCTGTGCTTGGGGTGCACATGTGTCCAAACCTCACCTCTCCATGGTTTCCTTCCTTGTCCCAATTCCAGATTTTTGATCCCCATCGCCTTCCAGCAGACCAACCGCCCAGTTCCCGTTGTCTACTCCCTAAACACAGAGTTCCAGCTGTGTAACAACGAGAAGGTGTTTCTGATGGACCCCACCAAATCCGAAATGTCCCTAGCAGAAATGGATTACAAAGGGGCTTTTTCCAAGGGTAGGATTTATTTTGGCTTTGCCTCTTTTACAGCAACGAATGACATTTTGAGCATGTTAAAGCCCTGTAAGAAAAGAATGTGCTTTTGTCACCCTTACACCCCAAACCCTTCCCAAACCATCCAAACCTTTCCAAACCCAGAGCCACGTGTGGTTCGATGTGTTAGTCTCTAGCAGTGACTAATTCTCTTGTTGGAGAATTTCACCTGTCCATCTTTCTCCCCCCCTCCCCAGGGCAAGTCCTGTATGGCCGCGTGCTCTGGCACCCGGAACAAAACCTCAATGCCGCGTACAAGCTGCAGCTGGAAAAAGTCTACCTGTGCACGGGCAAGGATGGCTACGTGCCTTTCTTCGACCCCACGGGCACTGTCTATAACGAGGGGCCCCAGTATGGCTGCATCCAACCCAACAAGTACCTGAAACATCGATTCCTCCTCTTGGTGAGTCCTCTGCTTCTGCTTCCCCTTTGGGAGCTTCTCCAGCAGCAAACAGATCCTGACTGCAAAGGGGTGAGGAGTGTGTAGTGCCCTGGCCTCCCTTTGGAAGGCAAGAGAGCCTGCCCCCCTCTTCATAACACCTCTCTGATTTCCAGGACCGAAACCAACCTGAAGTGACAGATAGGTACTTCCACGATGTGCCTTTTGATGCCCACTTTGCCTCCGAGCTGTCCGAGTTCCACTCGGTAAGCAGCATGCCCGGAGTCGATGGATTTACTCTCAAGGTGGATGCTCTCTACAAGGTATGTGCTTCTGGTAGCCCAAAAAGTAACTTCTCTGTCCAGGATCTCCCAAATGCTTTGCAAATTTTAGGCTCCGGTCCTTCAGAAGCCAACCCTGACACAGAAAATGATTAGGTTATTATTCTAAATATAATCTAAAATTTTAAGATTTTATTTCCCCCCCCAAAGCACTCAGGAAAAAGCTCTTTAAAAACGTATTATTCATGACCCTAAATGAATTATTGAAGCTGGCAAAGGCTGAACAACCTCACTTGGTGATCAGCGTTTCTGCAGGCGCTCAGAAAAAACCCACCGAGCTGCTTTGTCAGAAACAGAGCACAAAATGCACCAGCTCTTGATCACTCGATGTTAACCTCACTGTTAACCGTGACCTGTGTGCTCGTCTTCCCCTTTGGAAAGGTGGAAGCTGGACACCAGTGGTACCTTCAGGTGATCTACGTGATTGGCCCGGAGAGCACGGCAGGGCCCCGTGTCCAGCGGTCCCTCACTCGCCGCTGGCAGCGCAGCCGCAGGGACCTGGCCCGAGGCGCCAGCAGGACGGTGCTGGACGACTCCTTGGTCTACGACAACGAGGGCGACCAGGTCAAGAACGGCACCAACATGAAGTCGCTGCTCTTGGAGAGGGAGGAAGCCGCCGTCGCAGCCTCCTTGTCCCAAACGGGCGCTTCCCTGGGGAGCGCCTTTGCCGCCCTCACCCTGCTGCTGCTGGTGCTGTCCGGGGTTTGCCTCCTCGCCAGGAAGTGTCGGAAGGTGCAGAGGAAGCGGGAGGCTGCCAGGGCCGCCCCCGAGGAGCACCCCTTGAACACCAAGGTGGAGCTACCCAGGGGTGTCCCGAGGGCCATGGGCAGCCGGTGCTGTACCGTGAGGAATGTTCATTCTCTGAGGGAAAATGGCAGCATCTGCCAGGGGAAGGGCAGGAAGGTGAAGCAGGTGAACCTGGAAGTCAAAGTCCACAGCAATTTGCATGACGGCACAGAAGTGTAACAGAGCACACACTTTGGGAAAAGCTTTTTATAAACTGTAGAACAAACATAACCCAAAGCTGAAAAGCCAAATAAAGTCACACTGGTATTTTTATACACTGGGAGGAGGAGGAGGAGTGGCTGTCACTCCCCTCTGCCCCTTGTGCAGCAGCCTCGCTGCACGGCACCGCTGGCCTTTTCCATTCATGGTGCTGAAAGCTCCAGCTCTGCACTGTCCTGAGTGCCCAGGACATCCAGCACCTCCCACCTTGTCCCTGGGCAGGGGCCCAGCCCAGTGGGGCCAGGCAGCATGGGGACACCATCTCCACCTGGCATGGGGGGG